>NC_054824.1:143049684-143349684 GCF_018345385.1 Vulpes lagopus | reverse complement strand
GCCAGGATTTCTCCAGGTTAAATCCAGACTCACCCAGAGTGCTCCGACACAGCTCACAGCTCCAGGTTAGTTCCCAGGCCTACTGCCCTCCGTGCTCAGCTCAGTTTCCCAATTAGGGAAAACCTTGGGCAACTGACCCACCTGGAGCCCACACAGGGGTAAGAACACAGATGCAGCTCCATCCAAATCACCATGAACACGTAAGTGAGCTTAGAATTTTGAAAAACCCCCAACCCCAACTCTCTGCAACTCCAACAACGTCTTCCCCATATTTGTCTACAAATCATGGACAAAAGTAGATGGCACGGTTTAATTCAAAAACGACTCCTTAGTCCCTGTCCTCCAGAAGCGGAGTGCAGGTGTCAGGTATAGGAGCAGGGGACAGACCGGGTATCTTTCCAGTCAGTGCCCATTGAGAGGATTTCTACATTTCCCTCCTGCCATCAAATGTGCAAAAAGACCTTGCCAAGAAACCAACCATACAAACAAGGGATTCTAAGGTCCAACTCTCCCTGTGTTGAGCATTCACAACCCATTCCTTTCTCTCCACGTCCTAGATCTCCCAAATAGGGAACGGAAAGGGGTTGCATGAGAAAAGGAGTGTATGCCAAACCCACCCAACTCTGCTATTCAGGAAGCACCTCTGCTTCTGTACTACCACTACCAGACATCCTAACACGTACCTCCACTGACATCTCCATGAAATACTGGGGCCCCTGGCTCTGCTTCCCGCCCAACGTTTAGGTCAGCCAACATATTCTAACAGCCAACACATGCCCCAGGGCATTCCCATCATGAGTGCTGGACATGTGTTTTAACGTTAAGCATCTCCGCTGGTGCTGCTCAGATAGACACCCATATAAGCCAAACATGAAAAATCTTACATGGAGCTGCTAGTGGCACACTTCACCAACCCTATTTTCTCAAGCAGCACGTCTTCCTCCCTGAAACTCCTTCAGTCATATCCTATAACCATTACGGACAGCCCAGGTCAAGGTAAGCTTACCAGTGTTGTATCCATGAGACCCATATCCACTTGGCTGTTGGAAAGGGGTGGCCGATGCATTCACGCTGACATTCACACCATGCTGCTTGGAAGAGGTAGGAGCCACCTAAAGAGCAAAAGGGCCAGGAGTGAGGTGACACGGTGACAGTGAGCCTTTCCCCCGACCTGTCCTACTCCAGGAATCAGGCATTCAGACAGCTACCATCCTGAGGCAGGCTGATCAGTCTGCTTAGTGAAATAAGCTTTATAGAGCTCCCTATGGAGCTTTATAAAATCTACCAGTGAAGTCACAAAATGGTTGCCTGAAGGACGAGAAAGGGGCGAGTGGCAGCAGGGAAGAAGGGCAGTCCAGGGGACACATCTGTATGGTGTCATGTCCCCTCTTTAGAGAACAGAGAACAGGTAACCTCTATCCCAATACCACCAATTCCAGCCCCCCTCCTGTCCCCAGGCCAGAAACAGGCCAAAGGGAGAACTATTTCTTCTCATCCATTATTAAAAAGTCATATAGCCTTGAAGGCAGCTAGGACAGTGTCTGGGAGGCTGGGACTCGTCATGGCCACAAGGAAAGGCCAAGGCCAGGTACTCACAGGGAACACAGCAGGCCCATACTGGAAGGTGCTGGGGAGGCCCGGAACCCCTGTGTAGTATGGCAGGCTGGTATAACTGTAGCCAGGAGGCAGCGCCGGGTTCAGGAATGTCTGCTGTGTGGTGTGGTGAGTCTGCGTCTGGTTCTGTTGGGGTTGGGCCAAGGTTGTGGCCGGGGCCGGGGAGGAGGCATCCCCACGGCCAAACTTTGTGAGGTCACCTATGACAGAAGAGGCTAAATGTAGCTGCTACTTCCTTCACCCCTGACCCTAAAGCAAATTTCCTTCTCTTGGCTTCACAAGATTCCAGAAGACCCTGATCCAAGACTCTTTGAATTACGTTTCCTTGCAGCAACATGTGGCACCACTGAGCACACAGCACAGTGCAAAGTTGAGCCAAATGTCAGATGCCTGTACCATCCTGTGGGAGACAGGCCCCCAGATCAAAGCTCCTGCATGATTTCCCTATCCATTCCTATCCTTCATCCCCCACCCTTCCCACCTTCCCCTGCTTCCCCTCAAAGAACACTCTTTGCTGGACTCAGAATAGTAACAGGGAAAAAGATAGGTCAAAGAGGACAACCTGTCAGGCATAAAAAGGATCGTGGCTTAGCAAGGCAACGAGACTACCACTGTGAGCAGAGAACAGGAGCAAAGAGGGGCAAAGGAAGGCCAGTTCAAGCACTGTACTTCCTGGAAAAAACTGGAGAATGGCAGAGAAAACTAAGTCAAGGTATTACTTCGGAACTTTAGGGAGACGACAAAGCAGGAAGAGAAGGAAATCTCAATCTTCAGCAGCACTGCAAATCTACCCACCCTGATTCATCACATCTGCTTTATACCTTCTGCCAAAGGTCTTAGTTAAAGTAAGAAATGGGTCCTTTCTTGCTATTCACCAATCCCAACACATTCTCCCTTCGTTCGGCTCCATCCCAACCGTACCAGAGTAAGGGTTGCTGGCCAGGCTACCATCCCTCCCAGTCAGTGGAGTGGTGGGCGTGGGAAATGGGATGCTGTAGTAATCCTAGAAGAGAGAAATCAAAGAGCAGACACTCAATGCCACTCCCCAGCATGAGTAACAGCACAGGGTTAAGAGGCAGAATGTTGGGAGTGCTGCAATTTATCCAGCTACTGATTTAGCTGGCTAGACCTGGCACGAACTCCAAGTTACTCTTGCATACACTGTCCCCCTCGCCTGGCCACAAGCACAGTCAGACGAGGTCTACGGGTATGCTCACCAGGAAATACATCAAGTCCAACAGAACCAAAGATATTCTCAAATCTTTAGGTACTATCCCTAAGAATCTACTACTGAAAAATAACTAGTCTTTCTGTAATTCAAAGGGCCTGATACATAAAAAGCATCCAGAGAGCTCCAGAGAACTCTGAGCTATACATTAGCTTAAAACTTGTTTACTTTGAAGAAGTCACAACCAATTAAAAAAAGGGAAGTTATCTTCTGTTAAAACCATTTCCCAAGTGCCTGTATTCTAAGAGATCTTGAACCAAAGTTTGCACATGGAGGGTACAGGCTGGGGAGAGCTAAGCCTGTGAGTTATCAACTGAACACCTACAATAATCCTCTCAACAGTAAGGTGAAAATCACTTTCTTTTCTTAAGCTCTACATCACATACTCACCAAGGGAAACCTTGTCTGAAGCATCTGTAAGTCATCATAACCATATACTTGTGGCTAGAAAATACAAACACGTAACAATATTAATAGGAACTGGTTACCATAGGAGCAAACCAAGGTGCTAAGAGACAAGCTAAGCCATTCATTTTTTTTTTTTAAAGATTTTATTTATTTAGTCATGAGAGAGACAGAGAGAGAGAAGCAGAGACAAAGGCAGAGGGAGAAGCAAGCTCCCCACAGGCTCAACCACTGAGCCACCCAGGCACCCAGAGCTAAGTCATTCCTAGGAAGAATAGGACATAGATTACTTCTTTCAGTTTCGTTTAAGAGGAAAGAAGTGAAGTACAAAGAGATTAAGTGATTTGGGAAAAGGTCCTAAGGCTTTCCCTGGGATGCCTGGATGCTCAGTGGTGGAATGTCTGCCTTCAGCTCAGGGCATTATCCTGGGATCCAGGATCAAGTCCCACATCGGGCTCCTTGTGGGGAGCCTGCTTCTCCCTCCGTGTCTCTGTCTCTCTGTATATGTCTCTCATGAATGAATAAATACTTAAAATTATCTCTTTCAGAAAGAATTCACATTTTACTCATTTTCTGTAACTTTATAGCTAGTAAGTTGTTATGTTTATTGTTAAAAAACATGTAAAATGGATGTTTCCTCTGTATGATATTCACCTACACTGAGGAGCAAGAACAGATGTCTTTTTAAACATTTCAAATAAATACCCTTCATCTTAATAAACAATGAATCCACGGATTTGACGGAAGATACCCCAGGGCAAACAGCTACCACTGTCCATCGGCCCCTCTTAGATAGTCCCAGATATCAGGTCAGGGAACTCTGCTCTGACTAGTCAAAGCCAGCACAGACCCTCTAAGACAGGGAATCAATCCAACCAGAGAAAATTCTCTGAGAAAACTAAAAGGGATTCCAGGTGGACACTCTGGCCTTTGGCTTCAGAGGCCCAGAATCTGTGTTTCACTCACAGAAAATACAAATAGAAGAAATGGCTTTTGTTTAGTCCTTCCTCTCTAGAGTGGCCACCCACCTTCACCTTCTGGAGAAGGTGCCTCGTCTCACTTACCGGATAGGCATGTAACAGCCCAGGAGCCATAATGTACGGATTAGGCAACAATGGCGGGACCCCAGGAGGGAGGTTGGGAGGAGCTTTTCCTAAAAGAGAAACCACATTGTATCCTGTCACACAATTACTTCTCTCCTCTGTCCCAGACGAATGCCATCCACCTTCTACCTGAAGTTGTAGCAACTGAGCTCCGAGTCGAGGCTGTGACAGTGGAATTGCTGCTGAGGCTGAGGCCCAAGCTGCTGCCGCTGTTGAGACTGGAAGAGACACTGACCACTGGGGGAGGCGCAGAAACCGTGCTGGATGTGGTGGAAAAAGTGCTGGAGGAAGAATGGAGGTTCGCCTCACTGTCCACGCTTGTGTGCTTAAAAAGGGGGAGCAGTGGAAGACAGGAGGAGGAAACAGTGATTAGCAAAACAGGTCAGAAGAGATGCACACTCTCTTCTGTTGGTGAGAGCGTATCAGCTTCCCAATTTAAAAAGCTGAGGCAGAGTATGGGGTGCCCTCTGCCAAAGGAATTAGAAGAAATTACAAATTATCCTCCAGCTACCCATTCCCCAAGACTCATCAAGGAGAATATTTATATTTAAGGAAAAAGACTTTTCAGGAAGCCTCAGCACTATCTTCCCCTTGGTTTCTGGCAAACCAGACACCTTTGCCCAGAATGAGTCTTCCTTACCACCTCAGCCTAATTCCACAAATGGTTGTTCCAAATCACAATAGCGAAATTAATTATTTGGTCAAAAGCTTTCATCTGGCCTGCACTTTCAAAGGATGCTCAGACTTACACATGACTTTTAGTAGCCATGTTCAGCATACTCAGACCAAGGAATGAGAATGCTGTAGCAGTGAGAAAGGGGCATCCCTACAGCATTTACCAGAGCACACAAAGTCCCACCCACTTCAGTGTTGAGAAGAAAAGCAAAGAAAAAGTCACATAAAGACTCAAGAGTCACATCCAGGGTTTGGAGAACTGGCTCACAGCTCTCTAGTATTTCTTGATTCTCCTGCCTCCCAACATCCTTTTATTCCATTCCCGCAACCTGAGATCAATGATCATTTTGCCACCTCGTGAAGAGATTTCCAAGAATCACTTCTTCAGAAGTCTTACAGTTGGAGAGTTCTAAGTGCAAGAAAACCACACGTTCTCTTTTGCAGCATCACACTTACCAAAAGAGTGGATGTAGAAGTGCGCCCCGAAGATGTGGATGACGAAAGGGTATTCTGCTGTGTGGATAATGTGCTGCAAAGAAGAGGTTGCCATCAGCCACAGTGCTATGATTATTTGACTGGGAGCTTCTGTCAGGAACACAGACGAGGAGATAAGGCAGAATATGGGACCAAGGAAGCCTGAGATCGTGGGGAGCACTGTGGCCAGCCAAAGGTGGGCAGCAGACAGAACGAGAGCAGCTGCTGAGAAAGGAGGACAGGCCTCCTCTGCTTCTGCTTCCCACAGCTTTCAAGTCGTCCACCTCACTAATGTGGCCCCCACCAGGCAGCAAGGGCAGGACCGAGGCAGGGAGCCAATACCACCCCTCCCAACCCCAGCATCCAGCCGCAACCCAAATCACCTGCTGTGTTGTGTGGTGGTAGTATTTGGACTCTCCTCACCATGGCTCAAGCCACCCAACGATGATGAATGTTGACCGGCTGTTGTCAGTAAGGAAGCTGCAGACACGGTTTCACTGAGAGGGGGGATGCCAGGAGCAGAAGGTGAGTCAGATTTCACTGCAGCGCCTGTAGCACCTAGAAATAAAGCATAAATAATTCACCTCATCAGAGGAAAAGGAGTGTCTATGAAAAGTGAAGAGATAACTCCTGTTCATGGGAGTCCTAGGCTGTCCCCAAACTAAAAGTGTTGAGTTATTTAATAATGGACCATATGTGTTTAGGTTGACTCTCTCCTTTTTCTTTCTTTCTTTTTTTTTTTCTAAATTCCAAGCATTTCAGAGCACTGAACTCATTTACCCAACAAAGGAGCCAAAGGTGTTATCACTGTTCTAAAACACAGAAAAGGGATCCCTGGGTGGCACAGCGGTTTGGCGCCTGCCTTTGGCCCGGGGCGCGATCCTGGAGACCCGGGATCGAATCCCACATCGGGCTCTCGGTGCATGGAGCCTGCTTCTCCCTCTGCCTGTGTCTCTGCCTCTCTCTCTCTGTGACTACCATAAATAAAAAAATAAATAAATAAATAAATAAATAAAACACAGAAAAACTTAGATTTGTTTGCTATTAAATAGCAAAGCAGAACCAAATGAAGAGTATAACCAGAAGAGCCAGGGCTCTTCTCACTATAATCTAAGAAAAGCAAAAATACTAAAAGAGGAGGAAAAACACTAGAATGTAGAGGCAAATGTCTAGAGAACACTCACCTTCAACAGATTGCGTGGTCTGTAACTGCGTGGCCTGCACAGAGCTGAAGCCATTCTGGGACAAAAAAACAGAGGAGTAAGGAAGAGACAAACTCAAGGAAACAGGTCAAGTTAGCACTGACTCAGCTCAATTTCCATTAATAAACCTGCAAGCTAACTAAAGGATTAACAGAACAAAGACTAGCAAACAAAACTACAAGAATTTAAAATGGGAACGAAAACAAGGCACACCAATCCTTTGTGACCCATGGCAGCAAAGACAACCCCTAAACTGCTCAAGAGGTCACAAACCCAGAGGAGACACAGGAAAGGCCTAAGTCCAGGGCCCTGGGGGAGGACAGGAAGTATGTCAGGTTCAGCCAAACCAGCCAGTTTCTGGCTGCACATGACTGTCCCTCCACAGCACCCTGGGACATGCTGTCCCCTTGCTGGGTCAGCAAGGTATCTACTGATAGACACCCAGGGGTCTAGCACTCAGATCGTCTCAAAAAAGTAAACAATTATTTGACACTGATTCTACCATAGAGAAGTAATCTCTACTGCAAAGAGAATGGTTTTCTGGCTCTGAATCTCCAGGTTTGGTGAAAAGAACTTTTTAATCACCAATCACAGAAATGTGGTTTCAGCTTCTCAGTCAGCACTTCTGAGGAATCCCAGCACAATTTGTCAAGAAGAGAGAGACACTGAAGAGTCTTTGCCCAATATTGTCCTAACTAGCACCCAGGGACTTGTAAACCCACTACCTTTGCCTGAGTCAGGTCCTTTTGGGGTGATGAGGAGATCGAGCTGGGGTATCGCCGAGTCTGTGTGGACCTCTGTTCATACAGAGGACCCTGAGCATTATTTTGGGAGGTATAGGTTGTCGACTGAATTGGACCGCTCTGATAACCGGATTCCTGACTCTGGTTAGATGAGATTGTGGATGAAGATTCACTGTGGGGAATGCAGAAGGAAAATCTCAGAGAAATGAAGCAGAACAGACCCACTGGTAACAAGGAAATGGCGGAGATCTTCTATAATAGTAATTCCATTACATTCAGAAAGAAAACTTCTAGCAACAAATAAACGATTTTCTCCTGACAATCATAGGTATTCTACATCCTACAGAGTCAGGGGTCTAACCTAAAAACAGCTCACCTACATTCTTATACCCGTAAGAAAAAGAGGCCAAAGTAGAAAGGACTACTCTGACTCCTTTGATATATCCTTTATTTTTTTTCCTTTGATATATCCTAACGTGAACCCTAAGCACAGGAAAATTTACCTTTTACTCATATTCATTTTAAGGAATTCTGAGACCCCTGCTCTCTCAATAGCCCCATTAGATATGAAGTAGAACTCCCCTAAGAAGAACTTTTAAAATATTCACATGCATTAATTGCAGTTATGATTCGCTAGGGCTTAATACCTGTATTTTTAAATTCAAAGTACTGAGGAAAACAGCCTAGTCCCAGAAATTCCTCCAGGATTTTCTATTGCTTACGTTGGCCCTCCCTAAAAGTTATCAGAGAAGGCAGGAAAGGTTTCTTTTAACTTATATGCTGTATCAATGCTATATATTCCCTAGTAGGCCAGTCACACCCTTCATTGGCATAAAGCCCACACCAAAGGACCAAATGTGCCAAAAGCATCATTAGCCAGATGCCAAGGTCCTCCCGTTAAAGGTGCTACACATGCCTCTTCAGAACTGGGCATGGACACTCTAGAAGTACCCTAGCGGTATATTTCCATCTGTTTATTTTGAAATGCTTCACAAAATACAATCGGGCTACTACTTTTCCTTCACTCAGTCAGAGGCTGGGCCTCTTCAGAGTTATAGGAATCAGCAAGAGACTCAGAAAAAGTAGTAGAAGCTCAAGAACTAAAGTCTTAAAATTGATGTTTCTTCTACCTGGCCGTGCTGGTATAGAGGCTACTTGGAGCCTGGCTTGAAGAGGCGCTCGTGGTGGGGGTGGACTCATAATCAGAAAGGACAGGCTCTGACCCAAACTGCAATGCCCCAAACTGCAGGTTTAGCCCTGAGATATCTGCTGAGCCAGGCATTTCCACAGCCAGAGCAGGAATCTGTAAAGTAAAAGTAATGGTTTTATTACAACCTTACTATAGGACTAATAAAAAAAAAATTTCTCCTTCAAACATGCAGACTCTCCCCCCCCTTTTTTTTTTAAATGTTTATTTATTCATGAGGGGGGGGGGCAGAGAACACAGGCAGAGGGAGAAGCAGGCTCCATGCAGGAGTCAGATATGGGACTCGATCCCAGGACTCCAGGATCACTCCCTGGGCTGAAGGCAGGCGCTAAATCGCTGAGTCACCCAGGGATCCAGACTCTCCCCTTAGACTCTCAATTCCCTAATCCCGCATCCCTTATGCCCTAAGATGACACCCATCTCAAAAATTCAAATACCTTTGAAGTCAAGGAGGCCTTTTTCTTCTGCTGTTTCAATTTTTGCTGAGCCGGCTGTGGACTGGAGGACTGGTTGTCTGAAGACCCGGGAGACATCTGTGGGGCCGAGGTGGATTTGCTTGGCAGAGGAGAAGACGGGGGTGGAGGTGCAGCTGTGGAGGTAGCCACCGCGGATGGCTTCTCCTGAAGGAACACCTCCATCATGGTTGAAGATGGGGTGAAAGCCTGGCGTTTGGTAAAGGGGCTGTGCACTGTTGAATCATTTGGGTTCTTCAAATCTGCATGAAGAAACCCAACATGTGTAAGGCCAGAGATGCTAATAAACCTCAATAAAATGCTATTATCCTACTCTAGAGCTACAAAATAAGGCCCTAAAGATTCAGTACCCCATATAAACAGGTTCTCTTTTAGGATTTACTCTCATTTCTAAAAGTGACAATCACTGGATCATATCCGTTCTAAGTATAGGTTAATGGAATCAGTGCTATTACCCTGCCTGTGTAAGAAGGAGCCCAGGAAATGCCCATATTTAGAGTGTAAAATTCTAAAATGGTCAAGTCCGTGAACCTTTTCAAAGGTAACATGTTGTTTTCAAACACTAAAAACCAATCTAGGGAGAATCTAAAAAAAACCCCAGGGCAACTGAAGACTACAACTATGTATGTATCTAATTTTGATAAAGAGATACTGAGTCTCAAATCTTTACTCTTCCCCCCAGCATTCTGAACTCAGCCTATCTGACTGGGGAAAATCAGTTCGGGAAATTAGCCAGCTGGCAGCCCTTCCCCTAACTTCAGGACACGTTTTTCCACCCAACCCCACCCCTGACTTTCACCAGCTCCTGGCATTAATGCTCCAATGTTTAAAGAATTCAAGTCACTTTCCATCCTTCTCACCGTACTGCACCAGCGAAGGGGATTGGGAGGCAGAGCCCATGTCCCAAGAGGAGGTGGTGGTGGTTCCAGACTGAGAATGTTGTGCCGCCAACTGGGCCAGGGCCTGAGCAGTCTTGAACTGCTCCAAGAACTGGGAGCCGGTGGTACTGCCACCTTTGGCTTCACCGACATCACCAAATCCTTTCCCTAACATGCTCACCTGTAAATCAACACAGAGAGGATAAATATCTACAGCAAGCAAAGCCCTTTAGGGCACAATCTCTGCAGCCAGACTGCCTCCTTTCAAATCCTGGCTATGTAATCGTGGAAAAGTTATTTATAATTTTTCTGTACCTCATTTTCCTTACCTGAAAATAGTATTGCATTAAGTTGGAGGAGGATCAAACAGATTATGTACATAAAGCATTTAAAACATGCATGGCACATAATAAGCACTCAAAAAGATGAGAACCATTAAAAATTACACTATCACTTCCTCCCCAGGGATAAAGATCTAATAACTAGAAGAAATTTTTTTCCCTTTTAAAGTTTTAAATCAACCAGTATGTAATTATTAAATTAATATGAAAGCTAACATCAAATTTCACTTTAGTCAAGAAGGTCATTCCCCCCTCCACTAAATAGCTGCAAAGTAAGAAGAACTGACAGGAGTCTCACCTCAATGCTGCTAGTAACTAGCACAGAAGCAAAGAGAAGAAGCCAAGGGCCTATCAAAACTTCTGCACTAGACAATCAAATAATGACTCAGTATGATTTGTTTTGTCTGTGTGGATCCAAGTTCTATAGAGTGATCATGATCACGAATAACAAAGCAAAATTTACTCAATGCTTTGGGGAGATTTTCCCCACTCCCTATTGCCAGGTAAGACTAGCCTCCTCCAGAAGATGAAGGCCCTGACTACTCCAAAACACCTTCAGGGAGATTTAAAATCTAGTTTTCCTTAGGGTCTTACTCAACCATTTCATCCTCATCAACACTAAGCAGTGTTTTGTTTTATTTTGAAGATTTACTTATTTTTAGAGAGAGAGAGAAAGCACAAGTGGGGGAAGGGAGGGCGACAGAATCCCAGGCAGACTCCCCACTGAGCACAGAGCCTCGTGCAGGGCTCAATCCCTCAACCTCGAGATCACAATCTGAGCCAAAACCAAGAGGGACACTTAGCTGACTGAGCCACCCAGGTGCCCCTGAGCAGAGCTTTCTTATACAAAACCAATCTGTCCAATCCAAAGTAAGTCATTTTTCCCATTTCAGTCTACATCACAAGATTATAAAAACAAACACCAAAACTCAAGTTAAAAGCATGGGATTGTGACAGAGAGATGATCTCACATAGCAATGATTATCAAATAGTCTGCAAGTGCAAAGCTTTACATTAAAGACATAGCACAGGAGGGCAGCCCCGGTGGCTCAGCGGTTTAGCGCCGCCTGCAGCCCAGGGTGTGATCTTGGAGACCTGGGATCGAGTCCCATGTCAGGCTTCCTGCACGGAGCCTGCTTCTCCCTCTGCCTGTCTCTGCCTGTCTCTCTCTCTCTCTCTCTCTCTCGAAAGAAAAGAAAGAAAAGAAAACAAAAGAAAAGAAAGAAAAGAAAGAAAAAAGAAGAAAAGAAAAGAAGAGAAGAGACGAGACGAGACAAGACATAGCATGGGACACCTGCGTGGTGCAGCAGTTTAGCACCTTTGACCCCAGGGAGTGATTCCAGGGTTCCAGGATCGAGTCCCACATCAGGCTCCCCGCATGGAGCCTGCTTCTCCCTCTGCTTTTGTCTTTGCCTCTGTCTCTCTCCCTCTCTCTCTGTCTCTCATGAATAATAAAAATCTTTAAAAAAAAGAGATAGCACATTAGATAATGTCCATATATCATCCATGATAATGGGGAACGCCTGTATTATTTACATCTATTATGTTTTAAGGGAAATTAATCCTCTAACATTAAAAATAAATAGCACACTGATTAATACAACTAATAGAATACGACGTTATTTTTATTTACTTTAACCTCATGTGACATATTAAACAGAATGTTAGGATAAATGAAATATGCTGACATTAATTTCGATATCAGAGTTTGAATTTGGTTGTAAATCTTCACAATTCCAGACATTATAAAGCCAATTAAAAGAAATACAGAGCACTTCACCTTTTCCTGCCATATATATCTCAAGAATTGACAGTTACTTCCTTATCTTCATGAACCCATCTTATGATTTTTGTCTTTTTTTTAATCCTAATGTTCCACAACCTGTCCCTTCTTTCCCACCTTTTCTCACCTGTCACCTTTCATATATGACAGAGTATCAATTACCAAATTACTATTAACACACACAAAATTTTAAAACAGTAGTTAAAAACTGACAGTTCTGGATCAGAGGCTAGCTCAGCTGTTTCCTATTTAAAATAATAACTATAATCCTACTACTAGAAAAATAAAACTATATGCACACACATGGTCTCTTACCTCTTACAACTACAGTATACCTCCACCAAAAAATAAACAGACAGGAAGGGAAAAGCAAAGAGAAAAAAAGAAAAAGCGATTCTTCTTAGGATTTGCTATTAAAAAAAGAAATTGGTCCCTCCCCACCAAAAAAGGTCTTTCCCCAAATGATCCTTATTTACTGCAAATAAAGTTTCCTTTAAGTGACAAAAAAAAAAAAGTCCTTGCATCATCTTAGTTCAGCTTAAATTATTTTTTTTTAAGATTTTATTTATTTATTCATGAGAGACAGAGAGAGAGAGAGAGAGAGAGAGGCAGAGACACAGGCAGAGGGAGAAGCAGGCTCCCTGCAAGGAGCCCAATGTGGGACTCAATCCCAGATCCCGGATTCGGGATCACGCCCTGAGCCAAAGGCAGATGCTCCACCGCTGAGCCACCCAGGAATCCCTAGCTTAAATTATTTTTTTGCTATAGTTAACGACCTTGAATGATTTAGCTGAATCAATGAGTCATATGGCCATAAGTATTCTATGTATTAATAAACAGTATCACTGTTGCTCTCAGTTGTAGAGCCCTTATCCATGATCTTATTCCATCTTTCTACAGCTCTATAAGGCACGCAAAGCAAGTGACCTGGTCCTTGCTTATAGAAAAAAGGAGTAACAGATAGTAAGTAGAAACATTCAGGAAAACCTCAAGTTTTTGGAAGTCTAGTCCAAAAATGTCTGATTTAAACCAATTTATGGTAATTCTGCTCTATGAAGAAATAGGGAAGTGCTACAACCTTCCATCAAAGTTTAAGATTAAAAAAAGATAAAATTTTATGTCATTTTTTTTCTTCTTTAAGAGCAAATAATGTTCAGCACAGTGAGCATTCAGTAAGTGATGCTGACTCATTTTTAGAAGACTTAGTCCATCCAAAACTAAGTCCTTCTCTGGTGGTACCCTTATTATACAACTCTTTATTTCTACACCTAAGGTTGCTTAAGGCACAAAAGGGGATGCTTTACCCCACCCCAAATCTGTGTCACCAGAAGGCAGTACTGCATGTATGTGCTGGAGTTGACAGGAAAGTGTGGTTAAAAGACACCATGTTTCTTACTTACCATACTGTGATGAGAAAATGTGTTTCCAGAAGCAGGCTGTGTTATGGCACTCTGCTTCGAATTACTGAACACAAGAGGCTGGGCAAGAGAAGGAGCCTGAGATGGATCCAGATTAGATGAATCATTCTCCACTGAAGATGGTGTCTTCCCCAATAGAACAGCAAGGTCAATTCTAGTGGAGGGATGCAATATCTTGATAACAATGGAACATTCTATAGCATTCCCCAACTTCCAACTCAAATTATGGTTAGGTCAAAATAAAGTCACACATCAAAAACACAAAGACCTGAAATGCTTAATTTGCCAAAATAATTGATATATAAGAGCCATACATGATCTAGCTGTATTCCAGTGGTGTTGTCAACCATAATAATGTTAAATGTTTCAATTTAGTGAAATCAATTTAATAGAATAGCAAATGTTAGTTTGAACATAGTAGCGTGATATTGGGCCAAAATTTACAAGTTTTTAGCCAATTATTTTAATACTGAATACTTGTCATTACCAATACCTAATACATAAAAACATACACCAGAACACTGGCATCTTTTTCAAGCATCTTTGGAATTACCCCCCTTAATTTTTATAAAATTTCCAAAGTTGGGCAGCCCAGGTGGCTCAGCAGTTTAGCGCTGCCTTCATTCAGCCCAGGGCCTGATCCTGGAGACCCAGGATCGAGTCCCGCGTCGGGCTCCCTGTGTGGAGCCTGCTTCCCCCCTGCCTGTGTCTCTGCCTCTCTCTGTCTCTCATGAATAAATAAATAAAATCTTAAAAAAAAAAAAAAAGTTTCCAAAGTTAGTTGTGGTATAATAAAAACATATAGCTTGACTTTGCCTCTAGTTCTTGGCACAGAGCTTCTAAAACCCTTAAAATTTCCTGAGTGTGTTTTGTTATTTTTTTTTTAAATTTTTTTTTTAAATTTTATTTATTTATGATAGGCACACAGTGAGAGAGAGAGAGAGGCAGAGACATAGGCAGAGGGAGAAGCAGGCTCCATGCACCGGGAGCCCGACGTGGGATTCGATCCCGGGTCTCCAGGATCGCGCCCTGGGCCAAAGGCAGGCGCCAAACCGCTGCGCCACCCAGGGATCCCTGTTTTGTTATTTTTATTAGAGAAAGTGAATCTTAAGCAGACTCCATGCCCAGGATGGAGCCCTACATGGGGCTCCATCTCATGACTCTAAGAGATCATGACCTGATCCAAAATCAAGAGTTGAATGCTTAATTGACTGAGCAACCCCAGGTGTCCCATAATGAGCCTTTTTTTTTTTGAAAACTTTATTTATTCCTAAGAGACTCAGAAAGAGGCAGAGACACAGGCAGAAGGAGAAGCAGGCTCCTTGCAGGGAGCCCAATGCAGGACTCGATCCCAGAACCCCAGGACTATGCCGTGAGCCAAAAGCAGATGCTCAACCACTGAGCCACCCAGGCATCCCAATGAGCCTCTTTCAACCAAAGTATACAATAATGAGGTTACTCAGAGTGAGAGGCCCCCCGACATAGCTTCAGGAAGGGGGCTGCCACCAGAAACACCAGGAAAGGGATTAGAAGATTAGAACTTTCAGCCCTGGCACACCCTACCCACTTTTACTGTTGGAAGGGAGCTGGAAACTGCCTTCAACAGCCAACAGCTTAATCAATCAGGCCAATCTAAGTAATGAAACTTCAAGGCTTTGCACCCCATGCCATGCCCTGCCGCATCCAAGTCTTATATTTGGCACTGGTTATAATAAACCAGCTATGGCAAGGAAACTCTTCCTTAAGTTCTGTGAGTCATTTTAGCTGATTACTGAACCTAAGAAGGAGGCTATGAGAATCCCCAAATCTGTAGTCAGCCAGGCAGAAATGTGTGGATAGCCTGAGCTCAAGTTGCAGCTGACCTCGAAAGCAAGGGCAGTCTTATGGAATAAAGGTGTCAACTAGGGTCTGTGCTAACTCTGGATACTGTCAGAATTGAACTGAATTACTGAACATCTGGTTGGTGTCAAAGAATTGAAGAATTGGTTTCAGAAAAATAATACACCTCACTTCTGGGGACGATGTCCCTAATATCCTATTTCTAGTGCAATCTAGGACCTTCTGAGTCTAGACCTATCATACCTATCATACCCACATCTAGAAATAATCCAAGAAGCTTTCCAGGGATAAAAATATTCCTGGTAGGTATATTTCCCTCTCTTGACCCTAAGACCTAGGGTTCAAGTTCAAAAAAGTTCATTAGCCAGATCCTAAGGTAGAACTGATCAATTTACTCAGTAGACTCAGTGGACAAAGATTTTAATTATAAAGCCTGAGAAGCTACTGAACAGTTCTGCAAACTCAAATAAATGAAAATATTTCCATGTTTAACTTTACCTTACTACCAGAAAAGTTACATTATGCTTAAGTTTTAATTCAGATCGACCTATGTAATTAAACAGGCTATTATGAAGAGAATCATCTTTAAAATTATAATATATGGACTTCTACTCAGTAAATCTACTCCTATAAACCTATCAATCAACTGGAGAGGAACCTAGTAGGCTTGGGTACCATTACTACCAGCACCATGGGAGCTTATAAAAGGCCCACTGCTACTCCTCCTTGCAGCTCTCTCACCAGGTCCTCCTGGGAAAAGACGCTGAACTTTACCACACACTTGCCTCTGACCAGCAGTGATTGTCACATTCTCCGCAGGCAGAGGTACTGAAGACACATTAGAGGCAGTGAAGATCTTGGTCTCAGAAAGCTGGAAAACAGAGAGATTAGTCACTCCTGGTGTTAGGTGGGCTACAGTCAGAAACTTGGCATAGGTAAGTGGAATTTAATACCAAGGTAAAGGAAAAACCCTCAGAAAAGAGAACCACCTACCCAGAGGAACCCTACATGGATTGACTTGCATGCCCCTTCTAGACAGGTTCAATGATTTTATCGAGAGGGTAAAATCAAGAAACCTAATAAAATATAGTGGAGTCACAGGATACGCACATTCAACTTATGAGAAGCTGAGTACACACGCCACAGAAATAGAGAAACCTTATTATACTTTCTCATCAGAGTTCCCAACTCCCACCGCTACCCAAACCAAACTTTAATCTTCCACTGCTCCTTTCAAAGAAAGGTTACAGCCAAGACAAAGACAGAAATAAAATAATTTAATTAACTCCTAGCTTTTGAGCAGTAAGAACCCAAGTGCTGGTGAATTAAGGTCTTTTTAGGGATAATTTCAACAATATGCAATTTTTGCCTTAATAGTAACTTTATTACACCTACTCTTTGCATTGTAAAACCCTAAAACTCGATAAGCAATTGTTAAGGAAAAACTCATCCTACTATGTAAAACTTGTTTTGGTTTTGTTTTCACTTTCTGATTAAAATCTCTTCTCTAGGGATCCCTGGGTGGCGCAGCGGTTTGGCGCCTGCCTTTGGCCCAGGGCGCGATCCTGGAGACCCGGGATCGAATCCCACGTCAGGCTCCCGGTGCATGGAGCCTGCTTCTCCCTCTGCCTGTATCTCTGCCTCTCTCTCTCTCTGTGTGTGACTATCATAAATAAATAAAAATTTAAAAAAAAAAAAAATTTTAAAATCTCTTCTCTAAAACACAGGGAATCCATTCCTCCAAATATACCGTTCTCTGAAAATTGCTTAAACAGACAAGCCAAATCATAGAAAGTATTCACAAGGCAATCTAGCTCAGTTAGAACCGAAAAGAATCACCCTCTGATGCTGATGCATCTGAAATTTTAAAAACTCAGATCTCACAAATCAAAAGTTTGACATATCACCCTCTCACTGTATGAGCTGTCTTGCCTGAATAGATACAAATATATGAAAGTAGACTGAAAATGTTAAGTTAATCCATGATCACTGGAAACTAGAATTCATAACAAAAGCTTGACTGTGACCAAGAATCAGCAGAATTCTTTTGCTCAGGTTCTACTCCAGAGAATTCATGGAGCTTGTTTATGTGTCATCTTTGTACCACCCAAGTATGAGGCTTCCAAGTTGAGTCAAGCTGGAAGACAGCCAGTTCTATATATTCATCTCAATTACAAAGTTGGGCTTCAAGTGAATAAAAGGGTTCCAGAACCAACCAAATTGTAAACTTGAGGACATGATACCATATATTTCATTTTGCACCCACCTCTAAGCCAATTACAGGACCATACTTCAGTGCCTGAATGTAAACCAAATAACGGAACTAACTCCAAAGGAGTCATGTGCCACCAGCAGCTATTACTCAGTGCACTACCTGCCTGACTCCATTTCTGGTGCCCTACCCAACCACCATCTCTTCCTGGGATAAATCCGACAATCAGATATTGGACTTACACAGGTGCACTTGCCCTTTCCATAGTCTGGTTCCACAGAGTCCTGTTCATGCCCAGTCTCCTTCATATAACATATGTGAAATGTTCTGGCTCAGAACACTATTTTGGATGTAAAAGTTTTGGGTCAGAATCTCAAGGGTGATTTTAAGGGGTAGAAACATACCCATTTTCTATCCCTAAACACCACTTAAGGATAGAAGGCACTAGTGAGGAATGACCTGGGAATACCTACATCTTCATTCCAATCTTCAGTTCCCCACTCCTCTGTTGCAGTCCTCCACGCACCTGGCAATAAAGAGAAAACAGTGACGTACTTTAAGTGCCAATACAAAGCATGTGCAAAAAACACTAATGTATCAACATTTTGGCAGCCTAAAGTGTAACGAGATTTTAGTAATCAGAAGGGATTCCTAGGCTCTAAGGAGAGAAAAAGACTAGAGAGTGATACCTCAGAACACCAGAGTTTTAATAAGATTATGATTTCACACTTACTTTCAGGTTTTGTTAGTTTTAACAGCAAAGATAGTGGGGGGTTGGGGTGGGGGGACACCACAGACCCAATGCTCCAGGCAATCTCTTACATCCTTCAGCCCTCTGACTTAGTGGTCAGTTCAAGTGAAAGGGCAGCAGCCAATGTAAATCAGAACATAAACTACACCTACTCATCTGGTATAAGACAACACAGTGGGCAGTCTGGAGAGAGAATAGCAGTGATGAGGAATACAAATGGCTGCCACGTGATTGTGAAACAGCAGTGAAAGTGGACAGGCTGGGATCCCTGGGTGGCGCAGTGGTTTGGCGCTTGCCTTTGGCCCAGGGCGTGATCCTGGAGACCTGGGATCGAATCCCACATCAGGCTCCCGGTGCATGGAGCCTGCTTCTCCCTCTGCCTATGTCTCTGCCTCTCTCTCTCTCTCTCTCTGTGACTATCGTAAATAAATAAAAATTTAAAAAAATTAAAAAAAAAAAAAAAAAAAAAAAAAGAAAGTGGACAGGCTTCCAAACTAAGGGCAGGGACAAACATCTGCTATAGGAGCTCACTTTAAAAATGCATACTCAGCAGCAGTCAAATTTATAGATCTTTTAAGTCTAACCACAGAAACTCTCACAGGTCTGCTCCAGAAGACACTGGACAAAACTGAAGAAACAAATGTGTCTGTTAGTTATCCTAATCCTAATCCTAATCCTAATCCTACAGAACATGGCATCTATCTGCTAAGGGCACTGTGCAGACAATGCAGGTGTACACCCTCCTCATGGTGGTAACAATGAAGTCAGGAGAGTTTCTAGAGAAAAGGTCCATCAGCAATCAAACCACCTTAAACACTCCTATTGTTTTGCTTCGTGTATACATGTATCCTCAGAAAGGGAAACTGTTTTGAGAGCCAGGATTCTTCCCTTAACCAAAAGACCAGAGTAAGAAATAACAACCTGCCTATATAAAAGGACAAGAATATTTCTCATTTTCTTCTCTAGAATAGTACACACCGATTAACTTTAAAGCCTTCTTTCCAAATGAAGAAACTTTGTTCTAAGAATGAAAGTCTGGCATTCAGATATTTCACTGTCTCTGAAGAGAAATATTCATCTACAAAGCCCACAGAAATTCTTCTAGGGGTGCCCGGCTGACTCCATCAGTAGAACATGCAATTCTTGATCTTGGGGTCATGTGTTTAAGCTCCATGTTGGGTGTGGAGATTACTTCATAATATAATCTTTAAAAAAAAGTTAAATTCTTCTAAACGTTTGATAATGAAATAACTCTATTTCCTAGAAAAAAAGATGTTCATTATAATGCCTCTCCCAGGCCATTATAACTGGTCCACGGAAATTCCAAACCACGTAAAGATGGCAACCTTCTCCAAACCAAACTAAAGTTCAATCTCAGGTCAGACAAGTTATAAAGCGCATTCTTCTCTCTCTCTGGTGACACTCTTCTTCCTCTGCATTGACATCCATCCTGCTCTAGATAAATGGAACCCAAGATCTGTCCATATACATAATCCTGGAGTTCAAAGTGACCTGGGAAGTTACCTCCTACTGACAGACTTTCTCAAGGCAGAAATGTTTTCCTGCACTCTGGCGACTGCATCTGGGATGGAAAGGAAGAACGCAGATGCCTACTTGATCCCATACAGAATGCACAGTCGTAGCCAAGAAGGCTGTACTGAGGAGGCACGAAGGAATAGACAGAGCACAAAGGGTCTGAATGACAAAGGTTTCCATTCTGTCAGCAGACAACAGTCAATGTAAATGTTAAATATTCGTTAATAGACAAAATTTTTTAAGGAAAAAAAGCACAGAATATGAGAAAGGCAGAAAAGGAAAAAAAAGCAGGATGACAGAAAAATGACATATCCACAGATATTTCAATTCATAAAAATCTGTAAAAATATCCGGGGCAGTTTAGGCACCTGGATGTATCATACCAGGAGCAGTCTCAAATTTTCGGGGATAATTTGACCCCTCAACCCCAATGAAATCAAGTCCTGAAACAAAAAAAGAAAAAAAGAAAAAACAACCAGTGAAATTTTGCTTATGAATGAGAACATTTTCCCCAAAAACATAATTCCCATTGTACCTGTGGATATTTTAAGGGTAGGTTTGAAATTCTTTTTAAGTAAAATAGGGAATTTGAAGTATGCTATCATGAAAACAGAGAGATCATGCAGGAAGGTCAGTTCAAACTGTAAAATGAACTGAAATGCATTTTACAATTCTTTCACATTAACAAGTTGATAGTAGCATCACACAGTTTTTCATTCAGCCACAAGTCAGATTTCTGATTCTAACCTCCCAAATCTGCCATTCTCTACTCAAAAGACATAAATACACACCTCATAATTCCTAGTTTTCCAAACTACATCTTTGCTGAAAACAGCTAAGGCTTGCAATCCTGCAACTCCATGCCTAATTTTCTAGCCACAACTGAAAACAAACCCCTTAACACCTATTATTTTTTCTACCAATGATAAAAAATCAAATGCCCAAGAACTAGAACTCAAAAATAGTAAGTTTTGTATTCAGACTGCTACATTGCTACCACTGCCTCTATAAAACCATCAAAAGATGAATGAAGTGCAACTATGTGCCTCCAAAAAATAAAAAAGATATTTCATAGCCAACTGGTCTATGTCATAAAAAGATAACCATCTTGTCAATAACTCAACTTCAGCCTCCACCAATAGAAAAATTGTATTCAAAATGAACTTCTAAGATAGTGTGATAAACAAAAAACTAGTAACATTTAAAACCTGAGGTATAATATAACATTTTGTGGGCAGTAGATGAACTGCTTGTGCCAAAGGCTATCCTAAAGACAGAGACAAAGATCAATGATATTTGAAAAGGGGCAAGGCAAATAAATGGGTAAGGAGTCAAAGAACCTAACTCACACTCTACTATTAACTCATTTCCCCCTTTACAGGAGAAAAAGGTCTCAAGCTCTCCATGTGCTGGCTCAGGCATAAGGAAGTTGGTGATATCATAATAATAATTTCCCCCTTTACAGGAGAAAAAGGTCTCAAGCTCTCCATGTGCTGGCTCAAGCATAAGAAAGTTGGTGATCCCATAATAAAATACTCTGGAGGGCAGCCCAGATGGCTCAGGGGTTTAGTGCTAGTGTCGGCCCAGGGTGTGATCCTGGAGACCTGGGATCGAGTCCCGTGTCGGGACTGCTTCTCCCTCTGCCTGTGTCTCTGCCTCTCTTTCTGTGTGTCTCTCATGAATAAACAGATTAAAAAAAATCTTTTTATAAATAAATACATACATACATACATACTCTGGAGCCTAGAGACTGTTCTTATTTAAAAGGGTAAAAGTGGGCAGCCCCGGTGGCTCAGGGGTTTAGTGCTAGTGTCGGCCCAGGGTGTGATCCTGGGGACCTGCGATCGAATCCCACATCGGGCTCCCTGCATGGAGCCTGCTTCTCCCTATGCCTGTGTCTCTGCCCCTCTCTCTCTGTGTCTCTCATGAAGAAATAAATAAAATCTTAAAAAAATAAAATAAAATAAATAAAAGGGTAAAAGTAGGGACACCTGGGTTACTCAGCAGTTGAGCACCTGCCTTCGGCTCAGCGTGTGATCCCAGGATTCAGGATCAAGTCCCATATCGGGCTCCTTATGAGGAGTCTGCTTCTCTCTCTGCCTATGTCTCTGCCTCTCTCTCTCTCTCTTTCATGAATAAATAAATTAAAAAATAATAATAAAAAAAAGGTTAAAGTATCTTTTATTCCAAAACACATCTTGCTGTATCCCACAAGTCTAAAATATCCTTAAATATATACATCCTACCCAGATACACTAAAATTAGCTAACAACAAAAAATCTTATTAAAAAAAAATTTTTTTTTTAAATCTTATTCAAACCCCCTAGTATCCTTTGATGTTCAGAAGACCATCCAATAAATAAATAGAGCTAGAAAAATACAATTTCCTTTTTTCCTAGATATGGAAATTTTTCCAAAAATGAAGGGAAAAAAGGTTATTATCTCAGTGCCAAAAAATAAACAATCAGTGAGCTTTGATTCTGGGCAATGTTCACCTCTACAAGTTTCAGAAGGCAGAGCTAGACACCCTAACAGAAACCCTAGGAATCATACCTGGACCTAATGGCAGCCACAGTGGGAGATAGATAGAGCATGGGCTTTGAGTCCAGCAATTCTGAGTTCAAATACTAGCAAATTTCACTCACAACCACCCTTTCAGTCTGTCATCTGGAGAGGACGATCAGTGTCAATCTCACAGAACAGTGATGAAGAACAGCTGAAATAGCGTTATGAAGTGCCTACAGGCACACAGTCAGGGAAGAGAAGAGACAGTATTTCAATGGCCATCTCTATCTCCCCTATCTCTGCACCCAAAAACTATTCCTCTACTTGTAAATGTGACCACAACCTCAAAGTAATTATTTCCTTAGGTTTTTAGAGACAGGAAACAATAAACAGTCACTCACTCGTCCCATCATCTGGTTCGAAGTGGCCAGTGTTGTTCCACGTATTCCCGCTATTATTGCCATAGTTATCATCAGTATTGGCCGGCTCTGCATAATCAGCTGGGTTAAAGGTTCTGGGGGTGGAGGAAAAAAAGCTTAAAAGAGTCTCTGACCTCTAAGCAGCACCAGCAAATATTAACTCAGCGAGGAGGGCCACAAGAATCCTTTTTCCTAGTACAGATCAACCACAGCCCCATTCTACATTCCTGTACATGTCTCCTTTCCTCACTTACCTAACTTCTATGGTATAATCTCAATTTAAATCTTGACCTATTTTGGATTAGGACATCAATAATCATAATAAAATCCACACGGAATATTGGAAGACAGCAGTTATATACATTCAAATGAAGCTATGAGAAGTAATGACCCAGGTGGTAAACATTTATCTGTAAGCCCTAAGTCTACATACCTATCTGATTAAATGATCTAGAAAGCTTTCTAATCACATTTTGGTTATTCTCAGGATACCAAGATATCAGCCACTCTAGAATATTATAGTGATGCATAGGGGAAAAATAGTTAAAAAGTCTGGCATCAAATCAATGAAACCTACCCCATTCCTTGAGCAGAAAACCTTCCTCCTCGTCTACCAGAGCCACCTAACAACAAAAAAAAGAGAAAGAAATGTTTTAGAAATTAATATAAAACTACCTTGCCAACTAAGGTAACTCTGGAATAGTAAGTGGTTGATATTATTAAATATTTTTTCTATCACCCTGTAGTATAGTCAATATACTACAGTAGTACACTCATTACTATTGACAGATTGTTCCTTTGCTGACCAAACTGCTGAGTCCTTAAGCAAATACTTTAACATCAACAATAAAGACTAAAGAAAATGACACCTACCTTCTTTTCCACTTCCCACTCCACAATCTCTGTAATTTGCATAACAGCTCAACAATTAAGGTCATGAGATGCCATTTAAATTTGCTGCTTTTCAAATAAAGTAAACCCGTATAGAACTAGCAAGAATAACCCTGCCCCCCAAGAAATCGATCACCTCTGCCTCGGCCACGTCCTCTTCTGCCTCTTTCTGTGCCTCTTCCAGAAGGTCCTCCACTCTTGGTGCCATCTATTCCATTTTCCTGACCCCGAACTGAAATTAAAAACACAGAGAGCCAGAGCAGAGTCAATAGAATTTATGTAAATATGTAAGTAGCACGTACAGATTGTGTGGGGAGACAAAAACAAGGAAAAGAAAATGAGCTGGAAAGATGGGACATGATGGTTACTAGGGGAAGGTCATGAACCACAACAGAGAGGTCTAAGTCAGACAATTTTACAAATGACTGCAGGGTAATTTCATGCCAAACTGGTAGCTGTAGCCAGAAAATGTTACATATAAGAGATACCCAGGTCCCAGAACAAATGGAGGCAAGAAAAAAATAAAAAGAATGATAAAATGGTGACTACGTCCAGCCTAGCAAAGCCCTGACATCCCTGATGTCCAGACATTACTGACCCACAGCTGGTTTTGATAAAGCCCTATGCATACACTCTCGTCCACGGCTGGCACCTCTCCCCCGTCTTGGTGGCCCACCACGTCGCCGACTATAGTCTCTGTCACGATCTCGATTTTCTTTGCCTTCCTCGTTGGATTCCGTTTGGCCACCATCCTTCTGTCCTGAGACTCCCTTCTTCTTCCCGACCATCTCCCACGAATGCTAAAGAAGAGCAGAGCAATGACATCGAATCAATATGGATTGCTATTGGGAAACCACAGGTAAAAGCTGGGAAAACTGTTAACCATTCCTCTCTCATTATCCAAATCTAAAACATTTCTACTAATTTATATCTATTTAAATGGAGGATACAATCTCAAAACAAATTCTATCACTGCAAAACTAAAATCCTTTTTTATACAGGAGGCACTTATAGCTGGATTGCAGGGATCACTTCCAAAGGTATGGTCAAGATCATCCAGTGTAGTCACTAGGCAAATTAGTCAAAGAACCTAGTTACTAGTCCTTATCTTTCAAGTGTGTTTCCTGGGCTGAAAAAATTAACTCCCTTTGGATTCAGTGACACTCAATTTTTTATAGTCTTATTCATGTCAAAGCAGAAAAGAAAACTAAAAGTTTCTAAAGGTTGGGGCACGTGGGTGGCTTAGTGGTTGAGTGTCTGCCTTTGGCTCAGGTTGTGATCCTGGGGTCCTAAGATCAAGTCCCCATTAGGCTCCCTGCAGGGGGAGCCTACTTCTCCCCCTGTATATGTCTCTGCCTCTCTGTCTCTCATGAACAAATAAAATCTTTAAAAGAAGAATAAAAAAACTTAAAAATTAAAGTTTCTAAAGGTTAACTTTGAATTCAGAATGAATGAACAGCATAGGCATTCTCTAATCTCTAATCGAATCTAAGGCATTCCTATCTCTTAGATAGGAATATCTAAAAACACCATGCCAATTAGAGAATGCCTATGATTCTAAACACCATGCCAGAATCTCTTAGATTCTCTAATCTAATTCTCTAATCAGAATTTAGGAGAATAACTACACCTACTCCTCACTACATCACCCCCAACCCCACTCCCTGACATGCACACCAACTTCCTTTGCTAAAAGACCAGGTAGCAGTCAAGAAGGCACAGCCCTGGCCCTGAGACATGGACTATAGGAAGCCCTCCATTCCAGGTTTTACACACTGTATTCTACTTATACTTCCTAACTTGATATAGTCCAATTAAACTTTCCCCAAAGCAGAATAATCTATGATTCATTCCAGACTGCAGGAGGGAAAATTTGTGATAAGGAAAATAAGCTAATCTGTCTTGCAAAAACCTCATTCCTCAAGAAATGAGTTTTATAAATTTGAAATTTTAAAAATACACCCCTTCATTCACACTATCTTTGCAGAAAATATGTACAAACCAAAATTTCCAAACACCAAAACTACCAGATCTTTACTAGCCTAGTTACCATCTTACTCAAGGACCTAGTGCTCAGCAACAGCTATAATATCTAATAACTTTCAAGAATATGGACCAAGTATAATATGAAATGACTTAATTTTTCCAGGGTTGACAATATTGTGGTCATATAGAAGAGTATCCTCCTTTAAGGGAACCATGCTGCAGAGTATTTTATGACGTCTATAACTTTCTTCCAAATAATTCCAAGTGTCCATCAACGGATGAATAAAATACGGCATATACATATATTAGAATATTGTTTAAAAAAAAAAAAAGAATATTGTTCAGCCTTAAAAAGAAGTGAAATTCTGTCACATGGCCACAATATGAATATCTAAAAACACCATGCCAAATAAGACATAAAAAAGCAAATACTGTATGATTCCACTTACATGAGATACCTAGCATAGGCAAATTCATAGAAACAGAAAATAGAAGAGGTTACCAGGAGCTGGCAATATGCGGACAGGGGGTTATTAATAGATACAGTATTTAGGAAATGAAAAAGTCCTGCAAATGCATAATGCTAATGGTTGTACAACATCATCAGTGTACTTAATGCCACTAAATTATACACTTAAAAATGGTTAAAGTGATCAATTTTAAATATATTTTACTATAATTTATTTTTTTATTTATTTTTTTAAATTTTTTTTTTTATTTTTATTTATTTATGATAGTCACAGAGAGAGAGAGAGAGAGAGAGGCAGAGACACAGGCGGAGGGAGAAGCAGGCTCCATGCACCGGGAGCCTGATGTGGGATTCGATCCCGGGTCTCCAGGATCGCGCCCTGGGCCAAAGGCAGGCGCCAAACCGCTGCGTCACCCAGGGATCCCTATAATTTATTTATTTAAAGATTTTATTTATTCATGAGAGACAGAGAGGGAGGGAGGGGGAAGCAGACTCCACACAGGGAGCCCAACGTGGGACTTGATCCCCAGTCTCCAGGATCAGGCCCTGGGCCAAGGCGGTGCTAAACCGCTGAGCCACCTGGGCTGCCCTATTTCACTATAATTTTAAAAGTTTTTAAGTTAAAAACTCAGCTTAAAATTATAGCAAAATCATATTCACATATTCTGAAGAATCTATAATAGTTCCCTAATAATTTTTAAAAAGATTAAGTATCCATCCAGGACTTGGCAGCTCCTTGTTGCCTACCCTTCCAGTCTAAGCTCATTCCACACTACAACTGGTGGGTCATTTTATGCTCACAGCAGCTTCGATTCATAAGTTATAGTATCCCTATTATAACTAAATCTGCATCAGGAACCCTGGAAACTAGACTCAAAACAGCTAGCTCTCAGAGTTTACAGCTAGTCTGTCTGGCAAGTTTCAGAAACTTCTCACCTTTTTCCTTCTCTATGGTATGTATCAGCTGCTGGCACTACCCAGGTTTATAAGGAAAAGGAATTACTATGATCTTCCCAAAGGTGCTGCCAGTTTTCTGATATGATCTCATCCACCAACATCCAACTTCCCTTGGCAGTTGATATTACTCCCCACTGGTTTCACTAGTGGCTGTTTTATTCATGCCACAAGCCTACATTCTCCAGTTTATTTTCCTTTCTGATACTATAGAAAGTTAGATTTGCAGCATTAGACAGAAGATGCTAGAAAGTGAAACAAAACGTGACTTACGCAAAGAAAAAGAAAGGAAGAAAGGAAGGGGGAGGGATGGAGGGAAGAAAGAAATCCAGACTTTTTTTTTTAAAGAAGTTGTTCTTTTTTTTTAAAAAGATTTTATTTATTTATTCATGAGAGACACAAGGAGAGAGAGAGAAACAGACACAGGCAGAGGGAGAAGCAGGCTCCACACAGGAAGCCTGACATGGGACTCAATCCCGGGTCTCCAGGATCACGCCCTGGGCTGGAAGGCAGATGCTTAATTGCTGAGCCACCCAGGCGTCCCTGAAATCCAGACTTTTAAAAGCCAGGACTAGTCCCACTCTTCCCCTAACCCAAAAATCTGCAGTAAACTCACAATGAGCCAAAGGCACTATTATCTGATTATCCAGACAGTAATTTTCAAATAAGATCAGTAATGTAAAATCAAAAACCACATTTTTTTTAAAAGTAAACTCTACACCCAACATGGAGCTTGAACACAAAACCCTGAGATCAAGAGCCCCATACTCCCGAGCCAGTCAGGTTCCCCTAAGACCACATTTCTGAAGAGAAAAATCCACAAATTTAAATTCAATGATTAAAAAAAGTCTCCCACTGGGGCAGCTGGATGGCTCAGTGATTGAGCATCTGCCTTTGGCTCAGGTTGTGATCCCGGGGTCCTAAGATCGAGTCCTGTATCGGGTTCCTCCTAAGGAGCCTGCTTCTCCTTTTGCCAGTCTCTGCCCCTCTCTCTGTGTCTCTCATGAATAAGTAAAAAAAGAAAAAAAAAAGTTTCCCACTATTATTTCCTATTGTCTCAAGGAATCTGACAAACCTCCAATATTTAGCTAATGTGATGCTGTGATACCAGTAAGCTGATCTCTCAAAGGGTAAAACTCTGGTTATCTATCCCAACCAAAGATCCCCAGTGTATGACCAAGTAAATGAAAATTACTTTAAAATGATACATTGCTTGTTAAAACAATAAAGTTCTCTGCTAAGCACTACAGGAACATTCCAAAGGTTAGTAAAGCAGAACCCCTGTTCTTAAGGGACTTAACAATTTGGGACAATGATAAGCACAAAAATATAAGGATCTCATTAAGTGGAAAAGAGAAGAGGTGAAACTTTAGGGTAAGAGATGTCATCTTAAGGAAAAAAAAAAAAAAGATATCCCGTCATCTCTAGGGATGGTCAACAGGCTGTTCTCTCTACTACCTCAACAGATATTAAGTTCAAACAATGAAAATGTATTGTATTTTTTTTTAATATTTTATTTATTTACTCATGATAGTCACACACACACACACACACACACAGAGAGAGAGAGAGAGAGAGAGAGAGAGAGAGAGAGAGGGAGAGGGAGAGGCAGAGACATAGGCAGAGGAAGAAGCAGGCTCCATACAGGGAGCCTGATGTGGGATTCGATCCCGGGTCTCCAGGATCGCGCCCTGGGGCAAAGGCAGGTGCTAAACCGCTGCGCCACCCAGGGATCCCTGAAAATGTATTGTAAAAGGTGACACTGATGGGAATATCTTGAAATGAGAATCTGCTAGTTTCTATGACTTTGTTCAACACAATAAAACAGGTGAGCAGAATGTTCTATGATTAGTAACTAAGGCTAATATATAGCATCTCCAATTTAGGCCAACTCAGTCTGGAAAACAGTCACTAGCCTGGAATGAATAATTTAGTCTAAGCTAATTAAGGGAGATGGATTTTATGTTTTCTTCTACTTATTCTATATAAATTTTAAGTATCTGCAACCCACAGCTCCATTTGGAGAATAAAGTACTCTCCTTTAAGTTGAGTTACTCCACTTGCTATTTTTAGAATATTCTGAGCTTCTCAGCCAAGGACCCACTTTCTAGAACACTCTATTAACACTCTACCGTATCTGGGTTTCCTTCCAGTAGAACATTGATGGCTCTATTGACATCTCCATTGCAGTCATGCAAAGCAATGACACATTCATCTTGGTTCTTGCCGGTGATATCAATCAACTGAAAGAAAAAGATCAGCAACCATTATAAACAAGTTTGCACTCCTCACAAAAGAAAACCAGGTGAACAAGAGAAAAGGGAGAAGACACCAACTGAGTCTGAAAGAACCTCAGGCTTAAAAAACCAAAATATGCATAATTTTGGTATGCTAGTTCAATAAGCAAAATATGAACAACTGTGATTAGGGATGGGGTCAAAAGTACTTATAAAACAAAGAGTAAAATATCTGATAGAGAATCAAATCCAGAGGCACACAGGCTTCAGCATACTGTGAATTTCTACAATTCCTAGATGGCACAACTGCTCAAAATTGCTCTAAAAATGGCATCAACAAAGTCACCCAATAAATAAGTTAAAATTAAGATAAAACCTTTTCGAATAAGGTAGCTGTCCAAAGGCGGACAGTAAATCAAACAAAAGCACTTACAGGCTTAATACATTTCAGGTCATAATTCTTTCAATATCTACAGTACAAAATACCCTGGTAGCCACCTATGACATTTAACTATGTTTTAATCCTGAGGTCTTTCCCCATCGCTTAGAGCAAATTAGCAATACACTCACTTGTTTCACCTTTTCCTCAAAGTCAGCATCATTATGGTCTGAAATCATCTGTGCAAGTCGAATTTGTTCCGCAGTAGCCTAGGAATTAAGTCAAGTTCAAGAAAGCATGATCAAGAGACAAGAGTTTATTTTTTTTTTATTTTTTATTTTTTTGAGACAAGAGTTTAGAGAAATAAGAGGGACCTATGTAGTCAATAACCCACCCCACCTCCCTGCCCAATTTCCTTCTCCTTGTTACAAATGACCAAGTAACAAAATGCTAACACCAGTTAAGATTTCTAAATTGGAATGCCTAAATGGCTCAGCGGTTGAGCATCTGCCTTTGACTCAGGGTGTGATCCTGGGGGTCCCAGGATCGAGTCCCACATCAGGCTTCCTGCATGGAGCCTGCTTCTCCCTCTGCCTAGGTCTCTGCCTCTCTCTCTCTCTGTCTCTCATGAATAAATAAAATCTAAAAAAAAAAATAAAGTAAGATGCCTAAATTTGCAAAATGACAAAGAACTGAACACTGAAGCTATCACTATTCTGCTCTATAATCCTTAAAAAAACAGGAAGCTTTTCACCAAAGTTCACAGTTAAAGAAGCTACCATTTTGGGATCACAGTACCTCTTTGAAACATTTATACCTCAAATAATCCATTTTTTATTTACAAAGTCACGTGTAAACCCTATTCCCATTCTTGCAAGAACCAATGCTACCCTCTTATCTCTAGGCCTGAGAATAACATAAGATTTCGTCCTGGGGAAATGCTACCTTAGATATTCAAAGCACAGGACCCGGGGATCCCTGGGTGGCTCAGCGGTTTAGCGCCTGCCTTTGGCCCAGGGCGTGATCCTGGAGTCCTGGGATCGAGTCCCACGTCAGGCTCCCGGCATGGAGCCTGCTTCTCCCTCCTCCTGTGTCTCTGCCTCTTTCTCTCTCTCTCTATCATAAATAAATAAATAAATAAATAAATAAATAAATAAATAAATAAATAAATAAATCTTTTAAAAAAGGTTTAAAAAAAACAAAAACAAAGCACAGGACCCATTCTTTCCAAGTCTCATAATGCAGTATTGAACAACAAAAAGCAAGCACATTGCATCATAGCATATCAACAATCATCAGGTTCTAAGTAAAATGAAGCAAGGACTAGAAATCAAGAATAAAAAACCCAAACCAACAATCCAAAGCAAAGAATGATGCTGCACTGAATGGAAACCAACATCAACCAGCAGTGCTACCAACAGATCCATACCCCTTGCGTTCTTTACCTGCGGCCGCTGCTTGTGCTGCATCTGGTTTTGGTTTTGAGGTTGTTCCCAGTTTCCCCGGGCTCGGTTAGTGCCCACCGACGTCATCATTTACAGTATATACAAATAACAGTATTTACAAGGTAGAATACTGAAAGATTAAAAAAAAACAATTTAGAGGTTAAATATGGGCAAAATGTATTTTCATTGTCTTTCATCAGCATCTTTGCCATTTTCATTTCTTTAAAGGAAAAAAAAAACAAAAGGATTCATCTGTTGAGACATATTTAGTTGATAAATTCCTTAAGGAACAATGGCTGTTAATCCATTTTTGTAAAACAAGAAATATAAAAAGCATGTGTCAAGTGACAGTTTTTGTTGTTTTTAAGTTACGGGCATGCTTTGGTTCCTAGTCCCCTATACACAGGCTTAGCGAAGTTTTGCTATCTTAATAGCAAGCAAAATGATGTTAAGAATCAAAAGCCTTCTACACAAAAATAAAGTCCCTTTGACAAGAGAAAAGACAATCAGCAAAACCTGGAAAATAAAAGCCTTCCAGGAAGGGGATTAGTCTATACTCCAAATAAAAATAACTTAAAAATATTGTACTCAAGTCTACCTATGAAAAGTCCTATCTTCCTTACAACCAGTTTATATAAATTGCATGTGACCCCCATCACTTGGGAAACGACAAGCTCAAGTTTAGTCTTTCTCCCTCAAGTTGTATCTCTCATCATGCAGTGGGAGCTTGTATAACCTTCAACAAGGCAAGTATTGGCCCCAGTGACTTTGCTCAGAATCTCAGTTCCCTAGATAATTCCAACAGTTTTTGCAGCTACTTCTGTTGACCTCCTACTCCACAGTTCCCAGGCACCAGAAATGCAAATACCCTTTCCCACTCACCTTAATATACAGATCTGTCCCAAACCAAAAGCATCTAGTACAAAGTTTTATTTGGAAGAAAAGACTTCTAGGATTATCATTTTAAACTTGAGACACTATTGCCAGCAATAGTACTTTGTTGAGTCTTTAGAGAGACAGAGAGCATATAGAGCCTTTCCCAAAACGAGAATGGTTTTCATTATTAACAGTTCTAGCAAACTAGGATTCTCCTGAACTTAAGTTCCCTTCATTCATACTTTGCTTTAACGCAACCTCAGCTGTTGCATTTAGTAAACAAAGAAAATATTCATGATATGATGGAATGTTCAAAATATGCCATTACTGTGTTGTTTTATTCACTCTCAAAGAGGGTAAGTTTGTATTTTCTGCTCTACTTATAATTTTTTCATTAATAAAAACTTTATATGGGGTAATGCTAAGCTGCCCAAAGACAATGCTGAATTTGAGGAAGAGGCAGGTTGAGCCTCTAAAGAAATACAGAAGGATTAATTATTAGGGAAGTGAATTTCACCAGTTTTTCAGGTTACAAAGAAAGCTGACTTCTCTGTGGATATATTCTTCACCAAGTTGAATCAATTTGTTTTTTGATACAATCAATAAGAATTAAGAGTTTTTCAGTCTCTATCATCAGAATTTTTTATTTTTTCTCGGATTTACTCATTTATTCATTAGAGACACGGAGAGACAGAGGCAGAGACATAGGCAGAGGGAGAAGCAGGCTCCATGCACGGAGTCCGATGTGGACTGGATCCCGGGACTCCGGGATCACACCCTGAGCCGAAGGCAGATGCTTAGCCGCTGAGCCACCCAGGAGTCCCTATCATCAGAATTTCTGAGGAAATCTCAAAGCTAATTCTTTAACTACTGTCTCTTCTCCCTACACACATGCACATGTGCACACAAAGGCCTGTACATATTTCCAACTAGTACAGGATTATTTGCTACACAGTAGTCCATTTTCCCAGACTGGCATTATAGCCAAGTTTCATCACTCACAAAAGAACAAGTGTTCTTTAACCAGTACCCCTGGATTCAAATCAAAGAGAAAAATTAAAACGGACGAAAACTATTATACTTACTAATTGGCTCTAAAATGAAGTTTCTAATGCAAATAATAAACGCTTTTGTAACTTAGAAACTGACTGCTTTCTACTTCACATGTGGTTTCAACCTACAACTGTAATACTATAAACTGCATGACTAACAATACAGATAACTGCGTATACTATAACAGTGTAAATATATATTAAAAAGTCCTCTTGAAAGCCACTTAATTACCGAAGGGGGGGGACCCACCACTCCTGATCACTCCGGCTGATAACTTCCATCTCTCTCTTACAGGTGCTTTGAGACGTGTGACTAAGAAAATTTTACCGCCTAGGTAGTAACACCACTGAAGGACGGGTCAAACAAAACTAAGTGATTTGGGATGGATCACTGGAGAGCACAAAACCAGTAGCCTTTTAGTAGCAAGCAGAGACACGTAACTAGAGTTATCACAGTGGAATGGAGGAATCTTAAGAACTTTTCCTTAGCAAATAAAAATATTTACGGGAAACACATGAGATGTGTTGGGAGACCAAGGGAACAGCGTAGAAACAAATACTGGTTTGAACACAGGTGTGTCCTTGACCATCTTTTGAAAACCAGCTACTTGAAAAAATAGCCAGAGAAATTTTACATAAAAAAATAAATAACAAGTATTTATTGAGTATCTACTATGTGTCCAGTACTTTAGGAAATACAAAAGCAGTATGACTCGGTTGCTGCCCTCAGGGAGCTTACAATCTAAGTTGAGCAACAATTCAGACACTCTGAAGCTGGACTGGGATGGGTGAGGCTTGCTACCTCTAACAGAACGACTAACTCCCTTAGGTGCTTTGTGGAAATGACCCTGCGTCCCCTTCTCCGTACACTCTAGTCTAATTTTAAAAAGAGTACTTGCCAGATAGGACACATTCAGCAAAGAGGGGCTTCAAAACTCAGGACCCAAACAGCCCGACTTAAGGTCTTTCATCATTAGCTCCGGGCCAGCGATGCTCGCTGTCCACAGCGGAAACCATCACTGGCACCGGCTACTCCTTACGGACAATGCTGGGGGAGTTCAGCGTCGCGGACCAACGCGGTTCCCTCCTCCTCCTCCGGGAGGGCTGGCGGTCAGCGGCCCTCGCCACCCCGGCAGGACCGTCCCTCGGCAGCACCCGGGCGGCGGAGGGGGATGGAGAGAACGCAGCAAACGCCTTTCTCCGCCTCATGCTCGGGGACACTGGGCGAACACGGTAACAATGACAACAAAAAGGGCCTGTTACTGTGTTTTGCTTCCACGACACCCTCCACCCGAGAAGACTACACTTCAAGGCGGAGAGACCGTCTCCTGTTTGTGACATCAGTTTGCAAAGCAATTTGGGGCTTGTCCACAGAGCACAGGGTCTGAAGGAATTTGGGATCCCCGCGCTACCCTAGGGGCGCGGACCCAGGCCCGGGCTCAGGGGCGCCCCCGAGGCGGACACCCCCACGGGCCTCCCCGACTGCCCCTCGCCAGCCCGCGCGGCCGCCGCGAACACGTTCCCGGAGCCGTGGCTCCAGCAGGCTGACAAAGAGGCCGGAGCCGAGAGGGGCCGCAGCCCACGCGCGGAGAAGGGAGGCGCACCCCGCGCCGCGCCCCCGCGGGGCTCCCGGCCCGCCGCCTCACCTCCCACCCGGAACAAATTCATCCTCCGCACTCCAGACCGAGGGCCACATGGGGGAGTTCGGGGCAGCTCCACCCCGCCGCCCTGCCCCCGCCGCCCCCAAACCAGGCCGGATCCGGACCCGAAGAGGCCGCAGCGGGCCAGGAAGGGAGGAGGCCCCCCAGGCGTCTTCACAGGCAGCGGCCGGGGCTCAGCGGGCCCTACCTCAGGCGGGGCCCAGGCCGCGCTCGCCCGCGCTCTTCCTTGCTCTCCCCGCTCGGGCTCTAGCCGCATGGCCCCCCCCCTCCGGCCGCCCAAGCCCCGCCCCGGCCACGCTCCCAAATCGAGGCCCCGGCTCCGGCGCGGCCCACTAGGCCGCAAATCCAACCATAAACAAAACCCCCGGCGGCCGACTCGAGGGGGGGCGCCGGGTTCGCGCGACCGGGAGGGGTGTCCAGTGGGGGGAACGCATGGGGCGGGGGGCCTACTGGGGGGGGCGGCGGGGTAGGGGAGAAGGGAGGGAGGGGAAAAGGAGACCGCGGATTTAAAGGGGCCGCGGACAATACCCGGCCCCGCCGCGCTGCCGCTGCTGCCGCCGCCGCCGCCAACGCCGCTGCGCTCCCAACTTTACCTCAGTCTCCTCCACACTGACACCCCGGGCCGCGCCGCCCCTGTCACGTGATGTGAGGTTCCCTCCTCCCCACCCCCTCCCTCCTTTCCTCTCTCGCGCTCGCGCTCGCGCCTTCCCCCTCCCACTTGCTTGCCTGCGTCCCCCGGCACGTGACGCGAAAAGGGACGCGCACGCAAGCGTGCGCGCGCCACCTGGCCAGGAGCCGCTGCGCTGCGGCTCCGCGCGTTCGCCTCGCCTCTGCCGTGTGACGCACCGCGGCCTCCGTTTCCTGTTCCTGGCGTTGCTCGGCGCCTCGGCGCGCGCCGCTCGCGGGGCCGGTGCGGGTCTAGGTCACGTGCTGAGGGGAGCGGGAAGGCGACGTTCTTCTTTCCTCGGCCGTCGTCCGCCATGTTTTCAGGCCGGGTCAGCCTTGGATTTTCTCTGTGAGGAAATGGCCAAGGGGCTTTGGGGAGCCCCGGCGCCAGTGCCTCGGCGGAGCCCAGGCTGACGAAGCGAGGCGGCGGGGAGACCTGGAGCAGTTGTGCGCGGGGTGGGGAGGCCATGGCGTCCAGCAGTAACTGGCTGTCCGGCGTGAATGTCGTGCTGGTGATGGCCTACGGGAGCCTGGTGAGGAGATTCCCCCACCCCTTTCTGCCGTCGCTTCTGACCCAAGAGAGACCTGGTCTTCAACCTCCACCCACTCTCCTGCACCTTCTCTGGGCCTGGACTCCTCCCAGACTCGGGGACCGAAGCCACGGCCTCGGCCGCCCCGCCCCCCCGCCGGGCCGTGAGCCCTGCCCCGGACCCGACCCCCGGAGCCTAGCCCGACCCCCGCAGCCTGCCACCCCACTTTGTCCCCGAAGCACCCGTGAGAGCCGCATCTGGGCATTTAAAACGGAGGCGTGTTTTGTTTTGTTCTGTTTTGTTTTATCGTCTTGTTATTAAAGATTCCGTTACTTGTCTCACTTTTTGCACAGGTGTTTGTTCTGCTATTTATTTTTGTGAAGAGACAAATCATGCGCTTTGCAATGAAATCCCGAAGGGGACCTCATGTCCCTGTGGGACACAATGCCCCCAAGGTAGGTCCTGCAGGCGCGAGAGAGGCCTGGTTCTGCAGGCGCAGGAGGGCCCAGGGGGGCGCAGGACGAGATGTGTTTTGCCTTGAGGATGAGTTTGTCGCGCTGTGCTTGTCAGCGGCCCGGGCGCTCTCGGGGTTGGAGAGAGCGGGGAGGGGAGGAGAGGGAAGGGTAACTCGCGGGGTTAGCGCTCCTGCCTAGCGCCATCCGCATTCGCGGAGTGAAAGACTCGGGTTAATGTTGTCGGCTCTGTGCTGAGAGTTCGGCGTTGAGCGTCGTGTTTCCTGCTCAGGTTTCGCTATGGGATGGGTTGGGGGGTTGTTAGCCCGGATACAAGTGTTCTCCTGAAGGTCCAAGTCCCCCATTCCTGTGACAGGAACCTGAGGAATCCGCAGGACGTGCAGACCGCGAGTGGTCTTTTGTCCGCGGTTTCTCCTCAGGTAACTGGTTTCCTCTCAGCGTTTAAATACAGGCGAAATTTTCACTCTCCCAAATGTCTGCCGAATCCTGCATGTATGTAGCTTTCTGCTGTCCGACAGGCACGCGAGGCCCCCGCCCTTGAGTGCGGTGCTCCCTACCTACCAGAGGTCTAGCTGGGCTCCAGCTACACGTGCCTTGCTGTGCCCTAGTGATTTTTCTCCAAAGAAGAATATTTATTGCTTATTTTGAAGTAGGTGCTCTTAATTTTTTTCATAGTATCCTGATATTTTTCTCGATACTAATTTATCACAAATTTGAGTGTGTCAATTTGTTTAATGCCCAGCTTCCACTAGACTGTAAGTTTCAAGAATGCAGGCCCCTGGGGCAGCCTGGGTGGCTCAGCGGTTTGGCGCTGCCTTCGGCCCAGGCCGTAATCCTGGGGACCTGGGATCGAGTCCCATGTCGGGCTCCCTGCATGGAGCCTGTATCTCCCTCTGCTTGTGTCTCTTCCTCTCTTTGTTTCTCATAAATAAATAAATAAAATCTTTAAAAAAAAAAAAATGCAGGCCTCTGCCTACATCTAACAGATACCCAGTAATTTTTGAGTCACAAAACAAGCTACTGGGAGAATTAAAACTAGTACATAATTCCCTCAACTCCTAGATCAGTGTCCTTTCATCAACCGGTGCTGTTAATCCTCCTCTTTTTGTTCTTTGCTAAGGTATTTCATGGAAACCTTAACGTGTTGTGGCCTAAACCCTCAACAGGGCTTCTTCCACATTCCCTCAGTTCTCCAGATGCCAACTGCTCTATAAGGGATTTAGGGCTGGCTTCCAGCACATCGTGATCCAGGCAAAAGTTTATTTAAGAGCTTTCGACTACATGAGATAAGATTCCCTCTACTTTAAAGAATTCTCTCTAGATTCTCATTTATTGCTGGTGGAAATGCAAATAAGTGAAACTACTTTGGAAAATAATTGGGCATGATCTAGTAAGATAGTACATGTACCTAATCTGTAATGCAGCAGTTCTATTTTTACCTTAAGAGAAATTAATTTTTGTTAATATTGTACCAAAAGACATGTATGAGTGTTTCAGTGATTGTGATATTTCAAGAAGAAATTTAGTCCAAATGTCTAGTTGAGCATACTTATTATAATGTATTTATATTCTGGAATACTACGAGAATAAGCTAAGCAACAAATATATAAACATTAAACTTTTTTTTATGATTTTATTTACTCGTTGAGAGAGAGACAGGCAGAGACACAGGCAGAGGGAGAAGCAGGTTCCCTGTGGGGAGCCTGATATGGGACTTAATCCTAGGACCTTGGGATCACACACGCCCTGAGGCAAAGGCAGACACTCAACCCCTGAGCCACCCAGGCATCCCCACTAAACTATTTTTGAATGAAAAAAGCCACAAACATGAGTAAACCTCAAAAACATACTGAGTGAAAAAACAAAACAGGAGGCCATTCATAAAAAACTACCATTTTGTTCCATTCCTTTTTTATGAAATTCTACAACAGACAACTATATCAATAGTACATAATGTTGCCTGAAGCAGGGAAGCAGAGGTTGACTGCAGAGACGTGTAGAACGTTTTGGGATGATGGAAGTGTTCTATATCTTGGCTGTAGTGGTGGTTGAATGTGTGTATTCATTTGTCAAAAGTCATCAACCCAAGTTGGATGTATTTTATCTCCTATCAGTTCAATCTCAATATAAAGTGTTTAAAATTTTAAGACAATTTATAGAGGAATTCAAAACATATTTTTCCATTTGTGTGAAGTTCAAAACTAGACAAAGCTAAACATCTAGTTTAGGTTGGTAATGTGATAAAATAGTAAAGAAAAGTGAGATTCTTGACAAATTAAGGTTGGAAGTTGCATTCAGTCAGGGATAGGCACTCAAGGCTTCAGAGTCATTGGTAAGATGTTCATAAACAGGATAGTGGTTATAGATGTTCATCTTAATGATTTTTCAGTTCCTTAACATGTAGGTAACAGGTATTCCATACTTGATATATTTTACAGTGGAAGTTTCTAAAAGTTTCTAAAAAGTAACAAGGAGCACCTGGGGACTCAGTCAGTTATCACAAGCTTAGGTCTCCATTTCAGGTTCTGAGTTCAAGCCCTGCATTGGGCTGTATGGTGAATGTAGAGCCTACTTAAATATGGGACGCCTGGATGGCTTAGTTAAACGTCTGCCTTTGGCTTGGGTCATGATCCTAGGGTCCTGGGATTGAGTGCCTTGTCTCCCTGCTCAGCAGAGATCCTGCTGCTTCCTCTCCTTGCTGCTTGTGCTTGCTTGTGCATGCAGTCACTTACTCTAAAATAAAATCTTAAAAAAATTTTAAGTAAATAAATGTAAAAGAAAATCTGCTGAGGCTCTTAAGGGACATGAACTTGGAACTATTAACAGTGGTTCTGGGTAAGTGAGGGGTGGCTTTAGTACTTTTTTGGAATTTTAAGCCATGGGTGTGTAAATTACCTATTTAAAAGGATTGAGGGCAGCCCGGGTGGCTCAGCGGTTTAGCGCCACCTTCAGCCCAGGGCCTGGTCCTGGAGACCCGGGATGGAGTCCCACGTCGGGCTCCCTGCATGGAGCCTGCTTCTCCCTCTGCCTGTGTCTCTGCATATCTCTCTCTCTCTCTGTGTGTCTCTCATGAATAAATAAATGAAATCTTTTAAAGGAAGGAAGGAAGGAAGGGAGGGAGGGAGGGAGGGAGGGAAAAGAAAGAAAAGAAAAAAAAAAGAAAGGATTGATAAACTTTAGGGACGTCTGAGTGGCTCAGCGATTGTCTGCCTTGGGTTCAGGGTGTGATCCTGGAGTCCGGGAATCAGAATCGAGTCCCCCATCAGGCTCCCCAGAGGGAGCCTGCTTCTCCCTCTATGTCTCTACCTCTCTCTGTGTCTCTCATGAATAAATAAATAAAAAAAATCAGAAAAAAATGTTTTAAAGGATTAATAGACTCTAGAAGAAAGCCTTAAGAAGTTCTGTGGTCCATCAGGTAGAATGGCCCCTATGGTATTATATATTATGTACAGGCTTGCTTTTTTTTTTTTTTTTTAAGATTTCTTTTATTCATGAGAGAGGCAGGTTCCCCGATGGGGGACTCTATTCCAGGCCCCCCGGGATCACACCCTGAGCAGAAGGCAGATGCTCAACCCCTGAGCCACCCAGGCGTCCCTATATAGGCTTTCTTATGGATATATATTTTTTAAAGATGTATTTGTTTATTCATGAGAGACAGACTGAGGCAGTGACAGGCAGATAGAGAAGCAGGCTCCTAGCAGGGAGCCCGATATGGGGCTCGATCCTGGATCCCAGGATCACAACCTGAATCGCAGGCCAGCACCCAACTGCTGAGTCACCCACCCAGGCGTCCCTTTTATGGCTTTTTATTTTTATTTTTAAGATTTTTATTCATGAGAGGCTCAGAGAGAGAGAGGCAGGCTCCATATAGGGAGCCAGACGTGGGACTCAATCCCGGGTCTCCAGGATCATGCCCTGGGCTGAAGGCGGTGCTAAGCCGCTGAGCCAGCCGGGGGCCCATCTCTTACGGATATTTAGAGTAGATTATGACTCCCGGTTTTTGTCCATTTTTTCTTTCTCTGGAAGTTCTTTGTAACACCCAACTAAGATTTTAAACCAATTCAGTCAGAAATAATATTGGTACTGTAGAACTTAAGTTCTAGCAGGTTAAAAGATCTAGCTTAGGAATGTACAGTTTAGGGGCAGCCCCGGTGGCTCAGCAGTTTAGCGCCGCCTTCAGCCCAGGATGTGATGATCTTGGAGACCCAGGATCAAGGCCCACGTCAGGTTCCCTGCGTGGAGTCTGCTACTCTCTCTGCCTGTGTCTCTGCCTCTCTCTTTCTCTATGTGTCTTCCATGAATAAATAAATAAAATCTTTAAAAAATAAAAAAAAATTAAAGGAATGTACAGTTTAGAGAAGTTTATAGAGAACCTAATTCCAGCCTCAAATTTTTTAGTCTTACCTGGCAATTTTATCAGCCAGATGAGCATTTTTATTTTTCTGCTTCTTTTGTCTTAGTTGTTCACTTGCTCGGCACCATTTCCAGGTTGATGGAAAGCAGAGTATAAAGTAAGTGGTTGTATATTGTTTTTCTCTGTGTGAACAGGACTTGAAAGAGGAGATTGATATCCGGCTATCCAGGGTTCAAGATATCAAGTATGAACCTCAGCTCCTTGCAGATGGTGATGCAAGACTGCTACAGCTGGAAACCCAGGGAAATCAGAGTATGTGGCATGCTCTTGGAGGATGCTTCAGTGAGGAATCCCACAAGTTCAGAATTCCTTTGGTCTCCGAGCTGTTAGCATAGCTGCTAGCAATACCTGCACCTGTGGTTCCTCTATTGCTGGGTATATTTCAGATACGGGGAGGCAACTTATTAGCTTGCTGGAGTTTGGGAAGTCTTCTGAGGGTTATATCTATGACCAGTCTCTTTCTTAACAGATTGCTACAACTATCTATACAGGATGAAAGCTCTGGATGCCATCCGTGCCTCTGGTAAGGGTTATCCAACAGGATAGTCAAAATTCTGAAAGCCCACCTGGGGGAAGAGGGAGGAACCCACTTTATAGATACTAGAACTTGTCCTTTCTGTACATCATTGGCTAGGAGGAATTTCCTAGAGTTTGAGAGTACTAGATTATTATTTTGTCTAAGGAAATGATGGAGGCATGTTACTTCTTCAGTAAGTGAATTTGTTTTTGTTTTTTTTTAAGATTTTATTTATTTATTCATGAGAGACACACGGAGAGGCAGAGACACAGGCAGAGGGAGAAACAGGCTCCATGCAGGAAGCCTGATGTGGGACTCAATCCCGAGTCTCCAGGATCAGACCCTGGGCTGAAGGCGGCACTAAACCGCTCAGCCACCCGGGCTGCCCTTGTTTTGTTTCATGAACTGGATGGTGGTGATTTGCTTGTTTTTCCACCAAAAAAAGGTGATCTCTGCTTTTTCAGTAAGACCAAGATAAATGGTTATTAGGGTTTTTTTTATTCTATGACCATTGTCAAATATGCTTCATCTCTGCTAAAACATGGTTTTGGGAGGGGGGGTTGTTGTGGGGTTTTTTTGTTTGTTTTTTAAAGATTTTACTTATTTATTCATGAGAGACACAGAGGGGGAGAGGGCAGCCCAGGTGGCTCAGCGGTTCAGTGCCACCTTCATTCAGCCCAGGGCTTGATCCTGGAGACCCGGGATCGAGTCCCTGCATGGAGCCTGCTTCTCCCTCTGCCCGTGTCTCTGCCGCCCTCTCTTTCTGTGTTTCTCATGAATTAATAAATAAAATCTTTAAAATAAATAAATAAACAGTGGGAGAGAGGGAGGCAGAGACACGGGCAGAGGGAGAAGCAGGCTCCATGCAGGGAGCCCGACGTGGGACTCGATCCCGGGTCTCCAGGAGCAGGCCCTGGGCTGAATGAAGGCAGCACTAAACCGCTGAGCCACCTGGGCTGCCCGTAAAACATGGTTTATATTATAGAGCCAGGATGAGCGAGTAGGAGGGTGAATTAGAGACACTGTTGTGTACCTTTGGTGTAGGTTATAGCTGTGTTGTCATGACCAAATGACCACTCAGATATAGCTCTATGAGTCTGGTCTTCATTCTATTAGAATTTTCTCTAATTCACTTATTGGACCCATTTCTTAACTTGGGTGATAACTAGGAAGACTAATAAGTGGGGGAAGGGTTATCACTATCTATTATCCCCACAGAGATACCATTTCACGCTGAAGGCAGGCATCCCCGTTCCTTAATGGGCAAGAATTTCCGCTCCTACCTGCTAGATCTTCGGAACACTAGTACTCCTTTTAAGGGTGTACGCAAAGCCCTCATTGATACCTTGCTGGATGGCTATGAAACAGCCCGCTACGGGACAGGGGTAAGAGGGATGGCCACTTTTTCCTTCAGGGACCTAAAGGGATACCGCAACCTGAGGGGGTCTCACTCTTCCTTCATCTTTCCTCAGGTCTTTGGCCAGAGTGAGTACCTGCGCTACCAGGAGGCCCTGAGTGAGCTTGCCACCGTGTAAGTGTGGCGGAGACTATGTCGGAGGGGCTGGTTGGAGGGTGCTGCTATGCCCCCCACCCCCAGCGAGGTGCCCTTCCTAAGCAGTGGTAACAAAATCACCATGATGAGCTGCCAGGTCCTGCCTCTCCCTCACAGCTGAGAGCATGTGCTTCTCTATAAGCTTAGAGAAGGGGAAGCCTCTCTTACTCTAGTGCCTTCTCCTGTTTTTGTGGTTTTGTTTTTTGGACTAGCTCAGTGAAATAGTGAACTGTCAGAATTGGTGTAACATTTATACCAATAAAGGGAATAAAGTTTTTCAGTATAGAGATTCCTTCTCTTCTAGGGTTCCAGTGACATCTTTTTTAATGTCTTGGTCTGATAAAAGTAACAGCTCAGTGCCATCTATTTTTATTAGCACTTAAACAGCATTGGGAACCCTGTCAGAAACTAAGGGCATCACTGTAGTAGTATCAGCTGTTGAGTGTGGGTTACAGGATTCACGACTTTTGTCTGGCATAGTTTTATTTTTTTAAAGGTTTTATTTATTCAAGAGAGACATAGAGTGGGCAGCCCCGGTGGCGCAGCGGTTTAGCGCCGCCTGCAGCCCAGGGTGTGATCCTGGAGACCCCGGATTGAGTCCCACGTTGGGTTCCCTGCATGGAGCCTGCTTCTCTCTCTTCCTGTGTCTCTGCCGCCCCCCCCCTCTGTGTGTCTCTATAAATAAATAAAATCTTAAAAAAAAAAATGTTGAGGCAGGGACTCAGTGGGAAAATTGGTTTCTCTGCTACTTCCAAGCTATCAGATGGGATTTTAGTAACTAGGTTTAAGATGGGATGGGATCAGTTGTGGCTATAGCTACGTTTATATAGAATGGACAAGCTTTGAATTGTATTTTTGTGCTAGTCCTTGTTCTGTCCTCGACCTGCCCTCTCTGTATTCTCCAGGGTCAAAGCACGAAGCGGGAGCTCTCAGAGACAGCACCAGTCGGCAGCCAAAGATCTAACCCAGTCTCCTGAAGTCTCCCCGACAACCATCCAGGTGACATACCTCCCCTCCAGTCAGAAGAGTAAACGTGCCAAGCACTTCCTGGAGTTGAAAAGTTTTAAGGACAACTATAACACACTGGAAAGTACACTGTGACTGCCTGATGGATGCTGCTGGTGCTGGCAGGGCCAGTGGCCTCGGGTCATCTGGCTTGTGGGCCCAGGTCAGCTGAAGTGCCACCGTGTCCAGCACTTTTAGGGTTCATTCCTAGAGAATCGTTCTTCAGCCTGTTCTTACAGTCAGTTTCAGAGAGTCAGGACTTTATTTTCCTTTGGTAGTACTTTTTCCTGGAGTTGAATTCAGATGTTTTTCTTAATGTTCCATTAATGCTTCCTTAGTCCTCACTTGGTTTTGATTATAGTTCATTTGCCCTTTTTTTTTTTCCATTTTCCAGACTATAAATAATCCTGAGTGAGAGTTGGGGTGGTGGGGCTTGGTGTCTTCCATGTTTACCCCTTCATGCACAGCTGAATGGGGACCATTTGGGTTTGAGCTCTCTTAGAGGTGATTGGCAGGAAAGACAGACACGAACTAGTGGGGAGATCTCGTGAGGCCGTGAGATCAATGTGGAGTGGCTTGCCTGGTTCTCCACTTAAACTGGTGTGTGTGGAAACATTAACACAACCTCCCTGACATGCAAGGATTTGCCCTTGTGCTTTCTTTCCATGCTGTCTTGAATAAATGGAAAAGGGAATGTTGGCACCTATCCTAATCCCATCCCCCCACTTACTTGGGGTGCTTATGGGACAATGAAGAAATGTCAGACCAACGTACAGTTCTGACATTCTAAATTATTTAATAAAATGAGTAATTAAAAACATGATTCATTTTTTTACTCTCTTTTTAAAGATTTATTTATTTGGGAATGTGCATGCGTGTGAGCAGAGGGAGGGGCAGAGGGAGTGAAGCAGATAACCCCACTGAGGGTGGAGCCTGACAGGAGGCTCCATCTCATGACCCTAAGATCCTGATTAAGGATCAGATGCTTAACAGACTGAGCCACTCAGGTGTTCTTTGGACCTAGGATCATACAGAGACCCCACAAAAGTCCTAAAATTGGGACTATGGTCCTTGCTTCTAAAATGGCCTGTGTCACTAATAGAAGGCAGGAGAACCAGGATTCACCTCAGGCTCCAGGGCAACAGGCCAGGTGACCAATCAAGTCCTAGGCTCAATGTGTTGTTGGAGGAGAATGTGTTACTATGACTACTGAGTCCTGGGTGACCCATTGGACAGAAAGGAGAGCCTGTTTCGCGTCTCACGTCCCGCCAGCTTGGGAACATGTCTGTGGAAAAGACAATGAAAGTAGAAGAGGTATGCAGAGGAGGAAGGGGGCTAGCTGACCAGAAGCAGACGGTTTCCTGAGGGGCCCATGCTGTAACTGCTGTTCGTTCCCTACCAGCTCCTTCCGCATGTTTTCTCTGACCCCTTCTGAAAGGAGTAGCATTTTTGTCCTCACTTCCCTAGGAAGTGGCCATTCTCTGTCAAGAAACAAAAGCCCATGTGCCCTCAGGGAAAGGTGCTGGGGACGGGGAACTGGACATCAAGGGACATGAGCAACTCGCTTTTCTTGCAGAGTTTTCAAAGGGTCCAGGGATTTAAGAAGATGGTTGACAGGTAATGTCTGCTTCTACCCCTTCCCTTACCTGTCCGCTTGACCTTGTCACCCTCTCATGACACGTCCCTTCCAGCCACCTCTCAGATCGGCCTCGTCCTCATCCTGGTCTTCGTCCTTATCCTGGTCCTCGTACTCATCCTGGTCCTCATTCTAGTTCGGGGCTCCTTGAGAAGGAAGTGGGGTTGGGGGCAGGAAGCAGCCCTTTTCAGGGACAGCCTCCCAATGCCCACTAGGTCCTGCTACCCACATGGTGATTTTATTGTCCCTTTCTTCCTATTCTCTGAAGGGAAATCAGGTGGACTTTTTGTTCTTTTATTAAGGAGAATGCAAATATTTGCTTTGTTAATTATGTGATAGGTATGCTGTATTTTTTTTTTTTTAAGATTTTATTTACTTGAAAGAGAGCAGGAGCAGGGAAGGGACAGAGGGAGAGGGAGACTCCCCACTGAGCAGGGAGCCCGACGTTATGGGGCTCGATCCCAGGACTGTGGAATCATGACCTGAGCTGAAGGCAGACATTTCACAGACAGAACCCCCTGGGAACCCCTGCAGTAAGTATTTGGTGAGTGAGTGAATGAGAAGACTAGGCTATATGTCATCTCTTCTTCACCATGAAGCTTTTTAAAAGACATGTGCTCAGGTCTTAATCTAGAAAATTCTGACTATGATGGTCTGCGATTAGGTAGGATAAGCCAGTTTTCTGAGGCTTTGCAGGTGGTTATACCCAGAGCTAGCAATTAGGATATGAGAGAGGAACTGCATATAATCTTAATGGGAGTCCAGACTGATGGAGACTTTTTACAAAGACACTTTGATGAAATCTGTCAAAACTTAAGATCTCAAAATTCACACATCCTTGGAACTGGCAACTATATTTCTAGAAGTTTACCATATATATATACACACACCAGCAAAGACTCAAGATTGTACAGACACAAGAGTGTTCTAGACAGCCATTGTTTATAAAAGTAAAAAAGGGGGCACCTGGCTGGCACAATCGGTGGAGCAGGCAGCTCTTGATCTCAGGGTTGTGAGTTCAGGCACCATGTTGGATGTAGAGATTACATTTAAAAAATAAACCAAAAAAACTAAAAAGTGAAAACAATCTAGCTGGTTAAATTATGATATAAAAATACTAGGCAGCTTTTACACAGAATGAAGCAATTCTCTGTGCTGGAAGAAAAAGTCCAAGTTGTTAGATAATAGTATTACATAAATGTATGAATTCATGGTAGGTAAAATAGTAAAATATTCTGGAAGTATACACAAATACAGCTTTGGTGAGCACTGGAACAGAAGAAAGATTTCACTTTTCATTTAGTATATTTTTTTAAGATTTTATTATTTTATTTTTGTTAATGTTTTATTTGACAGGGAGGGAGGGAGGGAGAGGAAGGGTTAGAGGGGGAAGAAGAGGGAGAATCCCAAGCAGGTTCCACACCCAGCACGGAGCCTGATAGGAGCTGGATTTCAACCCTGAGATCACTACCTGAGCTGAAGTCAAGAGTTAGACACTTAACCGACTGAGCCACCCAGGCACCCCAAAGATTTTAAGTAATCTCTACACCAGCATGAGGCTCAAACTCATGATACCAAGATCAAGAGCCACATGCTCCACCAACTGAGCCAGCCCTCTTTTTAAAAATTTTCTAATTTTTTTAGAAGATTTTATGTATTTGAGAGAGCTCGCACAAGCAGGGGTAGCAGCAGAGGGAGAGGGAGAAGCAGACTCCCTGCTGAGCAGGGAGCCCGCCATGAGGTTTGATCCTAAAACCCTGGGATTATGACCTGAGCTGAAGGTAGATGCTTCACTGACTAAGCTACCCAGGCACACACACCCCCCCTTTTTTTAAACACAGTGTATTTATTGAATATATCACAACTGTTCAACCAGAGACTTCATTTAAAAAACAGGGACACCTGGGTGGCTCAGTGGTTGGTCATCTGCCTTTGGCTCAGGGCATTATCCCCAAGTTACGGGGTCGAGTCCCACATCGGGCTTCTTGCATGGAGCCTGCTTCTCCGTCTGCCTGTGTCTCTGCCTCTCTCCGTGTGTGTCTATCATGAATAAATAAATAAAATCTTTTAAAAAATTAATAAACAAAACAAAGATGAAGCTTAGAAAGCAAAATCCCAGGCAGAAATAAAGGAAAGGACAGAACAGCTAAGGAAAAAATAAAAAGCGCTTTTTCAAGGAGAGACACTCCATAGTCAGGGTTCTTGGCTGGAGACCTGCTCTGAGGTTTCTTGCAGGTACATCTTAAAGGCCATGGGTTTTTCTGGAGCTCATAGGGCTATCAGTGTTGGTTTCTCCCAGAAGGCTCTCAGGGGATAGCAATGGTCCTAACGTCACCCACGGCAGATTACCTGTCCTGCAGGATGTCCAGGCAGGTATGACCCTGGGTGTCCACACTGGGGTGGTAGCAGACGTGAAAAACTTCACTGTGGGTGACTTGTAAGGGAGCGCCAAGGAGAGCTTGTACCTCAGTCTCCTACATATTGCCAGCTGTTCTGTGATGGTCCCCACCCATTTGAAAAGGTCTGATTCAGGGAAGGCAGAAATTCTTTTGTTGCCAGACATCCGTGAGGGACATAAGCTCCTCATGCAGCCTCTTGCCCACAGGGTCCCAGGCAGCACCCCCTCTGGGCTGGGCTCCTTTGTTGGCAGCCGCTGGGTGGCAGTTGCGGGAGGCCATCTGGGCAGCGTGGGCAGGGAGACAGGAACTCGGAGAGCACGACTGTGACTCTCAGTATATTTCTATATGGATTAAATTTCCTATCATCTGTAAAAAGAATACTTGATTTTTTAAAACATTTCAACAGGGCGGGAGTGCCTGACTGGCTTAGTAGGTGAAGCACATAACTTTTTTTTTTTTTTAAAGTCTCTATCCACTTATTCATGAGAGACACAGATAGAGAGGCCGAGACACAGGCAGAGGGAGAAGCAGGCTCCTCACAGGGAGCCCGATGTGGGACCTGATCCCAGGACTCTGAGATCATGCCCTGAGCCGAAGGCAGACGCTCAACAGCTGAGCCACCCAGGCATCCCGTGCACATAACTTAATCTTGGGACTGACTTCAACCCCACGCTTGGTGTAGAGATGACTTAAAATCTTTACGGGCTCAGATGATTAAGTACTCAACTCCTGATTTTGGCTCGGATGAGTGATCTCAGGGTCATGATGGTGAGAGATCAGAAAGCAAGCTGAGGACAAAGCATAGGCTGACACCCCGCAGTCCCCCCAACTTCCAGGTGGGATATGTGTGACATTCCCTGGCTGCCCTGCACTAAGGGAGGGAAAACCAAATGGTTAATTTATAGAGATTACAATCCTGCAGGACTGGAGTCTCCCTCAATTTACAAAATTTACAATTTTCTTAGTGATTTACAAGAAAAAGGCATTTTTATCAATAACCTCACTTCCAGAAGGAAGCTCCCAAATGTCTTAATGTTAATGCTTTCCTAGAGGGAAAAACAGCCTTAACTCGACAATGGCAAGGCCTCTAGTATCCTGTGAGTCTTCTTTAGCAGATGAAAGTTCTTTAAAAAAACCCTCTGTTTTTCCTTACCTCACCCAACCCCAATGTTTATAATCATTGACCCCTCACAAACCTGGGGCAGCAGCTTTTTCGCCCAAGGTCTGGTGTCTTTCCCCTGCCCCCCAGGCCACCCTCTGCTTTAATAAAACCACCATTTTGCACCAAAGACTTCTCAAGAATTCTTTCTAGGCCATTGGCTCTGGACCTTCCCAACATTCCAAAACTACATCAGTGAGATCAAGACCTTCTTCAGGCTGTGCACTCAATGTGGAATCTGCTTAAGATTCTTTCTCTCCCACTGCCTCTGCCCCTCTCCCCTTTCTAAAAAAAATAAAAATAAAATGTTTTTACAATTTTTTCAACAGGATTTATCTGAGCAGAGGATGTGTGTGTGTGTGTGTGTGTGTGTGTGTGAGGGAGAGAGAGAGAGGGAGAGAGAGAAATGCATAATCGTCTTCTGTATTAGGGGCACCTGGGTGGCTCCATCGATTGAGCAGCTGACTTCTGATTTCAGCTTGGATTGTGATCTCAGGGTCCTGGGATCAAGCTGCATATTGGGCTCCCTGCTCGGTGCAGTCTGCTTGTTCCTCTCTCTGTTCCTCCCCCTGCTTGGTCTCTCTAAATAAAATCTTAAAAAAGAAAAAAAGCAACCTGGGGATGCCTGGGTGGCTCAGTTGGTGGAGTATGCAACTCTTGATCTTGGGGTTGTGGGTTTGAACCCCGCACTGGGTGTAGAGATTGCTTAAAAATAAAATCTAAAAAATAATAATAATAAAAAAATAAAAATAATAAAAATAAAAATAAATAAATAAAATAAAATCTAAAATAACAACAACAAAATGCACCTTACCAAATGATTCCAGAATCTGTCTAGCTAAGATTGAGAATCATGGTATAACAGAAGGTATTAATTCTTACACTGGATTTGATACCCAGGTCTGCCATTAAGTGACCTTGGGTACCTTACCTAACTCTGTTTTCTCATGGTATGATGCAAAATTTGGTATCTGACACATGGCTGTTATGATTAAATGGCCTGCATATTCAACATAGACTAGGGTTCTAAGTTAGTTCTAGTTACCCTTTCAAGGAATTTGCCATCTTCTGACATTGGCATGGAGGTTCTGAGAAGAAAGTGGCCTCACCAATAGGGTTTGTATCTCCATTCCTCACTAACCCATCTAGCTCCTACTTCTGTATCTGGGGCAGGTGGCAAAATTCACATACTCGCTGTATGTGGCAGATGACACTGAGCCAGAGGAGAAACCTGTATGCTACCCTAAGGATGCAGGACACCATGGGACAGGAGTTGGCACTGGCCAACAAGCAGCTACTGATGGTGAGTTCTAGCAAGGGTGACTTGAAGCCTCATCCACTATTACCCTGTGCCAATGCCCACTGGATTCCCAGACTCTTTGTGGCTGCCATTACTCACACACCTCATCTGCCTCTGAGGGTTTCAGCACTACACCAGAGATGTGACCTTCTTCATGAAGTGGCTCTTTGCATTCAGTGGCAGGTGGCACGTTCTCACGTCCCAGAGCGCAGACTCGTCCTTGTTCAGTGTCCTTGCTCACTGGCCTCCTAGAGCCCCTCTTTCCTGGGTGCCTAGCAGAGCTCATGGTTCCTGGTGCTCTCAGCAACTATTTGCTGAACATGGACCTTCATCCATGCAGAAAAAATTGGGTGGGCTTCCCCCCTGGCGGTACAGCCTCTCTGCTACTGCCCAGCTCTATGTCCCTGCTAAATCCAAATCCACAAGAGGACACAAGCTGGAAAGCTACCAGGGGGAGAGAGAGGACGAGGGCAGGCAGAAAGCAAACCTGACACTGTGTTCTGCCCTCCCCACTAGGTCCGTCAAGCGGCCCTGCACCAGCTGTTTGCAAAGGAGCATCGGCAGTACAAGCAGGAGCTAAGTCAGATGGGCAAAGCATTTTATGTGGAGAGACTCTGATGGCAGCTGAGACAAAGCTGGCTCTCAAAGGCTCGACTGTAGACATACGCTCGTTCTTCAGCACTAAATCTTCATTATTTGGACAATGTTTATTCATAGCTGTAACCTTAAAACAACTTTGTGGGTTTTGCTCACTGCTGCTCAGATGTCATTTCCTCTGGTCTTTCTGTCTTTTTTTTTTTTTTTTTTAAGATTTTATTTATTTATTCACAAGAGACACAGAGAGAGAGGCAGAGACATAGGCAGAGGGAGAAGCAGGCTCCCTGCAGGGAGCCCAATGTGGGACTTGACTCTGGATCCTGGGATCATGCCCTGAGCCGAAAGCAGACACTCAACTGCTGAGCCACCCAGGCGTCCCTGGTCTTTCTGTCTTCTTGGGCAAATATCTCTTAAGTGTGGCTGTTCACCCACAGGGCCCCTGTGCTTGGGTGTCGGGAAGTCTGGAGTCAAGAGACCCAGGACAGGTATCTCTTTTGGACTCAAATTCCTGCCTTTCCCACCCTTGCCAATTGACAGGGCTCCAAACTGAAGTGCCCTGGGCAGTGAGGCAGGGAAACTAGCAGGCGGAGGGAAGTGGGGAGCAGTGACATTTATGGTGAACTGCCAAGAGCATGTTACATCTAAGGACATTCAAATTCTGAAGAATTCTAAGTACTGATGGATCACATATGTTTGTAGACCATGGAGATCCACTTCACATCAAACCACAAAGCAAGCCTGAGGGATCCGCGTTGTGCAGCTTTAACAAAGTGCAGGGACACCACCAGGCCTCTGTCCCTGTTCCTTCACCTGCTGGCTGTGTCCTCATTGGCGACTCATCCTCTGCATACTAACCTGGCATCCCCCTGCACTCCAGGGGGCTATGTGCATGTGCTGCACAACTCCCATCTCCCCTCCCCTCCCTGCCCCTGCCCCTCATCTGGCTCCACCCTCCAGGGTGCAGTTCTTGTCAGAGCCCGCTCCTTTTCTCCCTCCATACCCCACCGCTGGGCACAGAAGCAGCAGGTATAGAGAAGGGTACGGGCTTTGGAGTCATGTGGGTTCAGAGTCCAGCTTCATCCCTGAACTGTCCTCACCTTGTGTAAAGTACTTCTTTGAGCCTCACTTTCCTTTTCTGAAAGTGGAGGAAATAATTTCCATCTCACAGGATCATTATGAGAATTAAATGAGATAATGTATGCAGAGAGCAAGCCTAGTGCTGGACAAATGGTGGGAATCCTCCCCTTCCCTCTCTGATTTCCCTGTGACCCTGGCCACCCCTGAGGCTGAGGTGTCACTCCATCCCATGCCTGCCTCTCTGCCCTGTGCATCTGCTCATCCTCCAGCCTCCATCACCCTGTTTCCCAAGTGTCTTTAGTCAATGACTCCCAAGTTCCTGTACCCAACAAGACCTGGGGCCTTGGGGTTGTTGGGAAGGTGGGCATGGACAAGGAAGGAAGGTGAGGGGCGCCTGGGGTGTCCAGGTCATGATGTCAGGGTCCTTGGATCAAGCTCTGCGTCCTCAGCAGGGAGTCGGCTTGGGATTCTCTCCCTCTGCCCCTCCACCTTCCCATCACTCTCTAAAATAAATAGGGGAAGTGAGGTAACCGTGTTGCCAGGGACAGAAGTGGGCACACTCGGCCGGGATCTGACCTGCAGCTGGAGGCCGGGGCTCCCGCTCGCCCGAACCGCTCTGTTCATGTCCTCGCCTGTGCCCCCTCCCCCTGGCTTTATCTGCACCCGGCATCCACCCCCAGCCGGCTCTGCAGCTCCCATGCCTCCAGGAGAGCCTGGCCTTGGTCTCATGGAACACAGCAGATCTGGGTCCAGATCTGGCCTCCGTCACTTACTCCCTGTGTGGCTTGGGGCGTGCTGCCTTAACTCTCTGGGTCATGGTTCCTTGTTTATAAAATGGAGATGACACCTCCCCTCACTGGGGATTAAGTAAAGCACTCTGTAGAGAGGTGGCATCTGATGTCCAATGAATGGTCAGCCATCGTGATGACTTCCTGCCCTGGGATACTTCTTCCCCTCTTTATTTCCTCTCTGCTACCTGGCTGCTCCCCATCCCCCCACCACACTCCTTGGCATCTTCTTAGTTCCCCTTTCCGCAGTTCAGGGCATCCACAGAACACCCTGCCCCCTCTGCCTCCCCGACCTTGGCCTCTGTCCCCAGGGCTTGTCAGTGCTAGGCTGGCTCGGGTATTGGCAGGCTGGCCCCTCGGGAGCCCATCTCCCCCAGTCCCCTCTGTCTGCTCTGTCTGCTCTCATCACATCAACTATTTCACCCCATCACACCCAGCCACCCCCTTCTTCCTCTATGGCTAGTGCCTGACCCATCTCTGGCTCAGAGGGGCTACACAGAAGGCACTTGCAGGAGAGTGAGAAAGCTTTCACGTGAGGCCTGCCTCTCTGCCCTGTGCGTGCCTTCATCCTAGGTATGCTGTTCCTGCCTAGGGATGCCTGACTCAGTCTCCTCTACACTAATACTCACTACCTCCGTCCCCTGGTGCCCCAAACACCAAGTCCCTTCAACTCCTGCTGGTCCTTTCCCAGCCTCTAGCTCCCTCGGGGTAGTTCAGGTTCCCAGAGAAAGGAACTAAATGTGGGCTTTGGGGTAAGAAAGGTGGCCACAAAAGCAGAACTGATACAGGCCCAGTAGGAGCCACAAGGGAGTGGGGACAAGACCACAGGGCTACCTTGGGCTTGGATGCCCTTGTGTCTGTCTTCCCTGGAAGGCAGGGGCCACAGAACGAGAATTGACTAGGCCTTCGGACAAGCTATTGATCTACATCAAGGGCACTGTGCCGTTGGGGGATGTGTTGGGCTGGGCGGGGGGCGGGAATCCAGACTAATGGGAACAAGGACACATGGAACAAGCCTGGGGCTGAAGCAGAGCCCCCTCCTCCCACCCCTGCACTTCCACCCGAGCCCCCTGCCTGCTCTGTGCAGCTATAACTTGGGCTCCTCTCTGACACAGAGGAGAGAAGCATCTGCCTGCCGCATGACATTCAACAGATCTGATCCTCTTCAGAAGAAAAATCCCCCAGAAAGGAACCAGGCTGGATCCCATGAGGGAAGACTCTTAGAGAAGCCAGGCCAGGAATTCTTGGTGTAAAATGTTCCAGAAGACAAGAGCCCTAAGAACTGCAGGCTTCTTTCTGGCAGAGGGGTTCTTCCCCTGATTCCGTTCTACCAGGCAGGGGAGACCATAAACCTCTGGAGCCTAGGCTGGAGCCTGCCAATGAGACAGGCCACTCTTCTCTTCTGGACACCCAAGGGTGACCTTAAGGGTGCCTGCAAGACATGGGGAGAAGGTGAGAAGGGACGAGATGATGGGAGGAAGCAGCCAGGCATTCTGGAAGTTTCTCATGGCTACTTTTCTGTCATACTTGAGGTGGGAGGATTCTAGGAGGGGGTCAGCTAGAAGGCTCTCAGCGTCTGCTGGGGGTGATCTGGAAGATTAAGCGTTCTGTTGGAAAGGTAAATCAGGATGTGCAAGACCCCTGCCCCCAACCCCTGGAAAGCCTCAAGGCAGTGGGAAGGAGGATGAGGGGAGCACGTGGCCAGGCTGGCTCTCAGCACTGTGGTCATGACATGAGGGGGAGAGGCTCTGTGTGGGAGCCCTTGTTAAGGATAGGAGCCCGGATGTGGAACTCTGCCAGGTACGCTTCCTGGTTTAGGCTAACGTGATGCAGCAAAGGCCAGGCACTGATAAGAGAGGAGTTGATATAGGGATGGCAGGAAGGGCAGATGAGTAAAAGCTAGCTATCTTGGGAGGTGAAGAGCAGGGGTCAGTGTCCTTCCCCAAGGATATGGCTTGCCATCTAGCCATGCTTGGTGGCTGGAGGGGAGGGAGGCAAATGACCACTAAAGCTTTCCTGCCTGCTTCTGTGTGATATGTTTGATATTGGGTTGTTTAATTAGGAATCAACTAAATATCGAACATATTCTTACAGCAGTGGGCAATTTGGCATCAACCTCTGGGGCTCTGGGGCTCTGACTGAACCGTTTATTTCCAGGACTCCTTTGGAAAGCTAGTGGCGGCAATGTATGTGGGTATCAATCTTAAGCTGGAGAGCTAGTGTGGGAGTGCGAGGGCTGGAGTTTGAGTATTGAATCTCTCTGTATTTTTCCCTTGTACTAGAAGGGATGGATCTCTCATCTTCTGTCCTTGTACGTTTTTCTTTCTTATTCAACACTGCCCTGACCCTTATGGACTATTGCTTCCTATCCCTGGGACCTCCTTGTTCACTCATCTTGCAGTGAGGGGCTGTGGCTTTTCTGCTTTCCTTCAAGAGTCAATTGATGGTCTAGCTGCCCATCTACCTCTAGTGACTGGAAGCTCCTAAGAGTGGACTCCAGTTTTACCCTGTGCCCTGGTGGGTGTCTCAGTTACCCCACTGCTGGGGCTTAATATTAACGATAGCCATCAATCCTTGACATATGACTACTTGGAACCCTTCATGTTCTTTTCTGATAGCTTTGGTCATCTTGAATAGTGCCCTTCTCTCCCCGGGCATATTCTCAGATTGTATGGTGCTGGTATACTGGGATCAATTGCCACCTGTCAGTAAGAGGCTCCAAGTGGAAGAATGGCATGGCCTGGAAAGAAGCCAGGGAGAACAGAGATGGTGAGGGTGATGTGATTGTGATGAATGTGCGTTAGTAGGAAGGTCAGGTGGGGGTAAGGAGGGAACAGAGAGCTAGGAGAGTGGAGAGCAGCGCAGAGCTTGGTCAGTGTGGGTATGAAAGTTCTACTTAAAGATCCCTGTTAAAAATAAATAAATAAATAAAGATCCCTGTTGGCAAACAGAGGGCATGACCCTACCCAGAAGATTCTGACCCTCCCCTGCTTCTTTCCCCCACCACACTTTAAGCTCTGGGAGGGCCTTCCAGATACCAACCTTCACTGCTCACTCCATCCCTGTGGCTCTTAAGGGGGAGGAATGATGTCTCCCTGCCAATTAGAGACTCTTGAAATAGCACGGTAATTTGATCTGGGGATCTGGGGGACTTGTCGAGGATCAGGAGTGACCTCCCTCTTCACTATTACTCAAGGTTCCTGAATACTGGGAATCAAAAGGTAAAAGTCAACCAGTGGAGTCTCACCAGCATCCATTATAGCAGGGTGAGGGTAATGGGGAAACAGAAGGGTAACTGGGACCCTCTGGATGAGAACTACCCATCTGGAATTGCCAAAGTACGCTTCTCTCTTCTCTCTCTCTCTCTCTCTCTCTCTCCCTCTCTTTTTAAGATTTTATTTATTCATGAGAGACACACAGAGAGGGGTAGAGAAGCAGGCTCCCCACAGGGACCCGATGTGGGACTTGATCCCAGGACCCCAGGGTCACGACCTGAGCAGAAGGTAGACACTCAACCATTGAGCCACCCAGGTGCCACCCCCCCCCACCCCCCTCACCCCCGTCAGTGTTCTCCTCCCTGTGCCTTGTTCTTTTAAAACACCCACAGAGCTGTATGGAGAGTGGAAAGTTTCAGGGTCAGGGAGAACCTCTCCCCGCCCCCACTTTCCATTGTCTAAAATCAGCCTCAGCTGTTCCCTAATTTTTCTTTGCTGGTGATGTCAGTCCATCAAAGTGTCTCACCCCGTGCTTCCCCAGGGAGAACAATAATGGGATGGAAGGAGCTGGAAAGACCATATTAGGAAGGAGAGGTGGAGCCATGAACAAAGATAAAGGCTTGAGTCTAGGAGAACTCGTCATTCAGGCAGCAGCCCCTCCTTTCTTGCCCTCATCTCTGGTTCTCCAGGGTTACAGGTGAGCTCACCAACAGCCACTGCTCATGATGGAGGCCATCAAGAAAAAGATGCAGATGCTGAAGTTGGACAAAGAGAATGCTCTGGACCGGGCAGAGCAAGCTGAAGCTGAGCAGAAGCAGGCAGAAGAGAGAAGTAAACAGGTGGGTTCTGGCATCGGTTCCCTCAGCTGCTGGTGAGCAAACCCATGAGACAGGAGACAGTCCTCACGGGAAAGGTAATGAGTGGGAGCGACCCTTTTCGTCCCCAGGCTCGCTGGATAGGCAGAGGACATCTAGGATATTTGCCTCAGGCTGCCTATGTGACTTTAGAGAAACCTGTGGCCTCTCTGAGCCATGGTGTGTCTGCTGGATCTAAATGGGGGCAGATCATGTTTTGGGAGGACCTGATTTCTAGAGGAAAAGGTGGGAGCTTGGCATGTAGCATCTCTTTTCCCTTAATTTTTTTTTTAAGATTCTATTAAAAAAGAGTAATCTCTATGTCCAACATGGGACTCAAACTTACAACCTTGACATCAAGAGTCACATGCTCAGGGATGCCTGGGTAGCTCAGCAGTTGAGTGTCTGCCTTTGGCTCGGGGTGTGATCCCACGGTTCTGGGATCGAGTCCCGCATTGGGCTCCTGCGTGGAGCCTGCTTCTCCCTCTGCCTGTGTCTCTGCCTCTCTCTCTCTCTGTGTCTCTCATGAATAAATAAATAAAATCTTAAAAAAAAAAAAAAGTCATATGCTCTACCAGCTGAGCCACAGGCATCTATTCCCTAAGATATTTCCCATTCCAGGGTCTTAAGATGAAAATCCATCATGCCTTGGTTATGTTGGGGTTGGAGATCCCAGGGTCACACAGCAAGGCCTGACTCCTAGGGCAGCTGGCTGGAAGTGGACAGAGAGAAAGTACATCTCTTTAGGAATGCTAACCCATGTTAGCATAGGCTGGGTACAGAGGTCCATCAGGGCTTCGGAGCCCAGGATCTGAGCCTGCACTATTGTGTGTATGTCTTGTGTGTGACTCTTGGGGCTCCTGTAGCTGGAAGATGAGCTGGCTGCTATGCAGAAGAAGCTGAAAGGGACAGAGGATGAGCTTGACAAGTACTCTGAGGCCCTGAAAGATGCACAGGAGAAGCTGGAGCTGGCAGAGAAGAAGGCTGCTGACGTGAGTACTAAAGAGATGGAAAGGGGTTAACCCACACATGCACAGCACCATGTTAACATCACTAAAGCCAAACACACTTGGACACATACATACGTGTGGAGTCACAGAGCGGAGACATAGATACATACATTCTTATCCATAGTCACACATGGACACACTCTTGTACACACATTTGTTCTCAGGCATGTGGAGAAATCTCATGTTTGTCTTGCCCTCAACCCAGGAATTTAACTAGGTTTCTCAGGACCCGGACAAAGGGAGGGGACTCCAAGTTCAGATTGCTACCACTTGTTCCATCTCCTCCCCCATGTCACATTCTTAGCTTTTGTGTCCAAGACTTGGCACGTAGATATGTGTATTAATAGGGAAACGCTCATCTCTCAACTGCCCAGCAGAGCCAGCTCAGATTTCACAATGGGACAAAAGAGGTCACATTGACCCTGGCCCTATATGGGTTTATTTATCAGGGCCGATGTGGGCATCTGCCCTTATGCCACGGAGAGGCCATAGCAGGCATTGCTCATAGGGCAGCAGACAGGATCTTTGATAGATCAGAAATAAGAACAGAAACAAGAAGGGATCCTATGGGGTAAAACTGTCACCACCAGACCTTACTCTGTGGCATTGATTCAATTACTCAGCTTCTCTAGGGTTGAATTTTTCAATTTGAACATGAAATAAATTCTTTTTTCCATTCATATTTGTCCTGTCACCACCTATTTCCCTTTGTGTTCAACTTGAAGCTTAGCACAATGATAAATGAGAGGCTACAAAGGAAAGATGTTTGGAAGAAAGTGACATACCAGCAACAAAAGAATGCCGTGGTATTCATGGAAATGAAGTCAATTCTTAGCACTAAGTTAATAGGAAAATAGGAGCAAGTATTTTTTCTTAATTTTTTTTTAAAAGTAGGCTCCACATCCAATGTGGGGCTCGAATTCATGACCCTGAGATCAAGAGTCACATGGTCCACCAACAGAGCCAGCTGGGTGCCCCTAAGGAGAACTTTTTTTTTAAATTACATTTTGTTTTGGACGATAGCTGGAGAGACAAAGTGAGCCATTCACAAATGTTTCCAGATGCTTACATTTGGTCTCTTTGCTCTTAGGTCTCTCATCTTCTTTGGTTTTTTGGCACTTTCAGTGGCCAGGGAACACAGTGACGGTTGTATGTATCATACTAGAGATCAGAAATAAAGCAAATCATATACTTTATACATATTCATAATTTCCAAAAGTTTAGGCCTCTGCAAACCATTAATTCTCCCTTGTTGGAAAACTGCAATGAACACAGGTTACCTCCAGAGCTTTGGGCAAATGCTCAATGGCCTGCTGGAACTGCCTGGCCAAGGTTCCAGGTATAGATGGATAGATCTCTCTGGCTCCAATAGACGGATACAGGGACAGGAGTTTTCCCAAACTGGCAGTGTCAGGCTAATGACAGTTTTATGAGATGTTGGGTGACAACTTTCCGGGAGAGTCTGGAGGCTGAAACAGCTGGTATGTGGGCTAGAGGAAGTGTGTTCAGGAGCAATGAAAACAACAAAGTCTAACCCTAGATCTTGGGAGACAGAGAGTAATATACAGGCTCTAGACAATACCTCAGTTTTATTCAGGAGATAAAGGAAATTCCTTCCCAGGGAAGGATGAATTCTATCTGTTCTAAGGAAGCTGTTGGACTCATACTTAAAACACACTGTCATTCTCCATCTAGACAGGATAGACTCCGTATATTCACTTGAAAGAAATTTTTGTTTATATAGGAACCCACCAAAACCCATTTCAATATGTAACATGTGGGTAGAAAATCTCATTTAGCTTCTCTCCCTGTTAGCTTTCCTTCCAAGTCAGTAAATGCCCTTAGAGGTGTGCTGGAGAACAAGAAATGGGAGAGGAAGGCTGTAAGCAGGAGGCAAGAATCCTTTAGGCAGGGTTAAGATGGAAGCAGGAAGAAAGGTTTCTTTCCCCAAAGCTGGGGTTAGTAAACTTCCACTTGTGAGGTAAATCCTGCCATAGCCTAGTTTTGTACTGTTTTATTGGAACAACACCCATGCCCATTCACTTACATATTATTTATTGGCTTTCTCCCTACACCAGAGTAGTCACCACACCCTGTGGCTTCCCTACAAAGCCAGGAAAAGGTACTGTCTGGCCTTTTACAGAAAAAGTTGGGGGATTTCTGGCTCAAAGGATCAAAGAAGGAAAGTGAAGTGTTTATAGGAATTGGAAAGTGCTGAGTAAGGAGAAGGCAACAAAGTTTAAAGTAGAGAGCAAGGGTCAGAGTCATCAGCAACATGATATATGCCTTTTGGGGGTGAAGGGCACTCTGTCCAATACCACGGTCCAAGGAAGTTCACAGCTCAGCTTCCACCTTTAAGATTAACAGACAGAGCATGTAACTTTGATGTAGGTATAAGGGGCAGAGAGAAGAGGGAATCAGTAAGTGTATGTTTACACAGGGAGTTCTGGTTACCTGAGAAGCTTTTCTGAAAAGCATAGAATTTGCTGGATTGCTTGAACAAAGAAAGGGCAAAGGTATGGCAAGGTCAGTCCAAACTTGTTTTTCCTCCTGGAATTTGTCTGAGGTCCTCTTTAAAAAAAATTGTAACAAAATATCCGTAACATTTGCCATTTTAACCATTTTTAAGTGTATAGTTCAGTGGCAGAACATTCACAGTGTTGTACAACCATGTCCAAGGTCCTCTCAGTCCTAGGTGAAGTCATATGCTCATTAGGGTAAAACAAGGGGAAAGAGGAGTGTGATGGTCAGGACACAGAGTCATACCAGACGTGGAAGGGATGGGAGACAAGAATTGGGGATGGACATATACACCTGCTGATATATTGTTGTATTGTTGGTCACCAGGAAAACAATAGCACTGGGCCCCGTGCTGCCCATCCATCATGCCTTTAAAGGGTGTCACCTGTTTCCCTGGATCAAGAGAAGATTATCTGTTCACATCTACCAGTCTCAGAAATACAGTGGTGCTCTCAGCCGCCTTGGGTTTGTCTAAGATGAAGTCTCATGTGGCTTCTCTAGGACAAAGGGAGGTAAACAGTGCCCCCTGCTGATTAGCACCTAGATGACAACGTCTCATTTCTGCTTCCATAGTCCCTCTGATTAGATTTCTTCAAAAAGAGAGAGAAAAATTCTTAGGCCATCAGGGTAGAGTTTACTGAGGTTCAAAACCTTGTTCTTCCTTTCCAATTTCTGGGGGCAGAAACCAGTGTTACTCTACCGAGCAAATTATTTACTGTTTGAATTGTTTCCTCTAAATAGGCTCATTGTTTCTAAAAGGAGATAGGAAGACAGAGCCTCTGGAGGGAGTGTCCTCAAAATCAGGCTTTGAGGGCAGCGCTTGTCTTACCTACCAGCCGTTTCAGGAGTCAGGATTCTTCAAAGTCCTGCTCCACAACATAATTCTGAGGAGGAAAGAGAATTGCACCAAGGAGACATTTGTTATGATGGTTTACTAGAAAGGCAGGAGGGGTGCAAACAAACAAGAGAGAAGATAGTACAACTTTCAAGTCTCTTTACTATTGTGCTTTCAAAAATCCTGCACGGCAGTGCCTACAGAGGCAGTTTGTATCATAAACAGCTCCCTCAGGCCCCTGAAAGCAGAAGTGGCAGTGAAATTGGGGGAAGTTAATCCAGAGTAGACACTGGGTTGCACAGGACAGTGTTTCAGGCACTCATGTGGCTGTTGCACGAAGGCTCTGGTAACAGTGATCGATAATAGAGGATTTCTTCTTGATAAAGTGGGGGCAGAAAGACACCTTTCCCAATTGAGAAGAGAAACGTAAGTGATGATTAGTTAGCGAAGCCCCAGTTACTTAGGATTTGGAAGGGCGGGCAGGTTGGTAAGCCGCTGGTGTGCCGGGTAGTCTTGCTCCGTAGTAAGAGGGAAAGAGCGCATCGCTGATGCCAAGCAGAAGACGCAGAGTGCCCACCCGGCTTCCGTCCCAGTCCGCGCGTCCCTCGTTGATTCTCAGACGGCGGAGAGGACCTGCCGGCCACGCTGGAGATGGAGATTAGGCTGCGGGCCCCGCGGGCCGGGCACCTGCCTTCGGAGCCCGCGTGCGGGGCGCGGAGGCAGAGGCACGTCGGGCGCCCGAGGGCCGGGCGGCTGCACGTCCGACCGAGGGGAGGTAGGACCGCGGTTCGCCTCAGGGTTGCCATGGCGGCCCGCCCCACTCCCCGAGCAGCCCCGCCCCCCTTTGCTGGCCAGGGAAGGCCCCGCCCCCCCGCTAGGGCCGCGGGCGGTCCTTCAGCAGCGCCGCGCGGCAGGGCGCGGCGGTGACGTCAGGTCCGGGCGGGTGGGCGAGTTCCGGTATTTCAGGGCGGAGCAGGCGGAAGTGGGGGTGAGAAGCGGCTGCAGCGCCGAGCGGAGGAGGCGAGAAGCCGAGCGCGAGCAGGGGCTGGGTGGGCACCATGGCCGGGATCACCACCATCGAGGCGGTGAAGCGTAAGATCCAGGTTCTGCAGCAGCAAGCCGATGACGCAGAGGAGAGGGCCGAGCGCCTGCAGCGGGAAGTGGAGGGGGAAAGGCGGGCCCGGGAGCAGGTACAGAGACGGCGAGGCGCGCGAGGGGAGCAGGCGTGCAGCGGCGGGGACCCTGAACAGGGCCCGGGTTTGGCGGCGGAGCGCGGTCCTTCGGCTCTGGCGGGCCCGGAGTAGGGGTGGGGCGCAGCCACAGTTGGACCCGGGGTGGGCGAGGGGGGAACTGGGTGCTCGGGTGAGCAGGCTGGGCCTCTGAGGTAACGGGATCTTTCGGGGTCCGGAACCTTGTATTGCTCCTCCCGTCGCCCAGCTCATTCATTCGGGCCCTCGGAGCCAGGCGCGGCCGGGGGAGGGGCTCGGCGGCTTCGCCCTCCCCCACTCCACCGTGGAGGGCGGGGAGGGGTGCGGAATTGGCTCTCGTTGGAGGTTTCCGGCCCGAAGGGTGAGAGTAGGTGGGTGCTTCTCTGGTCTGGGAGGGGCAGGGCCGAGCCTCCGGTGCGAGAGTGGGGGTTGGGGGTTGGAACCGCCGGAAAGCCCCCGGCCTGGTCTGCTGCTAGCTTTTCCGCTCCCTCCTCCTGCTCAGGAAATGAGGCAGCAGTCGGCAGGGAGGAAGCGCGGTGCCCTCCCTGGAGGAGGTTCAGGCCACAGCAGCACCTCCCATCCTCGGGCCTGGGCTCTTCTTCCTCTCGTGGGAGCAGCTGCTGAACCCACTATTTCAGTGGACGGGAAGCAGCGGAGCGGAGTCGGTGTTTCGCTCGCTCTGTTCTTGCAAATGTACGAGCCGACTGAACCCGCCTGCCACCCCCCGACCCCCACCCCCAGCGAGATGCCGGACCTCAGGCCTGTATTGCCCAAGTTTGATCAGTACAAGCGAACCCGTGAAAAGCGCTTCTAGACACTGCCGACAAGCCCGCTTGTGCGGCGGCGAACTGGAGAGAGTGCCAATGTCTGTTCCCGGTTTCTGGTCGACCCCCAGTGTGCTTGATGCAGACAGAATAATGAGATTCAGGGGGCCTCTGACGATGTGATTTGATTCTTGCTGTTCCGATAACCTGCCACAATGTCTTGGTTTTTTGTTGTTTTTTGTTTTTGTTTTAAGATCAGTAAATATTTGTTCAACTGAAAGTTGGAACATAAAATGTTGATGGAATGAGTTGTGACTCTTGAAACTTTCTGTTTAGAAGCGTAATCTCAGATTTTCCAGGGTCTAGGGTGCAGTCTGGTGGGTGGAGCTGACCTCCTGACTTCAGGCTTTGGTTTGGGAGGATCCGGAGGCTGGAGAGAAAAGTAACTGTTGCTAAAATTTGAAGAGGTAACGAAGAACTTTTGTTTATTGGTTTATTGGTATTTCTTGTTCTTTTCCTTGGTTAAAAAAAAGTTTTATTTTTTGACTACTTCTCTGGGGAGTGGCTGATAATTATTTTTTGGGTATAAAGAATTATTGTTAGTACATAAAGATTGTTAGACTACTCTTTATAACAGGGCATGGGAATGCTGGGAGTTTGTCTTTCTCCCTCACCTTATTCTCAGGGGCTTTTGCCCTATTATGCTGCTAATTTCTAATTATTCAAGTGACATGGACTGGCTAGATGACTCTTTATGACTTGTGACACGTTTTCATCTCCTTTGTTATGGAGACCAGATCCCCCTAAGGAGGAAGGCAGGATGGTGTTTAAACAAGTAGCCGTGTGTTGAGCTGCATTATGGGTGTCTGAGGAATAGTTCTAGGGTGGATGACGCCCAGTCTCCCCCTAGGATTGGGTAGTTCTCCTTGCAAGAAAATTTGGGTCCCCTACCCCCATCCTAGGTGACCTGAGATGATAGGCAGCAGAGTGAACAGCTTGAAATATTTCTTAAGCTGTTCCTTTCTCAGAGCCTGCTAATTTGCTTACCAAGTTGAGGTCTTAGTGAGGAAGTTCTCAGATGGGGAAGTAGGGTGATAGTTAAATGTTGATGAAACCAGTATCTTCTTACTCCCCAACTTGAGGGAGCTTCATGGATGGACTTTCTGATCTGGCGAACTTTGGACTCCTCCTGAGGAGACACCCCTGGGGAGGGAGGGGGTGCTTGGGCTACCTGTTATCCTCTTAGGGCATTCTGGAATGTGGGTTTTGCAGGCTCCTCCCTCTGGAGCTGGAAACTCAGCACTCCCTGATGGTATCTCATGCTGTTAGTGGGATTGTCACTTGATTATTTTTCTGGTTGCTTTGTGTGAACATTCACTGTTTGTTGGGCACCTGGAAGAATCCAAAGCTGAGACTCAGGAGTTGTTCTGGGATCCATCTTTCTTATCTACTTTCAGCCCAGGGATTGATCTTTTACATTGTAGCCCTGTCCTTTAGATTTTGAATTTCCTTTTGCAGTTCTTGCTAAACAGGGTGCATAAACATATTCAAATGCAGTCTTTTTCCTTACGTGTTTTTTGATAGTAGTAACAATACATATAACAAAACTTACATTTTACCACTTTTAAGTACAGTTTACCCTTTTTTAATATATCTCTCCTCTTATCCTGGTATTTACCTCTTTTTTTTTTTTTTTTTCCTGGTCTAAAAAATTGAGGCATGTTATTGAAGAAGTGAGTGGGCTTTCAAACAGCAGTTTTGAGTCTGGCTTTATTCCCAATTCCTAGTCTCTGGAGGGGTTAGAATGCCTGAGTACTGTGTGACTTTACTATTTGTGGGGCTGGTGGACTGCACAACCACTTTTATCACCTTTCTTTGGTTTAGGTTTACTTTACTGCTGATTACCTTTCTCCTTCATGTTAGAGCACACACTCGGAGAGGAGAGGCAAATAGCCCTTTGCTCTGAGTGCCTTGGCTATACTCCACCTTTGTTTACTCTGGGGCAGATAGCTCTACTTCCTTCCCTCCGGCTGGCCTCCCCCTTGGTGAATTTAAAGTCCCTGAGGACACAGTATCTCCCTGGGTAGATATATTTCTGAACACAGTGAATCCAGCAGCCCTTTACTAACCAGCTCGGGCCTAACTTTGTCTATTACTGGTTTCCTTTGAATTTCATCTGTGACTTTTGTCTAAAAAGAGAAACCCCAGAGTGGCAGATTGCCAGATTTAGGCTAATCCCCTTCTGTCCTTGGCCCTGATCTGCCTCCAAGCACGGTACTCTGTCAGTTCCTTGCCATGAGGTGTGTGGTATGCTTGGGGAATCTTCTCTATGGGGGATGGTAGCATTGAAGCCAAACTCATTTCCTAACTGAAGCTGTGATCAGCCATCTGCTAATGGGACCGAATTGCTGCTGTGTCCTTCCTCCTCCCTGATCTTCACTTCCTGGAAAATGGAGAATCCTATTATTACCTAAAGGAAAGAATCCTCCAGGTGGGGCAGAGATGGGCAGGCTGAAGATTCAAAACCACATCTGGACATGCTAACCCTAGGGTGATTAGAATAGCATAAAGTTAAATGTTTCCTGTCTGGTTTGCAGAAGTAAGCCCCACCCAGTCTTTTGCAGGACTTGGTTGACCTGGAAGGGACAGGCATTATACATAGGTTCTGGCTTGAAGGAAGAGTCTTCCTTGTTCCCTTCGATGTAGTAATAGATCTTGATTCTGCAAACTTCTGTTCATTGTAAAGAGAACTGATCCTCTGTGGGAGGAGAAAAAAGAAAACAGTAAACACCCCCCCACACCCCCCTACCCCCGTCCCTGAAGCTTTTGCTGGGACACCCATGACAGGTTCTGCCTTTGATACAGGTTTGTTCAGTGTGCACATGCTCTTGTGAGGGCAGCAGGATGTGTTTTTTCCTCCCTTTTCAGCCTTGCTAAGAATTCTATTGTAAATGCTGATTTGTGGGAGAAACTGCCCAAGCTAGCTTGTTGTCATGGAAACTGTACACCCCGCCCTCATAGCCTGTTATCTTCTACTCCATTTAGGTAACAACTGGGGAGCTGGATGGGGACTGAGATTTTATGAGCTTCTTCCAAATCTAGTTCCTTTTTAATTAAAATGTTTTTTAATATTCTGGGCATTTGAAGGGAGAGATGAGGTAAATAGTTCTTGCTTGATAGTTTAACTTGTTCTTGTGATCTTGACCTGTTGGCCTTTTTGAGCTTATGAGGTGCAATGTGTCTTGTCCTGGGGGACATGGGACATCTGTTGTCTTGGAAGAGATAGGATCAGAGAATACTTGTCTTTGTGATATTTTAAATAGTAAGAGACATGAATGGTTTCTTAGTAATTTCAGCTTATGTGGATTCCTTGTTATTTTTCTCCTAGGGGTTGGTGGTTATATATAGGTGGTTATATATACTCCCACAGTACTTTGAACCTCCCATGTTTGTATCTGGTGATTTTTGTGCCAAATAACCTGATCTCCCCCCCCCCCTTTTTGAGTGGGAGTGAGAGCTTGAGGGGGAAGGGTAGAGGAAGAGAGAATCCCAAGCAAGCTCCTTGGGAGCCCTAGGTGGGGCTTGAGATCATGATCTGAACTGAAGTTGAGTCAGACACCTAAGTCACTGAGCCCCCTGGTACCCCCAAATAACCTGAAGGAGTCTTTTGGGCTATATCCCTCCCATAGAGGCTGTGGGCCAGATTATTTCTGTAGCTGTTTCCACCCACTGACTGCCAGGAGGAAATCAGGGTAATAGAATTCAGGTACAATCTGGACTGTAGAAGAGAGATCACGTTAACCAAGCACTTGGATAAGCATCTGAACTGGGTAGCATGCAGAGCAGATTAAATTCTTGTATGATTGTGGTGCAGCCAGTGTACTTGCCACCAGTAAAGGTGTAGGGAGGGTAAAGATAGTCTGAAGAGGGAGGCTTTTCTGCCAGTAGAATTCATCCACACACAGGCTGCCTCCTTTCCTTGTTTCTCACTACACATCCCAAGGAGGCTTGGGATGGCTTGCAGTCTAGCCTCTGCCTTATAATACGCTGGAGGCCATGAGGGACTGTCACAAGCCATGAGGAGGGGGAGACTCAGGGATGACTGCAGCAGTTGCAGGGAGTCACAGTTCAGAAATTTGCAGGAGTGGGGGTGGACATGGAGGAAACATTTTCTTCTGCTCCCGTGTTTTTTGTGTGTGTCATCAAGGCAGGTCATTTTAGCTAGAAGAGCTTCTTGACACCTCTGAAAAGGTGGAGGTGGGGAGCAAGTCACAGGGTTAAGGGATAAATATCCCAGTGTTACATCCTTTTGCTTTCTGATCTAATCTGTTACTCTGAAAAACCTTCTCTTAGCTAGTGATCCTCTTGGTCTATTAGGATAAGGTCATTGGAGGATTGGGTTAAGCAGCATATTAATAGATAATCCAAATTTTCCTCTTTAGGAAACTTTGCTTACTTATTTTTTCATTTTATGAGACACTTAGATGAAAGTTGCTAAAGACTAGGACACTGCTCTAAGCCAAGAGCTCAGGCAGCAGGAACCTTCACTGGCCACCTTTTCTGACACTAGTGTGTTCAGGGTTTGACCTGAGTCCAGAAAGGAGGTAGTACTAACTGGCACTGGGCTGGGCAAAGGAACTGAGTTTTAAAACTCGCTTCCTGCGGAGCGCATGGAAGTCTGGTGCTGATGGGAAGGGAGGAAATCGGTGTATATGTCACCGTGTGTGTTTCTGCGCTAAAACAGGTGTTGCCATGTTGGACCTTGGCTTCTTCTTGGCAATCAGCTCCAAACTTAGTCAGCTCTGCTTCTCCTTTCCACTCTTTCGTTCAAACACAGGCTGAGGCTGAGGTGGCCTCCTTGAACCGTAGGATCCAGCTGGTTGAAGAGGAGCTGGACCGCGCCCAGGAGCGCCTGGCCACTGCCCTGCAAAAGCTGGAGGAAGCCGAGAAAGCTGCTGATGAGAGTGAGAGGTGTGTAGATGAGCACCTGTTGGAGTGTGGGTTTTAGGAGCTCATGACACTCTGTATTTCTTTACAGTCCTGCTCCCCCTCCCCCAAGTTTTTATTTAAATTCTACTTAGTTAACATATTAGAATAGTAACCTATCTCTGTTTCTGTTTTGCATATTCTTTTTACTTGAAGACAGAGTAAGGGTTACCTGGGTGGAGTGACCTGGTGTGACCTTTTATAATTGGTGTTACCCTATAGACTGATCTAATGATAAGTCAATAAGGTAACCTTCAATAAGGTTACCAGGATGGCCTCCACTGAGTGCATCAGACTTAATTTGTGAGGTTAGTCCCTCTGAAGCAGTAGTTCTTAGAGTAAGCTCCCAGGTTTTCCACCAAGTTTGAATTTCCATTCAAATTCTCAGCCCTTACCCCACCCAGATCTAGGAATCAGGAACTCTGAAGGTGGAGCCCAGCAATCAGTGTGGAAAAAGCTCTTTCAGCATCCACTACACCTAAGAATCATAGGGCTGTTGAGGCAGGGAATCATTGGAAAGTTAAAAATATTGGAATGCCTGGAATTCCACCCCAGTTCAGTGAGAGTGCATTGCAAGAGGCCCGGGTGTTCTTTTTTTTTTTTTTTTTTTTAAGATTTTATTTATTTATTCATGAGAGGGAGAGAGAGAGAGAGGGGGAGAGAGGGAGAGAGGGAGACAGGCAGAGGGAGAGGCAGCTCCATGCAGGGAGCCTGACATGGGACTCAATCCTGGGTTTCTAGGATAAGGCCCTGGGCTGAAGGCAGCGCTAAAAAGAGGCCCGGGTGTTCTTAAAGTTCCTCTGATAATGTGTGTCCAGGGTTGAGAATCAAAGTCCTTGAACCAAGTCAAAACTTTCTTTGGTGAAAATAGCAATTGGCTTTTGGCTTCTTGCCGTGAGTTAAACTAGAACAAAGGTGTGTGATGACATGCATGGGGTCAGAGGAAGGCCTTCAGAATTGAAAATGCGCTATCAGAATATGCGACACTGTGCCACTGTGAAAACGAGAAATGTGGCAGTATGCACTATGTTAGAGAATAGTGTCCAAATTCTAGAAAGTGAAGAAAACGTGTTGCAGAATAAGATAGTGTATGATTCTCTTGGAGTGTGGGGAAGTGGGGCTAAAGTTTATTGGCATTTTATCTATATAAAATGCTTCTAAAAGGGTTATGAAGAGTTTTTCCCTGTTGAGCAGGGCTAGAAGTGGGGAGGCTTATTTTGTGCCCTTAAACTATATAGTTAAATATTAAGTGCATATTTTTTCTTATTAAAAAAAGCTTATTTTGAAAAAGTATTAAAACGAAGTAAGGTGGGGGTTGCTGTGGGAGTTCTTTTTGGGTGGTAGGCAGAAAGGGATGGGTGCCCTTCCGAGGCTCTTGGAGTGGAGCTGGTGACAGACTCCCCAGGGTGACAGTGTTACATTTGTTCTTCTTGTTTTTGGCAGAGGTATGAAGGTTATTGAGAATCGAGCCTTAAAAGATGAAGAAAAGATGGAACTCCAGGAAATCCAACTCAAAGAGGCCAAGCACATTGCAGAAGAGGCAGACCGGAAGTATGAAGAGGTATGGTGCCTTGTGTTTGTCCTCTTTGTTGTCATTGGGTATCTTTTTTTTTTTTTTTTTTTTTTTTTTAGATTTTATTTATTTATTTATTCGTGAGAGATAGAGAGAGAGGCAGAGACACAGGCAGAGGGAGAAGCAGGCTCCATGCAGGAAGTCTGGCATGGGACTCGATCCTGGGACTCCAGGATCATGCCCTGGACCAAAGGCAGACACTCAAGGGATCCCTGAGCCACCCAGGGATCCCTGTCATTGGGTTTCTGAAAAGAATCGTGGTAGAGGGAAATGGGGGGAATAACTTTCTCTTTGCTTCACTGAGCTGTATGGGGTCTTCTGTAGGTGGCTAGGAAGTTGGTGATCATTGAGGGGGACTTGGAACGTACAGAGGAACGAGCTGAGCTGGCAGAGTCGTGAGTATCTTGCTCCCAAATCTTTCCATACGATTCTGTCCCTTCCCCTTTGGCTTGCGCATTCATGTGAGTAAACTAGCATTCCTTCAGCCTTGTTAAACAGGGCCTAGAGAGGGGGCTTTTCTAACTCTCTCCACTAGTGACAGGTGACAAACGACACTTCCTCTATTTCTCGTAGGGAAGGTTTGCAAACTAGGGGCAAGTAAAGACTACTTAATCCTTGGTGAGTGGTGAACTGGAAGGCCCTACAGGGTCCTCCCACCCAGAGTCTGTTTCTCCTTGAGGCGCGGCGCCTATGTTGACTACAGATTTCTTTTACTACATTGCCAGTCTGGGGACCTTGAGGGCCAGGGCAGACAGGGAGTGCTCCTCTGTTGGCACCTTCTGGGCCTTGTATAACAAAGGCAGTGCTGATGCGTATGTATTTGTGCTTCCTTTGTATTCCCCTCTCCCAGACATGACATATCATGACCATGGTGGTATTTTCTTCCCATGTTTTGGAAAAAAAAAAAAATTTTTTTTTCGTTTTGCTGCTTGTTTCCTTGCTGTGTCCTTTTTGACCTTTCTCCCTCCCTACCACCTGGCTTGTGCGACCCCTGTGACTGTCACTAACAGCCGTTGCCGAGAGATGGATGAGCAGATCAGGCTGATGGACCAGAACCTGAAGTGTCTGAGTGCTGCTGAGGAAAAGGTACTAACCGTCAGACCCACAGAGAGGTTACGTGTGTGGTGTGGTTTTGTTCTGTTCCGTTTCTGTTTTTATTTTGCAGCTGCCTCCCCTCCACTGGTTGATTGTTGAGTGCTTTCTCATCTCTTCATGGAATGCTCCATTCTATCCCACTTACTTGGCATCTTTCATCTCTTTCCTAGTTGCTTCACCACCTCTTCACAGGCTCTCTCCTTCCCGTGGGTGATTTGGGGGGCTCTTTGGGTTGGGTGTCTATTCCCACCTCTCCCCCAGCTAGCAGTGGTGACTTGTTCCTGCTAGTGATTTTTCTCAGGTATTTTATTAGTATCCAAACATTCTGAGTCCTAGCCCAGCAGAGCCCAGCTTCTGATAGTGGTAGAGGGAGGAGGGTTGACACTTGCTCAGGTGACCTGGGAACTTCTCTTTTCCCCAGTATGCCTTTCAGCTCTCTCTACATATAGGTTCAATTCACGTCTGTGTGTCTTTCTCTCCCTTTTTTTTATTCTCTCCTCCTTCCCCTTTCCTCTCCTGCGGTATTTAAAACATTCACAGTAAGTGTTCTGAGCTGGAGGAGGAGCTGAAGAATGTCACCAACAACCTCAAGTCTCTTGAGGCTCAGGCGGAGAAGGTAGGGGCTGGTTGTGAGAGTGACAGGCTTTGGGGCCTGGGCTCAGCCCTGCCCTTGGTGAGAGACTGGAGAAACCCATTCCTTATGTAATCTAGTGAGATATGTCTTTGTCATCCAGATTCTGGGTTTAATGCTAATTCCTCTGCATTTTGATTTCTTTAGTCCAAAGTCACTTCATGGTCTCAGGTGCTTGGGGTCATGGTGTCAGGCTGATACCACTGTGCTAAATACCAATAATTATGGGTCCTAAAAGGTTTTCTAGCAGACCAATGGGGGCATCAAATAGTAGATATGAGACCTAAGGAATTAAGACGGATGACTTGTCTTTACCATATATGGGACAATTTCAGCCATGTGGCCTTGGGGTGTTGCTACACCTACTCATTAAACAGGAGGAAGGAAAAATACCTCCTCGAGTTGATCTGACTGAGTAAGATAAAAACTTAGACCGTTTTAAAAATAAAGATCTGGAGGATTCTAATCTGAGGATATCAAGGCTCGTAAGGACATTGATTTGTGGATTTAAAGGATCTGTTGTCCAGTAATGGGCCTTGCTCTTTTTCTCAGGGGCCATTCAGCATATTAAATCCAAGAGGCTATTTACTGTAAGAGTGAATATAGTGGCAGGGGGTAGGGTAGGGTGGTAGGATTGTCTGTATGAGTAATTTCTACTCTGAAACTTTGATTCCACTTGTCTTATAGTACTCTCAAAAGGAAGACAAATATGAGGAAGAGATAAAGATTCTCACGGATAAACTCAAGGAGGTGAGCTGAGGGGTTATAAGGAATGGACAAGGTGGGTTGTAGGGAAGGGATCAAAACATTCTGAGGTGTATGAGGCAGTCATTTAGACATAGACAAGCTGGGTTTGGTTCTGAAAGGTCTACAGGTAGAAAATAGTGGAAGAGATAGAGAATCCTTCTCTTATTGTCTTGTTCATGTCTGATTCTTTCTGCTGTCATATTTCCCCCAGGCAGAGACCCGTGCTGAGTTTGCTGAGAGATCGGTAGCCAAGCTGGAGAAGACAATTGATGATTTGGAAGGTATGGAGCGTGGGAGAGGAATTAGAGGGATACAGAGGAAGACCTTGCCCATTGATGTTAATCTTTTTCCCTGTCCACCAGAGGGAGGTGGTCGTGACCTGGCACATGTCCTGTGCTCTGTCCTCTGCCACAGCTAGGTGAAATACATCCAAACCTAGAATTGGGTTTTTATATATACAACCTTTTCCTTTAGTAAGATTTCATCTAGTATTCTGGAATTTGCATCCTTCCCTTGGAGGAGACTAGTAATGGAGGCATTTACCTCCAATTTAGTAGTCTTAAATCCTGGTCTCTGGGTTGAAATGGTAGCCATGCTTTCAGGAGGCATAGGAGTGCATGTTACCCTGTGGCTACATTTGGCAATCCTGTTCATCACTTCAGCTGTGGGGGACCTCTCTAAGAGATAAAGAATCTCGGAGCTGACCAATCCGAGGGGCTTTCTAAATACTTTTCTCCCCACATTTTGGCAACTGTGTCTGCTCTAACGAGCGAAAATTTGGATAACTCTGAGATGTGCTCCTTGGGAGAGTTTGGGGAGGTAGCCTGTAGAGCAGAGGGTCCAAGAATACTGGTCTTGCTTGGTAGATAAAGAAGTGTTGGAATATTAATGTGTGCTTTTTCCTTTTTCTATTTTTATTGTGCCATCCCTGCTAGGAATGAGGTTAACTGGGTGGGAGTGGGATCCTCCTGAGTGCCTTTGGTAATAGGAATTTCTAGTCGTGACCGTGTCCAGGTTCTCAACCCAGGACAGATGTTCTAACCTGTGGTATTAGACCTGCAGTCACACTTTTCCGAATTTCTAATGATTCCCTCTCTCCATATGCTTCTGACATTTTTCACTGTCCCCACGCTCCTCTCTGTACTCCTGTTCCTATCCAGATGAGCTCTATGCCCAGAAACTGAAGTACAAGGCCATTAGTGAGGAGCTGGACCACGCCCTCAATGACATGACCTCTATGTAACTATCTGACAGAGTGGGGCTGGAACCTTGGCTTGTGGGTGGGTGGGGTTATAGGCTATGTATAGTGTGCTTTGGTTTTATCCTCTGGAAACTAGAATCTTCATGCCATCTTAAAATATTGGTGCTTATTACTCGTTGGCAAAAGCTGGGGTGGCATTTCATATTGAATGGGTAACACCCTGATCTCCATGTGGTTTTTGAATACTTTGTGCTAATAGATCCTTCATTATAACACCACGGTTTTTCTGTTTGCTTCTCAAATTTAGTCTTCTTAGAGGGGTTGCTACTGAAAGTAGAATCGCGTCATCCTGTAACTAAGGATGTAGGGCCCAAAGAGCCAGTGACTTGGGCCCTAATGTTGCATAACAATTCATGACTCCTCCTTTAATTTGTGTCCTGATATTAAAGTTCCGGGGGAAACCCATGATTGGAAATACCAAATTCACCAAAGAATTAAGCTGAGTCCCAGAGCAAGCCAGGAGGTAAAAAGCACCAAAAAGAGTTGTTGGAGACTTTATCCGTTTGCTGTGGACCCTTGATGCTAATTCTCCTCTTTGTATCTTTCCCACTAACCCTGAGAAGTCACATGACTCAGGCTATGAGTCTTGTCTGGCTGTCTTTTCCCATTCCTACTGCCTTCTCTTCCCTTTTCTCCCAAATTGTTGTGTAGATGGATGCTAGTCCTTCTTACTTAGAGTCTCCTTACTTTTTCATACAGATAACTATCACCGTTTCTGCTCTGTTCTGGATCTGCCCCCCTTTCCTCGGGGAGCCCAACACCCCACTCTCGCTCTGGATTCCATGTGGGTCGGCCTGGCTGGTCCCCAAGACAATAGGATGTAGTGGGGGGCACAAAGCAACTTATGTATTCTTCCACTCCACCACCCCTCCTCCCCCAAATTAAAATGTTGAGCTGCTGGAAGCCTCTTGCCCCCCCTGCATTTGTGTCATTTACAAAGCGGCTGCTGTCCCTGAGAAGGAGCCTTGGGGGTGTGATGTGGAGAACAGCCCTCCCTCCTCTGACTTATATAATCAAAGCCACTTTTGTGTGTGTCTATTTTTTCTTGACATTTAAGCTCAACTGATGTAAGTCTATCAGAGTGGTGGGCTAGCAGAGGTTCTCTTGGGTAGGAGCTTGAGTCTACATGTGGGCCATGGGAAGCTGAGCACTTCACTTAGCCCACCTGGAGGGCTTTGAGGCTCCTATTCTCAATCTCTTCTCCTTTGATAGCATCCAAGAGCCTCCCGATAACGTATTCTCTGCCCTTTTTCTAGTTGTTCAAATGGTGGTACATCCTCAGAGCATCTGCTGAACTCAGATGTCTTACTACCAAACTTGACTGATTAGATCATCCCAAGTCACAGAAAAGCACACAGAATTTTCAACAGATTTTTGGTTTCTTGTCCAAACCCTTCTCACATACTTGAGGCTCATTGCCACTTGTTTGTTGGTATGTGCCTGTGGAATCTAAAACAGATGAAACGATTATTACTGGAAAAACTAGAACAACCCACCATGTATGTTTCAGGTAACGTGCACAAGGTAGTAATAGTTTATTACATACATAAAAATGGTAAGTTTCTGCTAGTAAAATTGTTCCTAGTTTATATTGTGGGATTATATAAAAACATTGTGCAAACTCTTACTCCAATTTACACAGCAGGATGATTTTAGTCTAAATAGTGTGGTGGTCACCAAGGGGCTCACTTAGTACTTCAGTTTCACAGCAGATTATATATTTAAACTTGCTTTTTTTTCCTTAAAGATTTTGTTTATTTATTTGAGACACGCAGAGAGAGAGGCAGGCTCCTTGCAGGGAGCCCCATGTGGGACTCAATTCTGCGACTCCACGATCACGCTCTGGGCCAAAGGCAGGCGCTCAACTGCTGAGCCACCCAGGTGTCCCGAAACTTGCTTTTCTTTTAAACAGAGCCAAGTGGAGAGGTTTTCCCTATTGGGTCCCTATGAGACCCAGTGAGACTTGAGGTCTCATTGAATTCAGGTTTCTTTTCATTCATACAATTTCCTGCTGCTACATAGCCTTTGAGATTAAGGTATTGATTATTTTAGCTGACATTTAACTGGTATCTTTTAGGTACAAAGTTACTGAGGTGGGGACAGAAATAATCCAAGATGGATGCACCATCCTTATTTTTAGGTTGCCCAGAATCTAGTAGGAGAGAGAGCATATACATAAAGCTAAGGATGATCTGTGATCAGTGCCACAAATAATAAACTTGTGGAAATTCAGAAGGAAAGAGATTGATTACAGGGGGATTGATTAGGAAAGAGTGACAGAAGGAGGCACATAATAGTTACTTAATAAATATGTTAAAACTCTTCATTTTTATTGGGTTCTAAAAGATTGATTTTCTGACAAACAGATTTTGGTTGAGGGATAGTTATTGAGCATTTTGGTCAAAGAAGCAAAAGTAGAAGCATAGATAGAGGTGGGAAGGATATAATAGTTGTGAAAGTAGATTTGGACAAAGAAGGGGCCGCTGTGTACTGAAATCAGGTGTGGAGTTTTCTTGTGTAGAGATTGAGGATACCAATGGAGATTTTGAACAGGGATATATGTTCTAGTGTGAGTAGCAAAAAGAAGAGTTGATTTGGCAGCTAAGTTAATGTGTTGCAAGGCATGCAGATGATCAAAGTGATCCGTTAAGGTGATGATTCCCGAATTTCGGTCATTTGTATGTCACTTGGTGGCTTTTGCCATATTCATGTGCTCCCTACATTATTGTTTTCTTCACATATACTCTTGTTTTCAGATTTTCTTCTTCTTTTTTTTTTTTTTAAGATTTTATTTATTTATTCATTAGAGACACAGAGAGACAGAGGCACAGGCAGAGGGAGAAGTAGGCTCCATGTAGGGAGCTCGACGTGGGACTCGATCCTGGGTCTCCAGGATCACACCCTGGCCTGAAGGCGGTGCTAAACCGCTGAGCCACCCGGGCTGCCCTCAGATTTTCTTACTGTAATAATTCTAATTTAAAATCAAATGTTTGAGGTACGCTAGTGATTTTTTCTAATGTACTTAATGTACATTAACAATATAGCAAGTAAGTTTTTTTTTAAAGTTTAGAAGCATATACAGTCAGAAATCTTGCATAGCACTAGCAGTGAGTATGCCATGCTTCGAGAAAAACTGGGTAGCTATTGCAGTTTTCCCAGAGATTGTATCGCAGAGAGATGGCATTGAAGATGCTCACTGTGAAGGGCACTCAGTATGAGGAGGAAGAGTTAGGGCTGACTGGTTTGGATCCTAGGAAACAGCAGTAAGACAGGTGTTGGGAGGTCAAGTGGTCCTTTTTTGAATAGGCAGGAGAGGTGTAAGGGAATAAGAGTTTGAAATACTGGCAGGTATCCAGGTGAAAACAAAATTCTGGGGGGTTGAGGGGAGAGGCTGATTGATGTAAGAGAGGTTTGGAACTCCACACAGGTGGCAAGCCGTTTAGACCATGAAAGTACATTTAGAACCCTAAAGACAGTTGCAGATGTAAAAGGAATGAAGCAAAAAGGAAAATCTGTGCAGAGGAGGAATCCAAATGGGTCTGGTTGGTGAGATGGAAAGAGAAAGAGTAACTTTGCTGATATAAAAACTTGATGACTGGATGATTTCCAGAGGTTCTCAACAAGTTGAGAGGAAAGATAGCTCAAGATGGGACATTGTCATTGACACTTTATTAATTCGAGGGTGTGTTTTGAACATTAAAATCAAGGAGAAAGCCACATTTCAAGGAGCAGAAAAGTAAACTAGTGTGAGGAAAATACAGGCAAGACATATGGCTTAGACCAGTGCCATCCAGCAAAACTTTAGACAGTGATGCCCAGTACAGTAGCCACTAGCCACATGTAGAGCCTGTCGAGCACTCAAAACGTGGCTTATAAGACTGAGGAGCTAAGATTCTGTTCCTTGTTTTTAGTGCATCTGCATTTAAGTAGCTATGTGTGGCTTAGTGACTGTGTTGAATAGTACAATTCTAGATGTTTTAGTATTTGGGCAGAAAGAGTTGACTGGCACAGAGAAAGGCTTAGAAAAGAAAGAAGTATGTGAGAATGGAGAGAAGTTAGAGGAAAAGTGAGGCACTGTACTTCTAGTAGCTCTTTCTTTCCCCATGGGTGTGACTGGTGTAAGCAAGGATGGAGACCGACAAGCCAGCATACCTGAGTGAAATTTGAAATATGGTGTCATGCTAATAAAATCATTCCTCCACCCTGTGTTTCTTGAGCCTGCATTAGCAATCAGAATGGAGTCAAGAAGCGTCATTGGTAATCTCAGAGCAAAGCATTTGATCTCTTTTCCCACTTGATTTCTTTCTTAATTTTTAAAAAAGATTTTACTTATTTATTCATGAGAGACACACAGAGAGAGGCAGAGACATAGGCAGAGGGAGAAGCAGGCTGCCTGTGTGGAGCCTGATGGTGGGACTCAATACCAGGACCCCAGGATCACAACCTGAGCTGAAGGAAGACACTCAACTACTGAACCACCCAGGTGTCCCTCCCACTTTATTTCTGGGAATGAACCCCAGGCTGATGTGTTAAGAGTCTTTTCTACCTGCCCTTATGACAGTGTTGCGATGAGGCACAGCACATGACTAGATCCCAAATTACCTAGCGTAACCTAGTGGGTGGAACTGCCCTGTTGTGCTGGGCAGCCTTATCTTAGCCCCACCCAATCTCTTCCTTTCTCTTGGTTCTTAGCTAAATACCCGCCCCCCAGCTTTAATTTTAGGGGAAAGTTTAAAAAAAAAAAAAGCAAAACCCATTCCTTCTCATCTCTAGAATTGTTTTTGTTTTGTTTTTAAAGGTTTTATTCATGAGAGACATAGGCAGAGGGAGAAGCAGGGTCCCATGGAGAGCCCAGTGTTGGACTCTATCCAGGGATACTGGGATCATACCCTGAGCTGAAGGCAGACGCTCAACCACTGTGCCACCCTGGTGTCCCAAATTGTGAGGCTTTAAAGCATGTGTAATTTGCTTTACTCTTAGCCTCCCCACTGCCTTTTCCTATTATAGAATGGAATTGACCTGATTCAGACCGGTGGAGCCTAAGTACGTCCAGCATCCATGGAATTGTTCCCTACCTAATTGAACATGCCTAAAAAAACATCAGACCAAATAGATTCTTTGGCTTGCCTTTTCTTGTTTGCTTTATTTTGCTGTTATCAGGGAAATAAGAACTTTTACTAATGAGCTGGTATCTGATCCTGAATTTGTAGTCACTAGAAACAGCAGTATTAAAAACCTTCCGTACTGGGACGCCTGGGTGGCTCAGTGGTTGGGCATCTGCCTTTGGATCAGGGTGTAATCTTGCAGTCCCAGGATTGAGTCCCACATTGGGCTTCCTGCATGGAGCCTGCTTCTCCCTCTTCCTCCGTCTCTGCCTCTATGTTTCTCATGAATAAATAAATAAAATCTTTAAAAAAATACAGAAAACCTTCCGTACTAAGTTTAAAGTGAGAGAATAACCACATTTGCCTTTTGACTTCCTGTAGTTCTTAGGGAACTGTGCGTTCTAGGATTTAATCAGGCAAGAAAATGATTCCACTTCTGTCTCTTTTTTACTTCCCTAAATGGAACAAAACCTTCAATGACCAAGCTGTTTTGAGGGATTAGATTCTGATAGGACCCTTCTCTCTCCAGAGTGGGAGTCACACTCAGTAACCTGGATATGGATGCTACAGAAGAGTCAGGCAGTACTTGGAATCTGTTTATAATCTTTCTGTTTCCCACCACAGAAAGCTTGAGAAATAAGTTCACAAATTTGAACCTCTACATTTGTCAAGGATGCCCAGTGAATAAGACAAGTCCAATCCCTGGCCTCATGGAGTTATAGACTCATGTAGTGTTTCTTAGTGGGGGACTTTGGTCATTTAAGCCAGGATAATTCTGGGATGTACAGAACAGTCCTACTTACTGCCGTCCCCTGCCCGATAAATATGTGTAGGGTCCTCTGGTTATTGTGACAATTAAAACCTGTCCCCACACGTTTCCAATTTTCCTTCCAAGGGGAGAGAACGGGCACGCGTAACAAGAGCCATTGGTACAATTCTGAAAGTTCGCTCTAATTCTGCCCTTTAGTACAACTATGATTTTTGGCTATTCCCCTCCAGGATAATTTTGTGTACATGTTTTATGTTTTGATAGTGTACATAAAGTGGCAAATAACCTTGGGACCATACTGGCCACCATCTTCCAGGGAGAGCTGGAGAAAGACCTCTGCCCAGAGGGCAAAGTACTTGGCAGTGCCTCGACTGTGGGCACAGCAGCTCCACAGATGCAATAGGTCTTTAAGACAGAAGAGTATATCTTTGTATTGAGGTCCTAAGACCATTTGAAACAGATTGTAAAACATGGGAAGAAATCTGTTTGTGAGCTTGAGAGTCAGAGACCAGGAAGGTCTGTCCCTAGATTTCTCTTATCCCTGCGTTGCTCAGATGGGTTTGGTTTCTTTGCACTCTGTCTTGAAGGATGCATTCCAAGTGGAAAATTCAGATAAAGTCAGTGATTTGAGCACTTAACTACTCTTACCAGGAATGCTTTTGGTTATGGGAAACCACTTAACTGTAGCTTTACTAAATATGGGGACTTAGGGCACTTGGGTGGCTCAGTGATTGAGCCTCTGCCTTTGGCTCAGGTCATGATCCTGCAGTTCTGGGATCGTGTCTCACATCGGGCTCCCTGCAGAGAGCCTGCTTTTCCCTCTGCCTGTGTCTCTCATGAATAAATAAATGAATAATCCTTAAAAATAAGTAAATAAATATGGGACTTATTTTTCTCCCATAATAACATGTCCCAATTGGAGCAGCTGTGGCCTCGTCTTGCTCAGTTTCTGTGATTCTCTTACGGTTGAAATCTGTAACTCTCACCCTCACATCCATATTCAAGGTGAGAAAGCAAGTTAGTTTTCCCAGAAGACTTCCAGCAGAGTCTCATTGGCCAGAACTGGATCCCATGATCACCCCTAATTGCAAGAGAGGCTCGAAAAACAGAACAGGATAATCTTGATTCACCTTCCCTGAGCTGGATGTGTTGCTGGCCCCAATAGGGTTGAGTTCTTTTTTGGAAAGGGGAGGTGAGGTTTTGATGGACAGGCCACTAAGGTAGGTTTACCACTGAGCACCTATAACAAGGAGCAGTAGAAAAGTAGGACTGAGTGGGTGTCAGGATATTGACCTCAATTTAACATTCATAATGGTGTACTGAATGCTTTTACAGAAAGTGTTCCCACTGTTGGCTCCAGTTCTTGTCAAACCCTGATTACAAGCCAGCTGTTTTCCTTCCTTTGCCCTGTTGTGCTTGTCTGTTTCTCAACCCAGGGAATAAATACCTTTGCAGAAGAGATACTGTTTTCTTTCTCAGAATGTTGTCCTTCCAACTTGTCAGTCGGGATTTTTTATTTTGTTCCTCTGTTGGTCTTTCCACCACCTGGTAACTCTTACTGTCCTCTGAATCTTCCTTGCATCCTCTTGGCCTTACAGATGCATGTTACGTATACCAGCTCGTCAGAAGTCTCAGAATTTAACCTCTGCTACTCTACTAACCTCCCATTTTCCTTTTTCTCTTCTGTTTCCCCTCCTCCTCTTGTGTTCTTTCCTCTCTGTTGCTGCTGCAGAACATGTCTATAGTCAACTTGAGCGAAACCGCCTGCTCTCTAGCAAGCTGTGGCTGACACTACATGTTCTGTGTGACTGACAGGCAGGACTCACTGGTGCCCATTAGGCCAAGCTTACTGCTCACACCACTGACCTGGACCCCAGCAAAAAGCTGATTGTTTTTATTTTTTTTTATTTTTTTATTTTTTAATTTATGATAGTCATACAGAGAGAGAGAGAGAGAGAGAGGCAGAGACACAGGCAGAGGGAGAAGCAGGCTCCATGCACTGGGAGCCTGACGTGGGATTCGATCCCGGGTCTCCAGGATCGCGCCCTGGGCCAAAGGCAGGCGCCAAACTGCTGCGCCACCCAGGGATCCCTGATTGTTTTTTTTAAAAGTTATTTTGCCCTAGCAAATTGTTTTGTTTTTTTAAAGATTTTATTCATGAGAGACACAGAGAGGGGCAGGGACCTAGGCAGAGGGAGAAGCAGGATCCTCAGAGGGAGCCTGATACGGGAATCGATCCCAGGATCCCGGGATCACGCCCTGAGCCGAAGGCAGACACTCAACCACTGAGCCACCCATGCATCCCTTTTGTTTTTAAGATTTTATTTATTTGAGAGAGCAAGAGCAGGGGGAGGGGCAGAAAGAGAGGGAGAAGCAGACTCTGTGCTGAGCAGGGAGCCCAATGTGGGGCTCCATCCCAGGACCTTGGGATCATGACCTGAGCCAAAGGCAGATGCTTCACCGACTAAGCCCCCCAGGCACTCCACAAATTGTTTTTTAGTTGGGGCAGTGAGAATATTGTTGACTTCCTAACTGCACTGTAGAGTGAGAACAGTTGACACTGCATTTTTATCCCTTTCCAAGAGATAATGGGCGACGAAAGGAGGGGCCTGAGAGATCATAATGAGGAACCTGGGAGAGGTTTCTGGTTTTTACCTTTACTTTCTGCTCTGTCACCTGTGCATCAACTGTAGGCTGTGTTCCCCCTGCATGGATGTTTTCTCACAATAAAAGGACCAACTGGACAAGGTGTTGTGACTGCTTCATCTACAGGCCCAGAGATGGGCCTTTCTGACTAGGTGGAAAAAAGGGAAGGGAAAGAAAAGGGGTGTAGGTATTAATAGCTATGTCTTGTATTGAGTATTTCCCCCACTCCACTAGAATAGTCTGAGTGGTGGTTTGCTTGCTGAACAGATTAGATTTTCCTTGGTGTTTATGCAACTGGTTTTCTTTCTAACATGTTCCTTCTTGCTTTTTCCTGGTTTTATGTTGAATTGTAAGTAACTATCAGGCTAGTTTTGGACAATAAATAGCTCTATAAAAATCTATCTCAGTTGAGATTTTGCTTATATTTTTGGTAGTATTCTTGGCTTTGTTTCCTCTAATGATTCTGTGATAGGCCACGGGGGTTATTCATTTATCCCCAGTTCCTTTCCCTTCCTTTTTAGAGGAAGCCTATAGTGTACAATGTTCCTTTTATATTCTTCTCAACTGAGATTCTTTTTACTGGTGGAAACATGCCCATCCTCGTTCTTGGGGGGTCACACCCCAGTGAGCCAGGGCAGGTAGGCACTGTCCTATGGGCAAAACCTAGAAGAAAGGATGGCTGATGCTTGAGGCTTGTTGCCTCCTTCAGTGATGGAAAACCGAAAGCCTTGTTGGGTGTGAATGAATGAGGAAACGACCGATAGGCCCCAGCCTCCTCCCCTGAAGTATAGCAACACCTGCAGCTCCAGCCAGAGGCTCTGCAGAAGTCACTGGTGCAGTAGCTCAGGCTTGCTGAGAAGACAGCTGCTCTATGAGTCCGCAGCTTTCCTGCAGCATGAGTGATTGATTCTCGGAGTGGGTAGATATTGACATTTACTTCTATTTTTGTGATGTCTCTCCTTTACCTCCATTAGATAAGCTGAAATGCACCAAAGAGGAGCACCTGTGTACACAAAGGATGCTGGACCAGACTCTGCTTGACCTGAATGAGATGTAGAGCACCTCAGTCCCACCGTGCCGCCGCTCCTCCCTCTGACCCTGACTCTGCCTGAGGCCCAGCCTGCCCGAAGCTGGCCTTGAAACTGAGGGCTGATCTTTAACTGGAAGGCTGCTTTCTCCTTTTGCTGCCTCTCCCACCCCTACCCCTGTGTCTTTTTCACCAAACTGTCTCTGCCTCTCCCTAGACATTCCAGTTGGGCTTGAGGCTGAGCACCTTTGGGAACAATGTTTAAGGGAATGTGAGCACAATGCAAAGTGTCTTTAAAAGCATGTTGTGATGTACACATTTTGTAATTACCTTTTTTGTTGTAGTTGATGTAGCGACATTTGTAAAACATTCCAAATAATTCCACAGTTCTGAAGCAGCAGTCTAACCCCTTCCTCCCATTTGGAATTGACTTTTCAGCCTAATGAATACTGGAGCCTCGTTGCTCTGTCCAAAATACCAGCCAAATTAGAAAGGTGATTCCAGAAGTTAGCCAAAAAAGTGTGGCTAAGGGTTTCAGCTTTAAGGTATCTTTGAGCAACATAATGTTTTTTTTCCATCAGATGTGACCAAACAAAAATTAAGATGGTGAGACCTCGATCTGAGACCAAATCCTTGTCCTGTCTTTGCCCTAACTGCTTACAGAATGGATCATGTTCCCCTTATGTTGAGGTGACCACTTATTTGCTCTCCTGCCTCCTTGAAAGAAAAAAGAGAATTATGTTCGCCACTGATTTAGCCACATGAATCAGACTCATCTCATCACCCTTTTCTGGGTCCAAAGCTGCTGCCTCTAAACGTGCCATCTCATTGTGCTTTGTATCAGTTAGTGCTGGAGAAATCTTGAATAGCTTATGTACAAAACTGTTTTTAAATTTTATATTATTTTGAAACTTTGCTTCTTTAGGGTTGGGGCACATTGACCACCCCGTCTGGCTGAGAACTCTCTACAGTCTGTGGGCTGACAGTGTGCTGATCTTTTAAAAGTTTCTTTCCCTCCCCAACTCCCCTTTTAGGTGAGGTTTCCGTGAGGTCTGTTAGGTGTGCATCCTGCAGCTTATTGGCTTAAAATGCACTCTTCCTTTTGTGGCCTCTCTTTGGGGGCCAATTGGGAGAAAGAAACCAATAGTGCAAACTGTTTTGATACTGAAAATTGACAAGTGTCTTTTTGAAATAAAGAACCAGTCCCTCTGATCCTCAGACCTACTAGACTCTTATTTACTAATCCATATATGTTTTCTCCACAGGAACTATGAAATTTGAGTGAAAAATCAGATCTTTGTGGGTGGTAGCAACAGGATTTAAAGAGAGCATACGCTTTGGAAGCTGTCCGAAATTGGGTTCCAAAGTCAGCTCAGAGATTCTTAACTTGTATGTTCTGATATAAACAATTTCGATCTTCCATCTGTAAAATAAAGACAATATGTATGAGCAGGGTAAATGTAAATACTCAAGCTGGTAGCTATGTGCCAGGCTTCTTATGAGTTACTTGATTCAGTGCTGGCACGTTCAGGGTAGGCTGTGCTTTTCCCTTCAGCAGGGTGTTCATTCTTGTGCAGTGTGGCCCTGTGAGGCTCAGGGCTCTGAACTGGCCTGGACAGCCTGCGACACCGATCACATGGCCCAGGATCGCCTCTGAACGGATAATCCGCCAGCTGTTCGGAAAAAACCACTTAACTGAACCTGAGGGCTTCTCGGGTCTGTGGAGGCGGGCAGTGTGTGGCGGAGACACCGGGGCCTGGCATTTCTTGCACTCTGGCCTGGGAGCCTGACACGAAGCAGGTCCTTGGCACAGTGCAGCTGTTGATACCAGGCCTGGGGTGCTGGGGGCCGAGGGGCTGTGGGTCGGGGGCCTGGAGAGTGGGGTGGGAGAAGCCTGGGGGTGCTCGCCGTTTGCAGGCGTGGACCAGTGTGGATGGGGAAACTGAGAACGTTTGTTTATGGCTAGTAGCCGAACACAAGGTAGACAGCAGAAGTTAAACTGGGAGGAGTCAGCACCACTCAGACGTTTTGCCTCTTTACCATTAAAGAAAAATGTCGCCCAAGACAGCGGGACCTCGGAGCAAGGGGCTCCCTTCGCGCCTCCAGCTGCCCTCGCAGCCTCGCCAAGCGCTCCCTGGAGGAACTCCCACAATTCCCAGCCAGGCGGAGGGACCGCCCCCTGTGACGTCGTGCCCGCGGACTGGCCGGACTAGCAGGCGTTGGGGTCGGGCCTCAGCCCCAGGCGAGCGGGAACTGCAGACCCAGTGGTCGCCATGACTGGCTCGGGGACCTCGCGGCACCGACGTGTCCAGCCGTTTGTCGGCTGGCCAGCACCTGGCATCCTGCTGCTGCTTCAGAGCCTGCTTGGGACCCTGGCCAGCAAACTCAACGTGCCGCAGGTGTTGCTCCCCTTCGGCCGGGAGCCAGGCCGCGTGCCCTTCCTGCTGGAGGCGCAGCGAGGCTGCTACACCTGGTGAGGGGTGGAGGGCCCCGAGGCTTTGCGCCCCCGTGGTCCCGCCAGGGTGGACGGGCTGCCTTGGACGAGGACCGCAGCCCACAGGGACCTTTGTTGTGGGGTGCTGCTGGAGCGGGAGGTGGGCCACGCATGGCCTGAGGGCACATCGCTGCGGGCCGGGGGTCTCGGGACAGGGCTGGCGTCCCCACCGACCCACGGAACTTGGCCTGGTGGGTTGAGCTTCCGCTTCTCGGAGCGAGGCAAGGCCCCAACACGGCGAAGCGGGGAGACTTGCCTCTCAAGTCTTGCCTCTCTCACTTCGGGTGGAGAGGAGGCCTGCCTGGGGGCGGTATAGGGGAGCTGCCTCAGCTCCGGGGGAAGTGGGCGCCGCCGCCCCGCACCCCCGGATTGCTCTTTCCCCTTTCCTGAGGGGCAGTAAGGCTGGTGTGAAGCTTGAGGACTTCACCCCCGCCCTGCGGAAGGGTGAGGGCATCGGCTTCCAGGATGACCCCGGTCGGGCTGATGCACAGAATCTCAGCCTCCAAAGCCAAAACACTTTATTTTTTTTTTAACTTTTAAAGATTTTATTTATTTGAGAGAGGGAGTGAGGGAGGGGGCAGGGAGCCAGATGTGGGGCTCAGTCCATGACCCAAGCCACCCAGGCGTCCCAAAACATTAACTTTAAAATTGTATTTTGAGTTGGACTCACACCTCGTAATTTAGGCAGTTTTTCTGTCTTAACAGCCCAGTTTTAAGAAAACTCATTTCTCGGGGTATGTCATAGAAATCTGTCTCTCGTTATTGAAAACATCAATTTTGTTTTTACAAACTGATGGAAGAATGGAACAATCTTATTTTAAATATTGAGAGAGGAATATAATACTTGTATAACATTGCTGAAGTGGTCATTGGGAAAAGGTTGTGACCATTCTCTGATATCTTGGTCTCCGCATGGATTCTACTAAATTTAAGGAATATCATTTAAATATACCTGGTAATATGTAACACGGAAACACTAAGAATCTGTGTTCTGCTAAAAGTTAATTTTAACCCACATTCTTATTTCAGACTCTTTTAAGTTTTTTATTTTGGCAGGCATTCCACCCATCATGACGCAGTAACTGTTGAGCCTTTATATGAAAATGGCACCTTATGTTCCCAAAAAGCTGTGCTCATTGCTGAATCTACCCAACCGATTCGCCTAAGCAGTATTATTCTTGCTCGAGAGATAGGTATGTTGAGAGAAAACATTATGAAATCGTTCATCCAGAGTAGAATAATCTGATACCTTTTATGCATGAATAATACGAACAGTGTTGGCTCAAATGATAAGTAGAAAAGAGCATTCTGCAGAATAACCCTAATTGTGGCATCCTATTCTGTGACTTTATCTGTATCTGTGTCTATATCTCTATATATCTAGTACTTGGCATAGTAGCAGATACAGAGTGGAAACCCTGGTTGTTTGAATCATTGAAGAAAGAAAGGAATTATTTATTGGAACTAGCTTAGGTGTTAAGGTCTGAAGTGGGTCTTGAGTAAGGCAAAATGTACTGTAGAAGCTAATACTTCTCAGTGTGGTTTGTGAACCTATGTCATCAGCATCATCGATATCACCTGGAAATGTAAATTCTAAATTTACATTTAGAAATGTAAATCCTTAGGACACCTGGCTCAGTTGATGGAGCACATAACTATTTATCCCTGGGTTGTGAGTTTGAGCCCCACACTGGATTTAGAGATTACTTAAAAATAAAATCTTGGAAGGAAAAGAATGCACTCGGTGACTTTTCCAAGTTGTTGGCTATGTGGGTTGGGGTAGCCTGAGTCAGGGGTCCTGTGCCAAGATGCTTTAAAGCCTTGTTAAAAATGTTTGGGTCGCCATGAGGCCTTATTGTGCCCAGATTTACCAGGAGATTTGGGTAGGAATGGAGTTAATGGGCTTCTTCTTTTATAAAACCAGGATTGCTAAAACAAAACAAACAACAAAAAAACCAGGATTGCTGATAAAAGAAGTAAAACTATGAAAGCTTTGAGTCCTACACCTGCTCATACTCATCATCAACCACCTTTACTTAGGGTACACATCAGATGGAATGTCATTCTGTCAGAGCAAGCTCTGTTGGATGGGAACAGGGATCATTGCTGTACACTTATAGATGTGTCGTTTCCTTTGTGGCATGAATAAATGTAACTGTGAGATGCAAGAAGAAAGAAAGGAAATGTAAATTCTCAGGCCCCATCTCAGTTCTGCTGAATTAGAATCTCAGGAGTGGACCCAGGGAATTAAAAAGCTCTCAGTGATTCTCATGCATACTAAAATTTGGGAAGCACAGCACCAGTCTATTTTAGATCAGAGCAGCAAGAGAAATGCTATTTGTATCCCAAACCAGAGCAAGGCTTTTTCTATCCCAGAGTTTCTGGCACTTCATTGCTACATTGATAGGCCAGAAATATCTGTATGATATACCTATACTGTACGTTATTAAATATGTTATTAAACAGAAGTTCACATTTTTTGGTATACCGTATTTCACGTGATTGAAGACCCATCTAGTATAAAGCTGGGTTTTTGTGTGTGTGTGTGTTTTTTTTTTTTTAAGATTTTATTTATTCATGGGAGACAGAGTCAGAGACATAGGCAGAGGGAGAAGGAGGCTCCACGCCGGGAGCCCAACGTGGGACTCGATCCTGGGTCTCCAGGATCACGCCCTGGGCTGAAGGCGGTGTTAACCCGCTGAGCCACCCGGGCTGCCCAAGCTGGGTTTTTTTTAAAAAGATTTATTTATTCATGAGAGACAGAGGGGGGCAGAGGGAGAAGCAGGCTCCCTGTAGGGAGCCCGATGCGGGACTCGATCCCAGATCCTAGGATCATGACCTGGGACCTAAGGCAGGCGACCGACTGCTGAGCCACCCAGGCATCCCTAAAGCTGTTTTTGTTTTGTTTTTTTTTTTTTTTAATGTACATTAAGAAAAACATAGCCAATTTAAACTATGCTTTTCTTCACTTAGAATTTCTACTTCGTACCTACAGAATAACCGTGACTTAATTATTTTTTTATTGTGCTTCACTCTCATGCCTAATAAGAGGGAAAATATAAATAAAATGGTTAAGATATTTTTTTAAGATTTCATTTATTTATTCCAGGTGTCCCTGTTAAGATATTTCTAAAACTACTACCTTAGCGTTTCTCTCTCAGATGAAACAGTGTTTCACTGGGAATCATCAATGTCTGTGTTTATCCACAATATCTTCCTCTGTGCCATCAAGACTGTTAGAGGTGCAGTATTCTTAAAAGAATCAGTTGAGGGCAGACCAGGTGGCTCAGCGGTTTAGTACTGCCTTCAGCCTGGAGCCTAATCCTGGAGACCCAGGATTGAGTCCCATGTCAGGCTTCCTGCGTGAAGCCTGCTTCTTCTTCTGCCTGTGTCTCTGCCTCTCTCTCTGTGTGTGTCTCTCATGAATAAATAAATAAAATCTTAAAAGAAAAAAAAGAATCAATTGAGGGATGCCTGGGTTGAGCATCTGCCTTCGGCTCAGGGTGTGTGATCCCAGAGTCCTGGGATCAAGTCCTATATTGGGCTTCCTTCATGGAGCCTGCTTCTCCCTCTGCCTATGTCTCAGCCTCTCTCTGTGTGTCTTTCATGAATACATAAATAAGATCTTTAAAAAAAAAAAAATCAGTTGAGGTGCCTGGGTGGCTCAGTTAAGTATCTGCCTTCAGCTCACATCATGATCCCAGGGTCCTGAGATGGAGTCCCATGTTAGGCTCCTTGCTCAGTGGGGAGCCTGCTTTTTCCCTCCCTCTGCCTTTTGTTCCCCTGCATGTCTCTCTGTCAAATAAATAAATACAATCTTAAAAAAAAATTAAAATCAACAACACCTAAAAGCTGGGGCACCTGACTGCCTCATTGGAAGAGCATGCAACTTTAAGATTTTATTTATTTTTTAAAGATTTCATTTATTAATGAGAGACAGAGAGAGGCAGGCTCTCCACAGTGAGCCTGATGTGGGACTCAATCCAAGGGTTCCCAGGCTCACACCCTGAGCCCAAGGCAGATGCTCAACCACTGAACAGTCACCCTAGTGTCCCAAGATTTTATTTTTAAGTGATCTCTGTACCCAAAGTGGGGCTCGAGCTCCCAACTCTGAATCAAGAGTCACATGCTCCCACCGACTGACCCAGCCAATTGCTCCAGGAGTGTGTAACTCGATTTCAGGGTTGTGAGTTCTAGCCCCATATTGGGTGTAGAGATTACTTAAATAAGTAAAACTTTTTAAAAAGCCTGAAAGCTATAATATTGGGCTCTTTTTTTTTTTTTTTAAGATTTATTTATTTATTTATTTATTTATTCATGAGAGACAGAGAGGCAGAGACACAGGCAGAGGGAGAAGCAGGCTCCATGCAAGGAGCCTGACGTGGGACTTGATCCCGGGTCCCCAGGATCATACCCTGGGCTGCAGGCAGTGCTAAACCACTGCACCACCAGGGCTTCCCTAATATTGGGCTCTTAAGTTAGCTTTGCAACCATATGAAAGTGGTCTTTTTTTTTTTTTTTCTAGTTATGGAAAAGTGCCTGGCACATCTGAGTTACTACCCTTCCCACCCCATCTCCTTAACCATTGGATTCCCAGGGGATTAAAGAGTGTGCCACTATTGGCCACCAGATTTTCTTCCTACTACTAATACCCATTCTACGAGTTTTGATGCTGGCCCTTTTAATGTTCTCACAAATGAGATCAACGACAACTATGTCGTGACTATGGCCAGGCTGACAGCAATTTTAAGAATCATCAGTTATAAGACAAAAATCTCAATAGAGATGTTAAAATATCAAAACGTAATTTAGAATCAGTGAAATATGGTATAAGAACTCTCAAAGATAAGAATCTTTGAGGAATATATCATACAGGGCAGCTACAATAGTCTACCAAGGTCAGAAAAGAATTGTTTCGTCACATAAGCCATTTTTTAATGTAATTGCTCCTCACTACATGAATTCATTCTGATATCAAAAGATTTGTTTACACAGTTGCTAGGAAAAATGTAAAATCTGGCTCTCAGTTTAATTTCATCTGACTGATAAATATCCAAAGTTAAGTATCTTTTAAATCAGCTTTCCCGGACACCTGGGCGGCTCAGTGGTTGAGTGCCTTCAGTTCGGGGCGTGATCCCAGGATGTGGGATAAAGTCCCACATTGGGCTTCTTGCGAGAGCCTGCTTTTTCCTCTGCCTGTGTCTCTGCCTCTCTTTCCGTGTGTCTCTCATGAATGAATAAAATCTTTTTAAAAATCAATCAGCTTTCCCAATTTTGCTAGACTCTCAATGATAAATGCCAGTTTCAGTGTCAGTTTCAGTGTCCTACCAGGTACATTCTCATCTGAGTAGAAAAGAGCACTCTGATGGGGGAAGTGGGAGAGGGAGAGGACATTGTGAAAGGGAAGTATATGTCTAAGAGAGATTGTTCATTCATTTGACAATAAATATCATTTGACAAGATATTTATTGAAATGCCTACTAACTGTAAGGTGTCTGTAAAGATAGATTTAAGCACTCCATTGGTGTTAAAGTGCTTAGAGTTTTGTCTGTGATATTTTTTATGACACTAGTAAAGCAAATTAGTGCCTATGATAGATGACAGATAGAGGTGATAGACTGAAGGGGGCTTATTTTATTTGGTAGGTGTGCTGGATTTCTTTCTTTCTTTTTTTTTAAGATTTTATTTATTTATTCATGAGAGACAGAAGTGAGGCATAGGTAGAGGTTAAAGCAGACTCCCTGCAGGGAGCTTGATGTGGGATTTGATCCCAGGATTCCGGGATCATGACCTGAGCCTAAGGCAGATGCTCAACCACTGACCCACCCAGGCATACTGCTAGGTTATTTTTTCATGAGAAACAGAGGCAGAGACACAGGCAGAGGGAGAAGCAGGCTCCATGTAGGGAGCCCAGCGTGGGACTTGATCCCAGGTCTCCAGGATCACGCCCCCGGCTGAAGGCAGCGCTAAACCGCTGAGCCACCCAGGCTGCCCTGATTTTTGTTTTGTTTTGACTAGGTGCTACTTCATTGGGTAAAACCTTCAAAGAATATAGAAGGTTATATAATGAAAAGTAAGCCTCTAATTTCATTTCTCCAAGAGGCAGCCACTTTTTTGTATCCTTCAGAGGCAGTCTGAATATATGGATGTGCCCTTTTAGTTAAAGGACAGTGGAGGAGTCTGGAGATGAAGGCATGATTTTAGCTCACATGGAGGATGAAGAAAGTATTTGGATAACTGGATGATTTTGGTGTGGAGAGAGAGGTATATAGGGCAATCAGTACTTTTTTTGTGGTGGCCTCAGCGTTTTATTGATGTTCCATAAGTACTCACTGGTTGATGAGGTGCTATGGTGGATTATAATTGTATAATACAAGAGGAGTTGATTTGGAAGCTAAGATAAATATGAGAATCAGGGAAGGCAGGAAATATTTGCCATTTTTGCTCCCTCTTTTTTACTACTAGCTCTGCATCCCTTTGGTTCTTACAATACTGGCATCATTCGCTTATTTTTTTCCTTCTTCCTTATTCATTTCCCTGGATCAACTCTCCTATTTCATTTTTTTCTTTCTTTATAACCTTAGTCCTGGGCAGCCCAGGTGGCTCAGTGGTTTAGCGCCGCCTTCAGCCCAGGGCGTGATCCTGGAGACCCGAGATCGAGTCCCACATCAGGTACCCTGCATGGAGCCTGCTTTTCCCTCTGCCTGTGTCTCTGCCTCTTTTTCTGTCTCTCATGAATAAATAAATAAAATCTTTAAAAAAATAAAAATATAACCTTAGTCCTGTGTAGACCTAAAGTGTACCTGAAGTAATGTGGACATGTAGATAAGAATATTCATTGTATTATTTAATAAAGTTATTCATTTTTATTTTTAAAAGAGATAAGTTGGAGGGCGCCTGGGTGCCTCAGTTGGTTAAATATCTGATGCATAATTTTGGCTCAGGTCATGAGCTCAGGGCTGTGAGATCCAGCTGTCAGGCCCTGCACTGGGTGTAGAGCCTGCTTAAGATTCTGTCTCCCTTTGCCCCTCCCCCTGCCTCTTCCTGACCAAAAAAAAAAAAAAAAGAGAGAGAGAGAGAGAAAAGAAAGGAAAAAGATAATGAATAAATAAAATATTAAAAAAAAATTTAAAGTTGGAGGTATGATATTTCTCTTAATCACTCTAAATTTACCTATAATTCATACAAGGTAATTTTTCTTCTTTATAATCAATGGCCATGTATTGAAAAGCTTATTGCTATTGTAGTCAGATGGGTAGTCATTGCATGCACAAGGGTTTTCATATTTTTTATGTAAGGTTACAGCTACTTCTTTCCTACCATTGCCCTATGTATTTCTCCATAGAAGAAAAGTATTTTTTTTTAAAGATTTTATTTATTCATGAGAGATTCACAGAAAGGCAGAGACACAGGCAAAGGGAGAAGCAGGCTCCCTCTGGGGAGCCTGATGTGGGACTCAATCCTGGGACAAGCACCATGTCCTGAGCTGAAGGCAGATGCTCAACCACTGAGCCACCCAGGCGTCCCAGAAAAAGTGTTTAATTTCCCATTTAATTACTATTAGATTATCCAGTGCCTGATTATCTAGTGTATTTTATCTAGGGTCATCCTTCCTTCCTTTGCCGTCCTTGGAATACTTCCTTAATAGGATGTTTTACCAGCAGATCCTGTGAGATTTCAGCTTCTCTTGGTTCTTTTTTTTTTTTTTTTTTAAGATTTTATTTATTTATTCATGAGAGGGACACAGAGAGAGAGAGAGGCAGAGACACAGGCAGAGGAAGAAGCAGGCTCCATGCAGGGAGCCCGACATGGGACTCCACTCCGGTCCCCAGGATCATGCCCTGGGCCGAAGGCAGGAGCTCAACCACTGAGCCACTACCCAGGCGTCCCATTAAGTAAAAGATTAATCAAGTAAATTTTTAATACTTTTTTTTAAAAAAGATTTTATTTGAGTGAGAGAAAGAGAATGAGCAGCGGGGAGGGGAGAGGAAGAGGGAGAAGCAGACTGCCAAATGAGCAGAGAGCCCAGTGCAAGACTAGATTTCAGGACCTCAAGATCATGACCTGAGCCGAAGGCAGATGCTTAACTGACTGAGCCACCCAGGCACCCTCAAATGAATTAAAACATTCTCTTTTAAAATAATTTTAGATTTACAGAAGTCATGCAAAGATAATACAGAGTTCCTATTTACTCTTCACTCAGTTTTCATTTAATATTTCACTAATAACCTTTTTCTGTTCTAGGATTTAATTCAAGATACCACATTACTAAACTATTGTTGTGTTTCCTTCATCTTCTGTGACTTATGACGGTTTCTCAATCTTTGTCTTTCATGACCTTAACACTTCTAAAGAGGACTGGTCAAGTATTTTGTAGAATGGCTTTCAGTTTGGGTTTGTCTGATGTTCCTCATGATTAGGTTGGTTTATAGATTTTTAGGAAGAAAACCACAGAAGTGAAGAGCCCTTTCTAATGCATTGTCAGGAGGTACATATCAACATGATTTATCACTAGTGACATTAAGCTTGATCACTTAGTTAAAGGTAGTATCTGTCAGATTTCTCCACTCTAAAGTTTCCATATACTGTTCGTTAAAAATTATCACTAAATTCAGCCCACACTCAAAGGAAGAGAAATTAAGCTTCACCTCCTGAATGAAGGAGTGTCAAAGAATTTGTGGATGTTATTAAAATCACTACAGTAACTAATAAATATTTGAGGGAGATGCTTTGCTATATCTTGTTTCTCTTCAAAGTTTCACCTGCTGGGGATCCCTGGGTGGCTCAGCGGTTTAGCGCCTGCCTTTGGCCCATGGCGCGATCCTGGAGTCCTGGGATCGAGTCCCACGTCGGGCTCCTGGCATGGAGCCTGCTTCTCTCTCCTCCTGTGTCTCTGCCTCTCTATGTTTATCATAAATAAATAAATAAATCTTTGAAAAAGAAAAACAAAGTTTCACCCGCTAATTTTAGCATTTATCTATGAATCTTGCCTGTCACAGTTATTACTGTGGAGTTCTGATGGTGATTTTCTATTTCCCTCATTCTTTCCACACTTTAGTAGCATTCTTCTGTAAGGAAGATAACTTCTATCTTACAAATACATTCTCATTTATTTATTCATTCATTATTTGTGTAATTATCAACTCATGGATATTTTTGGTTTATAATCCAATATTTTCTTTTTTTTTTAATTTTTTAAAATTATTTATTTATGATAGTCATACAGAGAGAGAGAGAGAGGCAGAGACATAGGCAGAGGGAGAAGCAGGCTCCATGCACTGGGAGCCTGATGTGGGATTCGATCCCGGGTCTCCAGGATCGCGCCCTGGGCCAAAGGCAGGCGCCAAACCGCTGCGCCACCCAGGGATCCCATCCAATATTTTCATAATTTATTTTGTTACTCCAGTTTTTCTAGCTTAGGCTATTGGGAACTTTCAGGTTGACTCCTGTGTCCTTTGGGCCTGCCCCATCTTAATTAAGTAATTAGTTGTAGCACTTCCTTACTTTTTAGCGCTATAAGATGATCCAGGCCCATCTTGTATTTTCCCCACCCAGCCTGGTTCTTTTTCTTAAAGAACTATATTTAGAAACCAAGATCTGCCTGCTAGTGTGCTCGCTGCTCCTGTGGTATCACTGTTTCTAGGCCCTCTCAGCAGACCGTGCTAGGAAGTATATGTATATATACATCTGTATTTACTTCTATACTTGTGTATATATTAATGTAAACATGAGATCATATTGATATTTTTGGTACTAATCTTGCACCACAGTGTAACTCCTTTCTTTGCTAGTAAGAAACCTGACACTGTATCTATAGTATATTTTCTTATATGTTGAACCCCAGTGTAATTCTAATTTCCGAATGATTAAGTCAGTTTCTGTGTTTTCTTGTGAAAGGAAGTATAGCTTTGCCTGAAATAGCATATTTTGTTGCTCCTTAACCTTTTATGAGGAGCACCTGCCTGTATTATCTGATTAATAATATTTTCCTTTGTTTTTCATTTTTTGTTGTTGTTGTTGTTTTGTTTTAAGATTTTATTTACTTATGAGAGAGAGAGGGGCAGAAGGAGAAGCAGGCTCTGTGTAGGGAGCCCGACACAGGACTCGATCCTGGGACTCTGGCATCATGCCCTGAGCCAAAGGCAGATGCTCAACCGCTGAGCCACCCAGGGGTCCCAATATTTTTTTTAAGTCATCTCTATACCCAGCATGTGTCTCAAACTCACAACCCAAGATCAAAAGTTGCATGCTCCATTGATTTTTTTTTAAAGATTTTATTTATTGATTCATGAGAGACAGAGAGAGAGAGAGAGAGGCAGAGACACAGGCAGAGGGAGAAGCAGGCTCCATGCACGGAGCCTGACATGGAACTCGATCCCGGGTCTCCAGGATCAGGCCCTGGGCTGAAGGCGGCACTAAACCGCTCAGCCACCTGGGCTGCCCATGCTCCATTGATTGAGCCAGCCAGGCTCCCCTAAAATATATTCCTTTAAAGTGAATCCATTTACTTTTATTACTCACTATGTTAAGATTCTTACCTTTCTCATTTTTTCCATGGGTGAATGAAAACATCACTGTAGATCAGTGTTTGAGAATGCCTGGTCTGCTGTCTTTTATAAACTGAGGTTTTTGTATTTTGTCATTATGTTCCTTTCTTCCACAGGCTAAAAGCAACTGTTATAGCTTTCTTTTTTATAATATAGAATAAGTTTTTGAGTGTTTGAGACACTTATAGATTCATGATCTATTGAATTAAATTCTAAGTTTTTGGGTTCATCATAGTGACTGACCATGAACTGCGCTGTGATGTTAAGGTTGATGTGATAAACAGCATTGAAATTGTATCTCGAACCCGGGAACTCTATGTAGATGATTCACCACTGGAACTGATGGTGAGGGCATTGGATGCTGCAGGTAAAGTATTTTAAAGGATTCAACAAATTACCTAAAATAAAGTAGTAATCCTTTGTGTTTAGCACTTGGAAAAAAAGCAACTTGAAAGATAAAAGTAGATTAGAAATAGCATTTATTTTTTATATGAAGATAATGTACATGAAGGATTGATAATTATGAGGATGTTTCAATGTATTAGCTACATATTTTCATAAGATCTTTCTGCTATATTCAATTATTGGCTATCTCAGAAGTTTTCTTAAATACCCAGATTCAGTCGCTGAGCTTCTGCTGATGGTCCCTAGATTAGCCCATAAGAACATTCATTTGGGATTTATTCCTAGCTCTGTTTTGATCAGTCCACCTTCTGTAGGCCAGGGGAATTATGTGTAAACCTGTGAAAAAATTTTATAATTTTATCTTTCTTGAGACTAATTTAAATTGCTTTTATTGTATTAATATGCAATATATTTTAAACATTTAAATTTATTGCCACCTTCTTTGTAAGCTATTGTAAAGAATAATTTTTTAATCTGAAAAATGAATATTATTAGGAATATTCTGGAATCTAGTTTTATAAAAATTTTTGTTGAAGGGAGCAGGATTTAGGGATGCCTATCAACCCTGAGGTAGACTGTACAGTGGCCTTTATGTAGAAAGATACAGAAAGAGTAGCATAACTTTTGTCAGCCAGAGGTTAATCAGCTTGAGTCCTTTCTACATTCAGAAAGTTTGTGTAGCAGTAGCACTTCAATTGTTTGTGTAGGGATCTTCCTGGTATTATGTGTTTTAAATTCGTTAATGGCAGTGTCTATTTGTTAATGAAAGAGGCCTAAATAAAATTTTCTAGTTAGATTTCTCTTTCTTGTTAAAGATACCTGAATATTTTTGAATATGTGATTTTGTCCTATCTGCTTTTGGCTTGCTCTACAGGAAATACTTTTAGTAGTTTGGCAGGTATGATGTTTGAGTGGAGTGTCGCCCAGGATAACGAATCAGCAAGAGAAGAATTGTCTAGCAAAATTAGGTAACATTGAAACCAAACATAAACCATTTGACTTTGAAGGAGACATCTACCATTTGTATGGGTTTTGATAATGCTGCTGTCTGGACTCTTTTTTTAAGATTTAATTTATTTATTCATGAGAGACACACACAGAGAGGCAGAGACATAGGCAGAGGGAGAAGCAGGCTCCATGCAGGGAGCCTGACGTGGGCCTCAATCCCAGGTCTCCAGGATCATGCCCTGGGCCAAAGGTGGTGCTAAACCTCTGAGCCACCCGGGCTGCCCTGTCTGGAAGTTTTTGGAACAGATAACTTTACCAGGAGGAAATGTCTTTGATAAAATGACATATGGTGTGGGTGCAGGTACTTTAGTGATCACTTAATTTGAACCACTGCATAAGAATTCATGAGCTCAGGACTATATAATTGTTTGAGCCAAGTGTATCTTCCAGCAGCTTTGTTGTTCACGCTATTTGCGCATGCTGGAATACAGTGAGTTGATGATAGTGTGAAATTTTGTCTTAATTTTTTAATTTTTTTAAAAGATTTATTCATAGAGAGACAGAGACAGAGACACAGGCAGAGGGAAAAGCAGGCACCATTCAGAGAGCCTGGCGTGGGAAATTGATCCAGGGTCTCCAGGATCACGCCCAGGGCTGCAGGCGGCGCTAAACCGCTGTGCCACTGGGGCTGCCTGAATTTTGTCTTTAGTACTAAGATATAGCTCTAAGACAGTCCCAAAATTTATTTTCACAACAGTTTTAGCCAGAGGCACACTAAGTACTTTTGTTCTAGCTAACCCTTATGGAAAACAAATTTTAAGACTTTTTACAGTGTATAGACAGTGAAGAGACTATGTTTAAAGTCTCGTAGGGCCTTTTAGAAGATGACTCATTATTTGATTTCACTAGAAACAAACTTTATTTTGTTTCTTAAGGATTCTGAAATACTCTGAAGCAGAATATTCTCCACCAGTGTATATAGCTGAGATGGAAAAAGAAGAGAAACAAGGAGATATGATTTTGGTATCTGGGATCAGAACTGGTGCTGCTGTTGTAAAAGTTCGAATTTATGAGCCATTCTATAAGGTAAAAAGTTTGTGCCATAAACATTCAAACTTTCATTTAAGGGCCTTGCCCATGGAAAATACTGTTCTTTATACTTATCTATAATAGAAGCCGTCTAACCTGATATGATTGGGGTCGGTAGTTGGTCATTTAATTGAAAAGTCATTTGTAGTAGGTAGACATTAAAAAAAAAACTTGTTTTCTGTAAGCCTGTTACTACCTAATTATAATTATACATACAACTGGTATTTCTCTTCCAGTGTGTAAGTGTAGTTAGTTCACCCGTCCCTTGGGATAGGCCCAAAATATTTCTTTGGCCACGAGCTTATGGGTTAGAAACACGTATGCTCATGCTTGCACCTGTCGCGGTTCCTACTTTCTTTTTCTTTTCATTTTTCATTTCATTTTATAGTCGAGTGAAAAATTAGACATGTGAAGCAATTTGAGTACATAATTCTATATTTTTCAGGATTTTTCTCTAATTTTTTACATTTCTCACCTACACCTAACTGATAACAGTATATTTTAGCAGGTTACTTTTGACTTCTTTTCAAGACATTTAAATTTTTTATAGAAATAGCTCTGTTTTCACATTTGTGGCTTATTTTTTAAGGTAATTATAATTAAAAGTGCAAATGGCATAAATAGGTTTGGGAAAAATCAGTGTCTTTTGGTGAGTGTCTAATTCAGATGGCAAGGACACAGTGTGGATATCATAGAGAGCAGCCTCCCAGCCTTGTGTCAGGTCAGCCTTCACAATAATCAAGGTGTTCAACAAGTGTAGAGAGTACTTTCTGGAAAGTCAGTATGTTGGAGGCTGGCTAAATGAATTTCTGTGGTACCCCATAAAGTCTTCCCTTGTTTCATTTTAGCATATGTACCTATTTATTTACCAACTCTTCTGCTTTAGAAGTCTTGTCATTTTCTGTTCTTAGTTTGAGTGACTTAGAAAGTAGTTATTAAGATTCATGATCACTTTTTAAGGCTAACTGAAATTATGATTTGTGATTAGGAAAGCATTTTTAAATCTCTATAAGATATTTTAGAAGAAACTTACAAGAAGTAAACTTTTAACAAGGAAAATGGCCTTCAGGATTTTGCCTACGGAACCTAGTTTTTCTTTCCTTCTTCTTTTAGAAAGTGGCAGCAGCATTGATACGTCTGCTAGTTTTGGAGAATATATTTCTTATACCATCCCATGATATTTATCTCTTAGTAGGAGCATATATTAAATACCGAGTTGCAAAAATGGTGCAGGGAAGAATGACAGGTAAGGTGATTTATCTTTTCCTAAGACTAACATTTCCCAAATCCTTCCTGCTGACAGTAAGAGAAGCACCTCTTCCTTATGTATACAAATACTTCTTTGTGTTTTTAAACTTTGTGATAAAGTATACTTTAATTGCTATACTTGAGATAATATTGGACTGAGATGGTCCCCATGTCTCGAACAGGCTAATGCTTAGCATCAGTGCCTGTAGGCATCTGAATTCTCTGTTAAAACAATAACCAAGGGATCCCTGGGTGGCGCAGCGGTTTGGCGCCTGCCTTTGGCCCAGGGCGCGATCCTGGAGACCCGGGATCGAATCCCACATCGGGCTCCCGGTGCATGGAGCCTGCTTCTTCCTCTGCCTGTGTCTCTGCCTCTCTCTCTCTCTCTCTCTCTCTCTCTCTCTCTCTCTCTCTCTCTGACTATCATAAATAAATAAAAAAATATAAAAAAATGTAAAAAAAAAAAAAAAACAATAACCAAATATTTACTAGATTTTGTAGGGCAAGTGAGGAAACATCTGAATTCTCTGTTAAAACAATAACCAAATATTTACTAGATTTTGTAGAGAAAGTGAGGAAACTTTATGAGAAGGGACCTGAATGATCTTTGCAAAAGTTGTTTCTTGAGAAACTCAATTAACTGAAAATTTAACATTCTGTTGACTCTAGTAGTCCCATTGAGTTTATAAAGTGTGTGTTGGCTCCATTAGCATTACTCCTTACTTGGGATCCTTCCTATTTCTTTCAGTTCATTGGTTTTTAAGAATGCAAGAAAAACCAACAATAAACTCATATATAGTACCCCCACACACCTGCCAAAATGGCTACATGTTGAAATTCATCATAGTGGGAAAGGGAGTAGAAACAGATCATACTCTTATTTAGGCCTGCTTCCTGGTTTTCCTCTTATAATCCAACAATACACCGTTACCTCTTGCAGTGGCTGCTCTTGCTACACTTATGTACCTTTCATGTCTTATAGAGGTGGGTTTTCCTCTCGAACACTACACACTGGAATTGCAAGACCCCAGAGCTGGATGTAATGGGTCTCTTTCTGGGAAAGTGGCTTTACTGGATGAGAAAACAGCCATGGTGACTGCTGTCCACCTGGGCCAAACTAACCTTGTCTTTGTCCATAAAAGTATCCTTTTCAAGTTTTAGCTGCCAATATATTTCATGAGCATGCTAGTCATGTAACTTGATAAAGTAATTTGTTAAGATTATCCTTATTTTGATAAGTTTTATTTAACATGGAACTATAAATTATTATTGTCATAATTTCTAGCAAAGGGTAGATGGGGAAAGGAATAATTCAGACATGGGGTCTGTTGACTCCAGTGCTTATTTGCAACCTCAGTTAAATTATAATTAGGAGATTGTGGAAAACAACTCGAAAAAACTTGTGTGAATTTTATTTAATATGTTCTTTCCCAGGACGCCTGGGTGGCTTAGCGGTTGAGCGTCTGCCTTTGACTCAGGGCATGATCCCAGTCCTGGGATCAAGTCCCACATCGGGCTCCCTGTGAGGAGCCTGCTTCTCTCTCTGCCTGTGTCTGTGCCTCTCTCTCTGTGTATCTGTCATGAATAATAAATAAGTAAAATCTTAAAAAAAATAATTTGTGGGATCCCTGGGTGGCGCAGTGGTTTGGCGCCTGCCTTTGGCCCAGGGTGCGATCCTGGAGACCCGGGATCGAATCCCACATTGGGCTCCCGGTGCATGGAGCCTGCTTCTTCCTCCTCCTGTGTGTCTGCCTCTCTCTCTCTCTCTGTGACTATCATAAAAAAAAAAAAATTGTTCTTTCCCATTTCCACGTGAATAATTAAGAAAAGATGGTGTGGTATTGTCTGCAGTAGATGCTTAATTAATATTTGTTGAGTTGGGAGTAATTTTTATTTTTTATTATTTTTTTATTTTTTAAATTTTTATTTATTTATGATAGTCACAGAGAGAGAGAGAGAGAGAGGCAGAGACACAGGCAGAGGGAGAAGCAGGCTCCGTGCACCGGGAGCCAGATGTGGGATTCGATCCCGGGTCTCCAGGATCGCACCCTGGGCCAAAGGCAGGCGCCAAACCACTGCACCACCCAGGGATCCCGGGAGTAATTTTTATTTTACTTATTTACTTTTAAAGATTTTATTTACTTATATGACAGAGAATAAGAGAGAGAGCACAAGCAGGCGGAGCAGCAGGCAGAGGAAGAGGGAGAACAGGTTCCCTGCTAAGCAGAAAGCCCGATGTGGGGCTTGATCTCAGGGCCTTGGGGATCATGACCCAAGCCAAAGGCAGACATTTAACTGACTCACCTACCCAGGCACCCCTGAGAGTAATTTTTAAAAATTCACTAAACATGCTCTGTAAGAACCAAAGAGAGATATTTAGAGCTCTGTTATAGTCAAAGAAAACAAAACAGAACAAAGACTTAAACCTTAGAAAATTGAAATGTTTGGACTCCATTTCTCAGTGTTTGATTTTGAAATATTTAGTATTTAGTATTTTTGGATATTTGAATCTGAAAGAAATTAATTCATTTAGCAAATATCTATGATATTCCTGCAATATGCTGAACATTGTTCTAAACTCTGGGGATGCGGACTGCTGTTGTTAGGAAAGTCTTCTCTGATAAGACACTGCCGCAGTGAGTCAGGCCGATACCTGGGGGTGGAGCTCTAGGAAGATGAAGTAGTGGTTGCCAAGGTTGTGAAGCAGGAATGTATCTGACCTGTTTAAAGATGAGCACAGGAGGCTCTGAGGCTTAAGTGCCAAGAATCAGGGGAAGAAAGTAGAAGTGGTGGCAGAGCAGGGGAGGGATGAAGTCATGTAGCACCCAGTAGGCTGGAAAAGACAGTATTTCTTGTATATTCATGTTAGTTAGTTAGCTGTTATAGTACTTGTCTAAAACATAGTAATGAGGGTTTTGGTCCAGAGTTGTTCTATAGTCATTGTAAGGTGCATAGGATATTGGTCGTCAGATACAATAGTAGCTACAAAACAAACTAAGTTATTTAATATTTGAGCCCCAGCTGAAGGTCAGGAACTCCCCAAATTCCCCAGAAAGATTTTTTTTAAAGATTTTTTATTTTATTTATGAGAGAGAGAGAGAGAGAGGCACAGACATGTGCAGTGGGAGAAGCAGGCTCCATGCAGGGAGCCCAATGTGGGACTTGATCCCAGGACTCCAGGATCACGCCATGAGCCGAAGGCACACGCTTAATCATTGAGCCATCCAGGCGTCCCTTCCCAGGCAGATTTAGATGGACTTTGTTGTTGTGTTTTTTATTTATTCCAAAGTAGTAGATATTAAAATATATTTATTTATATACCTTCCTTGAGAATATAGATAATGACTATTCGTAATTTCTTCAGTGTGGGGTAACTGCTGGCACTGTTCAGACTGGATAGAAAACCAGAGAAACAGCAGGTTTAAGGGAAAAGAAAACTAGATTAGTTTTTCACAAATTAACTTGAAGTACCTGTGGGAAAGGCATGCCAGCAGATATTTATTTTTATTTTTTAATTTTTATTATTTTTTAAGATTTTATTTGAGGGACGCCTGGGTGACTCAATGGTTGTCGTCTGCTTTTGGCTCAAGGTGTGATCCCAGATGTGGAGATCGGGTCCTGTGTCGGGCTCCCTGCATGGAGCCTGCTTCTCCCTCTGCCTGTGTCTCTGCCTCTCTCTCTCTCTCTCTCTCTCTCTCTCTTCTCTTATGAATAAACAAATAAAAATCCTTAATAAAAAAATAAAAAAATAAAAATAAATTTAAAGACTTATTTTAAAAAAATTTGAGACAGAGTGTGCCCGAGAAAGCACAAAGTCAGGGGAGGGTCAGAGGGAGCAGGAGAAGCAGGCTCCCCACTGAGCAGGGAGCCCAACTGGGGTTCAATCCCAGGACCCTGGGACCATGACCCGAGCCAAAGGGAGACGTGTTACCAACTAAGCCACCCAGGTGCCCCCAGCAGATATTTTTATTATGCATCTGAAGGAGAAAGATTCAGGATAAAGATAGATACTTGAGAGTTATCAGTTTATAGATAGGTGATAGTTGTTAACAAAAATCACTTAGGGAGAGTATATAGAGTGAGAGGAGAAGAGGACCAAAGACTATAATGCCAGCTTTTAAGGTTCATATGGAAAAAGATAAATTCTCTTTTTTTTTTTTTTTCAAGATTTTATTTTATTGGGACGCCTAAGGTAGCTTAGCGGTTGAGCATCTGCCTTTGGCTCAGGGCGTGATCCTGGAGTCTCAGGATCCAGTCCCACATCGGGCTCCCTGCATAGAGCCCACTTCTCTCTCTGCCTCTGTCTTTCTCTCTCTGTCTCACGAATAAATAAATAAAATCTTAAAAAAAAAAGATTTTATTTATTTATTTGAGAGAGACAGAGAGAGAGAAAACAAGCAGGAGGGAAGGGCAGAGGGAGAGGGAGAAAATCTTTTTTTTTTTTTTTTTTTAAGATTTTATTTATTCACTCATGGAGACACAGAGAGAGGCAGAGACACAGGCAGAGAGGGAGAAGCAGCCTCCATTCAGGGAGCTCAATGCAGAACTCGATCCTGGGTCTCCAGGATCACACCCTGGCTGTAGGCAGCACTTAACCACTTCACCACCAGGGCTGCCTGAGGGAAAGAATCTTAAATAGACCTGGCTGAGTGCGGAGCCCATGTGGCAGGGCTCTCGTCTCACAACCCTGAGGTTGAGCTGAGATCAAGAGTTGGTCGCTTAACCAACTGAGCCACCCAGGTGCCCCAAGACATGAGAACTTTTTAAAGATAAAACAGACTTGAATGTTAAGGTAAACAGAAAGATGGGGAAAGGAGTGTCAGTTGATGGAACAAGGCTTCTGAAGGGCAAAAGAAAATGAGATTCAAAACAGGTGGAAAGGATAAGGAGGAAGGTCTCTTATTCTGACAGAGGAGGAATGAATTCGCTTAGAGATCTATCAAGATCTGTTTCCACCTCTGTAAAATGGAGGGAATGTTGTATCTCTGAATTTATTTGTAGCTCTTATATTTTATGAATGTTACATTAGAGACATATCAGAACCAAACCTAGATTGGCACAGAGGTGTCTGTACAGTCTTTAATGACTAGATAAAAGTAATCTTTAATTGAGATATAAACTATATGTGTATCAATATCTCATTTGGAATATTGAGACAGTTTTAAAGTTTGATCACTCCAGGGATCCCTGGGTGGCGCAGCGGTTTAGCACCTGCCTTTGGCCCAGGGCGCGAACCTGGAGACCCGGGATCGAATCCCACGTCAGGCTCCCGGTGTATGGAGCCTGCTTCTCCCTCTGCCTGTGTCTCTGCCTCTCTCTGTCTCTCTCTCTCTCTCTGTGTGTGACTATTTAAAAATAAATAAATTAATTAATAAATAAAATAAAGTTTGATCACTCCAGTGGATTAAATAATATCTTCCATTATCACAATGGATGATATAGTGATAAATTGTAATCTAACACATGACTGAATTACTATAACTCCTAAATTAATGTACTTTGAATGAATGTTTTCTGTTCAGTCATCTCAGTTATATATTTCTTCTTTTTACATATATATATTTTTATATTTTTTATATTTTTTTTATATATTTCTTCTAAGCCTTTGGATACACTATTTTAGAGATGGAAGTATATTCGTACTTAGATTCTGTATAGGACAAAACAATAAATTAAAAAAAACAATAAATTTGTATTTTTGCTAGAATTTAACTGCAGAGATGGGGGTAGTATGGTATAAGTAGGAGTATCTTTCATGGTAAAGAGAAAACATTTTGGTAATAATATTTACCACAGATAATGGAAAGTCAGCTCATGATTTTTATAACTGTCTGCAAAGCCGGAGGCAAATTGCTGGGCTGGATGGTAAGTCATGGCCCTCCCTCCTCTTCATTACCATATTCATTTCAACAGCCAGAGTGATGCCACTTTGTCCTGCTTTCCATAATGGGCCCCTTATGTAAGAATTTACTTACAGAAAGGGTTCTATAGCTAAATGAATACTGAAACCATGGAGCATGATCTTTTTTCAATCATTCCATTCTCCTTAAATTTGAAATTCAAGAGTATTCCTGTTATGACTGAGTCCCTCAGACTTTTCTCAGAAGTGTACACACTTAAGTTTTTGGTTTCCAAAGGATAATAAAAGATAAGATTTTTGTTTGTTTCTGTTTGTGCATTTATTATTTTTTTCTTTGGTAACTCACATTTCTCTTTTTACTCAACCCTGGTTCATGTAACTTCCTTAAACAAAAGTTAAGATGTACATATGCGATCTGTGTCTGGACTCCCAAATTGCACCATATATGTTGTAGAGCCTGGATTTTTAGGTATTTTTTTTTTTTTTTTAGAGGTTGGGGGAAAAGAGGGGCAGAGAGACAGAGACAGAGAGAGAGAGGAGAGAGAGGCTTAAGCAGACTTCATGCCTAGTGTGGAGCCTTACTTGGCGCTCAATCCACAACCCTGAGATCATGACTTGAGGTGAAATCAATTTGGTCACCCAACTGACCAAACCACCCAGGCGCCCTTGGATTTTTAGGTATTTTTAGATCATGATTTTCAGAAAGCTGAATAGCTTAAACTATTTCATTAAAATGAGTGCATTAGAAACTAGAGTGCTTCTTGAACCTTCAAATTTAACCTTCCTTTGACATGTTTTCTCTCATTGTTGTGATTATATGCAGTCTGCAGAAGTTAAACCTCTTAAAACAGATTGTGGAAAAAATATGAAGATCTCTGTGATACAATGTTGGGTTAGAAAGAGATGTTATACAAAGAAAAAAGAATACTAATGTCCTTAGATCATATGAAATTAGTTTGACTGAAAGAAGCCGGAATCTCACACACTAGGAGTGAGCAAAATTCTCGCAAATAAATAAAATCTTTAAATAAAAAATTAAAAGGGATGCCTGGGTGGCTCAGTGGTTGAGTGTCTGCCTTCAGCTCAGGGCATGATCCTTGGGTCCTGGGATCGAGTCCCATGTAGGGCTTCCTGCAGGGAGCCTGCTTCTCCCTCTGCCTATGTCTCTGCCTCTCTCTCTCTCTCTCTCTCTGTCTCTCATGAATAAATAAAATCTTTAAAAAATATTTTTTTAAAAGGAATGAGCAAAACTGTGGTTTGTTTTGTATACAGATGTGAGAGTGTTTCTTTATACCTGAGATTAACTAAGTTAAGCCAGTATATTTAGAATCCCAAATTATTCAATTTGATGGAGGAAACTAAAAGGTCAACTTTGGAAACCATCTCCATCTGTTAGCAAGTTTTGCTCATTCAATAGTTTTTATAAATTTGTATTTTATAACTCATTGTAGAAAATTGTTGGCCTCTTCTGATATTTTTGTTTCTTGATTTGTGTACAGGTTTCACAGTTCAACCTGGAGACCGCTGGAGTCTAGAGGTGGGACAGGTGTATGTCATTACAGTAGAAGTGTTTGATAAAAGCAGTACAAAGGTCTATATTTCAGATGTGAGTGTCTCGTATTTTTCTAGCCCCGTATATGGATAACTTCTTGAAGGGCCTCTCTCTGGCTAGAAAGGCTTTTTTTCTTTTGTTTCCAGATTTTATTAAATTTACTACTTTATTATGGTTATTAAATAGTTCTGTCCATGAGGAAAGCTAAACCAGAAGTAAGATATATAGTTTGGTCAGAATAACAGAAAAGAGTCGAAGAGAAGGGTGTCTCATTCTAGAACTCCCTCAGAGCTGGCCACCTCTGTGTGGCAGTGTTAAGAGCAGTGGAGGGCAGCCCCGGTGGTGCAGCAGTTTGGCGCCGCCTGCAGCCTGGGGTGTGATCCTGGAGACCCGGGATGGAGTCCCGCGTCGGGCTCCCTGCATGAAGCCTGCTTCTCCGTCTGTCTGTGTCTCTGCCCCTCTCTCTGTGTGTCTATGAATAAATAAATAAAATCTTAAAAAAAAAAAAAAAAGAGCAGTGGAGCCTCAAGAGTGACAGTGCTTCACTAACTCTCTAGCACTCTTCTGGGTTTTTTCCCTGAAAAATGTCAACTTATGGAATGGCAAAAATTATAACAAAATTTATATAAACATAGACTCTGTTTCTGCTTACTTGCCATTAATGGATCTTTCAAGTACTATTTTAAAATTATATCTTTCCAACTTAGAATTTCCATGAGGAGAGCAAAAGTTGTGTTTTTATTTATCCCCAGAGTGCATAGCTATACTTTTTATTTTTTAAATGCTTTCAGATTATGATGACTTTAGGGAGAAAAAAATCTTCTCAGTTTTGTGTTGCTGTTGGGCTGATTTTCAGAATCTCAGGATTATGTACCAGTTCCTAAGGGAGTACTTTGAAGAGCAGCTAACTACTGTGAATGGATCTTACCATGTAGTAAAAGCTGTGAAGAGTGGTGTCGTGGTGATAAATGCATCCCTGACTTCCATCATTTACCAGGTAGGAATTCAAAGGCTCAAAACATTTGAATCCCAAGAACACTGATGAAGCTTGGCTGACTTCTTGATTTGTGAGCAGATAAATGGCATATTCCACCTTTATCTTTCATAAAAATGAAAAAGACACTGATAAACAGTACACTTGGTAGTTAATACCTGTACAGATTTTCTTTTGCAATCTTTGTTACTGCTCATGCCGGCATTTGTGGTCATTGTGTATATATACACCATTAGAGGCTCCTTTAAAAAATTATTTCATGTGTACATTTCCATGTGTTGTCAGGCTTACAAAGAGTACTTTCTAGTCTGATAATCCAAAAGGTTAATATATCTATTTATTTTTTAAAGATTGTATTTATTTACTCATGAGAGACATAGAGGCAAACACATAGGCAGAGGGAGAAACATGCTCCCTGCGAGGAGCCCAGTGCAGGACCCCAGGATTACAACCTGAGCCACCCAGGTGTCCCAGATTTTACTTATTTGAGAGACAGGGCGGGGGGGGAGTAGCAGAGGGAGAAGGAGAGACAGTCTTAAGCAGACTCTGTACTGAGCGACAAGCCCAACGTAGGGCTCAATCTCAAAACCCTGAGATCAGGACCTTAGCTAAAACCTAGAGTCAGATGCTTAACCAACTGTGACACCCAGGCACCTGCATGTACATGTTTTTGTATGAACATGTTTTCAGTTCTCTTGAGAATATACCTAAGAGTGGAATTGCTAACATTATATAATTTGACTTTTTGAGGATCTGCCAGACTGTTTTCATAGTAATTGAATATTTTACATTTCTACCAGCAGTGTACAAGGGCTCCAGTTTCTCCACATCTTTGCCAACACTTGTTATTTTCAGTTTTATTTTTTTTTTTAAAGATTTTACTTCTTCATGAGAGACACGGGGAGAGAGAGAGAATGAGGCAGGCAGAAGCAGAAGCAGAGGGAGAAACAGGCTCCATGCAGGGTGTCTGATGTGGGACTCGATCCCGGGTCTCCAGGATCAGGCCCTGGGCTGAAGGTGGCTCTAAACTGCTGAGTCACCCATGCTGCCCTCCGTTTTCTTTTAAAATTTTTATTACAAACATCCTAAAGTGGTATCTCATTGAGATTTTGAGTCACATTTCCCTAATGATTAATGATTTTGACCATCTTTTTATATTCTTATTGGCCATATGTATTTCCTTTGGAGAAACATCTATTCAAGATCTTTGCTGGGACACCTGGGTGGCTCAGTCGATTGAGTGCCTTCAGCTCAGGTCATGCTCAGGGTCCTGGGATGGAGCTCTGTGTCAGGCTCCCTGCTCAGCGAGGAGTCTGCTTCTCCCTCTACCTCTGCCCCTCTCCCTGTTCGTGCTCGCTCGCTCTCTCTCTCTGTGTCTCAAATAAATAAGTAAAATCTTAAAAAAAAAATATTTGCCCATTTTTTAATTTGGTTTGATTGTCTATTTGTTGTTGAGTTGTAAGAGTTCTTTATATATTCTGGATACTAGACCCTTATCAGATATACAATTTACGAATATTTTCTCCCATTCTATAGGTTATGTTTTCACTTGTTTTTTTTACATTTTTAAAATATTCTAAGTAATCTGTAAACCCAAAGTGGGGTTCAAACCTACAACCCTGAGATCATGAATTGCACACTCTACCAACTGAGCCAGCCAGGCACTTACACTTATCATTTTCTTGATACACTCCTTTTTTTTTTTTTTAAGATTTTATTCATTTAGGGGTCCCTGGGTGGCGCAGCGGTTTGGCACCTGCCTTTGGCCCACGGTGCGATCCTGGAGACCCGGGATCGAATCCCACGTCGGGCTCCCGGTGTATGGAGCCTGCTTCTCCCTCTGCCTGTGTCTCTGCCTCTCTCTCTCTCTCTGTGACTATCTTAAAAAAAAAAAAAAAGATTTTATTCATGAGAGACACAGAGAGAGAGAGAGAGGGGCAGAGACACAGACAGAGGGAGAAGCAGGCTCCATGCAGGGAGCCTGATGTGGGACTTGATCCTATGTCTCCAGGATCAGGCCCTGGACTGAAGGTGGCGCTAAACCACTGAGCCACCCAGGCTGCCCAATGATACACTCCTTTGATGGACAAGTTTTTAGTTTTTTTTTTTTTTCCCACAAGATTTTGTTTATTTATTTGGGGGAGAGAGAGCAGAAGCAGGGGGAATGGTAAAGAGAGAGGGAGAAGCAGAATCCTCACTGAGCAGGAAACCCAGTGCAGGGCTTATGTGAGCCAAAGGCAGATGCTTAACCAACTGAGCCACCCAAATGCTCCGGTTCTTTTCTTTTTTAAGATTTTATTTATTCATTTGAGAGAGGGTATATGAGTCGGGGGAGAGGCAGAGAGAAAGGGAGAAACTGACTCCCTGCTGAGCATGGAACCCAGCAGGCAGGGCTCAGTCTCACAGCCCTGAGATCATGACCTGAGCCAAAATCAAGAGTCAGATATTTAACTGACTGAGCCAACCAGGAGCCCTTCATTATTGTTTAACCAAAATAGCTATGCTTCTTTAACGAATAGGAACATTTATTTACTTCTTTTATGGAAAGAAACTGGTTGAATAATTCATTAGCGCACTGTTTTGCTGATGCTTTGAATATGAATGTGGATTATAAAAAGTCCTTATAAAATCTGTTTTGCTCATTTTTTCCCCTGCTCTTATAGAATAAAAATATTCAGCCTGTAAAATTTCCAATCATACATCAGCAAGAAGTGAAGATTTATTTTCCCATCCAGCTTACACCCAACTTTCTGGCATTTCCTCATCATCCTATGGGAATGTTGTATCGTTATAAAGTACAGGTATGGTGTCCTATTATATGAGAATTTACAAAAAGATAAGTCAGTTTCTCTGTTATCTTAATTTATTGAAATTTGGTTAATGTTAATTTTTATTTTTCCCTAATCCTAATTCAGTTTCTGTTGATAACCAAGTCATATTCTTGAATAGTATCATTGTAACAAGACTTGCTGTACTTTCTCTCTCTTCCATGTATCCTTTACTTGTGACTTTTGTAAAGTTTTTCTCAAGCTCCCTTGTGCTCTTTTTGACATTTTGTGATACTGCCAATTACATAACCTACCTTCAGTATTTCCCTTGCCCATTTAGCTACTTTACTGTTGCACTACAGCTTTTTTAAAAGTTTTATTCATTTGAGTAATCTCTGCACCCCATGTGGGGCTCAAACTTGTGACCCCAGGATGAAGAGTCACATGCTCTTCCAACTGAGCCAGCAAGGCATCACAGCTTTTTTTTTTAATATTTTTTTTATTTATTAGAGATACAGAGACATAAAGAGAGTGAGAGAGAAGCAGGCTCCATGCTGGGAGCCCGACGTGGGACTCGATCCTGGGTCTCCAGAATCATGCCCTGGGCTGAAGGTGGCGCTAGACCGCTAAGCCACCGGGGCTGCCCTTTTTTTAGATTTTTTAATTTAATTATTCATGAGAGACACAGAGAGAGAGATAGAGGCAGAGACACAGGCAGAGGGAGAAGCAGGCTCCTTGTAGGGAGCCCGATGTGGGACTTGATCCCAGGTCTCCAGGATCAGGCCCTGGGCTGAAGGTGACGCTAAACCGCTGAGGCACCTGGGCTGCCTGCATCACAGCTTCTTAATGTGTCCAGAAATAATTTGTTACATAGTTTTATTATCTTATTTGCTATTATTATTATTTCTTATTTCATCAGATTTTACATCTTTACTTAAATTTCATTTTCCTCCTTTGGCAGTTAAATATAAAATTGTATTTTTTCACAGGTAGAGGGTGGCAGTGGCAACTTCACTTGGACTTCTTCTAATGAAACAGTGGCCATGGTGACCACTAAAGGAGTAGTGACTGCTGGTCAGGTCAGGGGGAACAGTACTATTTTGGCTCGAGATGTACAAAATCCCTTCCGATATGGAGAAATTAAGGTAAACGACTCTCCAAAGAACATAATATCACCCCTGAGACATTGGTGTCTAAATTTAAGTACGGAAGGTGTTTAAAAAATCTTTGTATTGGGGAATATAAATAATAGTGAAAGGGAATGTAAGGGAAGGGAGAAGAAATGTGTGGGAAATATCAGAAAGGGAGACAGAACATAAAGACTCCTAACTCTGGGAAACGAACTAGGGGTGATGGAAGGGGAGGAGGGCGGGGGGTGGGGGTGAATGGGTGACGGGCACTGAGGGAGGCACTTGACGGGATGAGCACTGGGTGTTATTCTGTATGTTGGTAAATTGAACACCAATAAAAAATAAATTTATTATTAAAAACAAAATCTTTGTAGTCCAAATTGGGTATTTGAAAATGAAGCTCAAATTCCATCTGGAAGTACATATTCCTTAAATATTCCTGGACCAGGGTTGAATCCTACGTCACTTAATAGCAAGTTACTTAAAAAAAAAAAAAAAAAGCAAGTTACTGAATGGGTGTTTATGTTTCCTTGTCTCTAAAATAGGGATAATGATAGTATCTACCTCAAAGGGTTATTTTTTTAACAATTTTTAAAAATATTTTATTCATTTATTAATGAGAGACATAGAGAGAGAGAGGCAGAGACACAGGCAGAGGGATAAGCAGGCTCCCTGCAGGGAGCCTGACCCTCAAAGGGTTACTGTCCAAATTAAATGAGAAAATGTTTTACCTCAATGCTTGGAATATATTCATTCAATACTTAATGTTACCTATTTTTGTTACCATGTTTTGTCATTATCATATATAATATGATTTTTTTAAAGATTTTATTTATTCATGAGAGACACAGAGAGAGGCAGAGACACAGACAGAGGGAGATGCAGGTTCCCCATGAGGAGTCCGATGTGGGACTCGATCCTGGGACTCCGGGATCATGCCCCAAGCTGAAGGCAGATGCTCAAATGCTGAGCCACCCAGGCATTCCATAATATGACTTTCATAGTAACTTTATTTCTGGTCTCATATTTGTCAGTCTTGTTTCTAAAAATTGAAAACTCCTTTTCACTATATTATATAACCATATTACTATTTTCCCCCGCATCTAATACATGTTTATGTATGTTGTTGTTCTCTGAAAAAATTAGTGTTTTGTTATCATTCATTGAACATTTACTGAGTACCGTACCACCATACCAGGATCGTAGGACATTCAAAGAAATATTATATATCATCTCTACTTTAAAGAATTTAAATTATGATAGTAAGATCTAGTCACATGAAGTTAAATAACACTAAGAAAATGACGTTGGGACACCTGGGTGGCTCAGCAGTTGAGCACCTGCCTTCAGCCCAGGGTGTGATCCTGGAATCCCACATCGGGCTCCCTGCATGGAGCCTGCCTCTCCCTCTGCCTGTGTCTCTGCCTCTCTCTCTCTCTCTGCCTCTCATGAATGAATAGGCAGAGGGAGAAGCAGGCTCCATGCAGGGAGCCCGATGTGGGACTCCAGGATCACACCCTGGGCTGAAGGCAGGTGCTCAACTGCTGAGCCACCCAGGGATCCCTGGAAGATTATTTTGGAGGTAGACTTAGTCAGATTTGATGCCTGGTGGGTTGGGGAAAAGTGAAGGATTTAGACATAGGCATTTCTAGCTTTGGCAGCTAGATGGATAGAAAACATAGAAAAGGAAAAAGAGGAAGATGATGAATTCAGTTTTGGATACATTTAGTGTGACTCACCTATGGTGCATCTGGGCGAATGTTAGTAATTGGAAATAGGGCTCTAAAGTACAACTGGAAGATTAGGACTGGAAATAAAAATTTGGAATTATCAGCATATGGTTGGTCATTGAAATTTTGGAATCAGATAAGATTTCCCAGGAAGAGCATATGGTCAGAAGAGAAGATGACCTCTGAGGAATAGGTGCCGTTATAAGGGACATAGAACAAGATGAAGTAGCAGAAGGAGCTTAGAAAGCGACAGAAAAAAGCTATCCCTTTGGGCAGCCATAACAAAATACCATGGATCAATGGCATATATACAATCTAAATGCATTTATCATAGTTTTGGAGGCTGGCAATTCCAAAATCCTGGCACCAGCAGGTTTGGTGTCTGGTGAGGGAAAATTTGTGCGTCATGGAAAGCTGTCTTTTTGCTGCATCCTCACGGTGGAAGGGCTGCAGAGCTCTCTGGGGTCTCTTTTATAAAGGCACTAGTTTCATTTATGACCTAATCACCTCCCAAAGGCCTTGCCTCCTAAAACTATCATATTGGGAGTTTAGGATTTCAACATAGGAATTTGAGGGGCGGGACACAAACATTCAATCTATAGCAAAGACAAAAGATTTTTTTTTTTAAGATACCAAGAAAGAGGAAGTGCTCTGTATCTGAAGTCAGCAAACTTTGTTCCTAAAGGGCCAGATAGATAGTAAATATGTTAGTGTCTATAGACCTATAGACATATACTCTCATATTCTTATTTATTGTTTATTATAAAACCTTTTAAGAAAGTAAAAATGGGTGGCCCAGTCAGTTGAGTATCTGCCTTTTGCCCGGGTCTTGATCTCAGGGTCCTGGGATGGAGCCCCATAGCTGGCTCCGTCCTCAGCAAGGAATCTGCTTCTTCCTTTACCTCTGCCCCCTGCTTTTGCTCTCTCTCCTTCTATTTGCCAAGTAAATAAAATCTTTTTTAAAAAATGTGAAAACCATTCACTTACAAAAACTAAGAAAATTGGGCACTGGCCATCATTTGGAAGACTCCTGCTGTATGGTGTCAGATGCTGTAGAGGAATCAATTGATGGAGGAATGAAATGAATGACATGCTCAAGCACCCAACCCCCCAACACACACATGGTATATGATACATATTTTTGTATATAAAATATATGTGTGTATTCAAATATTTAAGAAATGTTTTCTTCTAAGATTTTCCTAACATAACTTTGTTGGAAGATTAATGTTTTTCTCCCCAGATATATGTCTTGAAACTGAACAAAATGGAACTGTTACCATTTCATGCTGATGTGGAGATTGGCCAGATTATAGAAGTCCCCATTGCAATGTATCATGTAAATAAGGAGACCAAAGAAGTCATTGTGTTCAGTGACTGCTCTCATTTATTATTGGATCTGAACATGGATAAGCAAGGAGTTTTTACTCTTCTCAAGGAAGGTAAGAGTAGGTCTTTTATTTTCTCCTTTCTTTGTCATTGAATGAGAGGACCAGTCATCAGTTCAGAAACTACAAATTATAATCTAAATTTACATATTACCTTTCTTTATAATACTTCTATTTATTCTGTCAACTGCCTTGTTAATGTAATTTAAAAACAAAAGCCCAGAAATTGAAAACATGTTCAGAGAAGTGTTGTGGCTGTTCCTTCAGCTCAAATGAAGGTCTTGAGCTCTTTTCTTCTTTATTTAATACATATATCATACCTCTTTCTAGGATGGATGTGGTGCCATTATTAAATTTATTCAAAGAAAGAATCTTTGTTTTTTCTTTTTTTAAGATTTTATTTATTTGACACATACAGTGAGAGAGAATGAGCAAGGGGGGAGAGGCAGAGGAAGAGAGAAAGAGGCAGAGTCCCTGCTGAGCAGGAAGCCAGATGTGAGGCTCCATCCCAGGACTCCAAAGGCAGATAGATGCTTAGCCAATTCAGCTACCCAGGCACCTCCCAAAAATATCTTTTTCTAATAAAAAGAGAATGTGAACAAGCTATCCATGAAGACCAATATTATTTCCTGTTATTGAATGTCTGTGTGATCCTGATTACCATTGTTTTTTTGTATTTTTGTTTTTTTGTGTTTTTTTTTAATTTTTTATTTTATTTTTTATTTTTTTTATTTATGATAGTCACACACAGAGAGAGAGAGAGAGAGGCAGAGACACAGGCAGAAGGAGAAGCAGGCTCCATGCACCGGGAGCCCGATGTGGGATTCGATCCCGGGTCTCCAGGATCGCGCCCTGGGCCAAAGGCAGGCACTAAACCGCTGCACCACCCAGGGATCCCATGTATTTTTGTTTTTGTTTTAAGGATTTTATTTATTTATTAATGAGAGACAGAGAGAGAGAGAGAGGCAGAGACACAAGCAGAGGGAGAAATAGGCTCCATGCAGGGAGCCTGATGCGGGACTCGATCCCCAGACTCCAGGATCACGCCCTGGGCGGAAGGCAAGCACTAAACCGCTGAGCCACCCGGGCTGCCCTTACCATTGTTTTTTAATCAGTAATAATAGTAGTAGTAGTAGCATCTAACATTCACTTAGTATTTGCTATTTGCTGTAACTTGAACTTCTGCCTTGCCCTTGCTAAGTATACTGTATAATCTCTCTTATCTCTGTTCTCTGGGTATGTCTCCTAATTTTTATGCCCTCACTATTTCTCACCTAGAATAGAACAATATCCTCCTAACTGTTGCTCACCTTTGATAATCCGTGGCTACCAGATGGACCTTCATGAAGCTCACTTCAGTATTACTTTTCCTGCTCAAAAAATCTGAGGGGGTTCTCATTGCCAGTAGAGTAGAGCTAAAATCCTTTTAGTTTAATGTTCAAGGTCTCTACAAGATAATCCAATCTATTTTTCATAACTACTTCATACTTGGGTTTCATTTATATGTGGCTCCAGCTAAACAAACTATTTAAGTTAAAATTTCCTGCATTGCTCCTTTATATACTCATGTGTATATCATTATATTTCTATCTTTGCTCATTCATCAATTTGAGATACTGTCTTCTATGTATCTGAATCTTCCATGATCTCTCCAACTAGAAGTAACCTGTTTCCTAGACCTCTATACTGCTTATCATTTTCTACTAATAATTTTAAAAATTTTTTTTTAATTTTTAATTTTTTAAAAGATTTTATTTATTCATGAGAGACACCGAGATAGGTAGAGACATAGGCCGAGGAAGAAGCAGGCTCCCAGAGGGAGTCCTACACGGACCCGATACCAGGACCCTGGGATCATACCCTGGGCTGAAGGCAGATGCTCAACCACTGAGTCACCCAGGCGTCCTGTTATACCTTAATTTATGTAAATGTTCACTCTCCCTTAGCCTTGAAGTTGGGATCTTTGCTTATGTTTGTATCCTCATTGAACATAAAATTGTGTCTTACGTTCTTACTTGACATATATCTGTTAATAAAAGGAACAGATGTTTATTTTGATATGATATAAACAATTGAGGCCTAGTAATTAATGTATGAAATCAAGATGTTTTTTAATGTATTAAAATTCTTATATTTCTGTAGATTAATCCCCTTGAGAACTGACTGCTTATTACTGTAATGAAGTCATGTTTTTTGATTTGCAGGTATTCAAAGACCTGGACCAACACACTGCTCTAGTACACATATAGCAGCCAAGTCTTTAGGCCATACCCTGGTCACAGTGAGTGTGACTGAGTCTGAAGAGTACTTGGAGAGCAGTGCCACATTTGCTGCTTATGAACCCCTAAAGGTGAGATGTTTCATGGTTATATTTGTGTTCTCTTTATTTACCACTCTCGTTTTTATATCTAAAGTTACCAAACCTGAGTATCAGGGAGTTTACTCCCTCATGTTTCTACCACAGGAATATCTTTAGGTTGCTTTTGTTTGTTTTGTTTTGTTTTGTTTTGTTTGTTTTTTAAAAAGATTTTATTTATTTATTCATGAGAAACACAGAGAGAAAGGTAGAGACATAGGCAGAGGGAGAAGCAGGCTCCCTGTGGGGAGCCCCATGTGGGACTCCAGGATCACACCCTGGGCTGAAGGCAGGTGCTCAACTGCTGAGCCACCCAGGTGCCCTGAATATCTTTAAGTTGTGTCAGCAAGCTTTAGATATTCCCCGTTTATTTCTTCTTTTTTACTGAAGTATAAAATATGCATATAGTAAGGTATATAAAGTACGCCACTCTTAAGATACTATTTGAATTTTTACATGTGCATATATCACTGTTAACACGATGCTGAATAAAATATTGGATATTAGGATGGTCTCTTTTGAAGAACTCTGAAAGAGAACTATTCTAGAGAGGGAGATTTGTCATCTTTAATCTTTATACTTAAGGATTTTCAGCACAACAGTCATTATTTAGGGCCTAAGGATTAGTCCATTATGATTTGGACATTATGACAGATAGCAATTCAAAACAAAAGTAAAGCCTGGTATCTGTTTATATTTGAATCCTTAAGGAGCTAGAATTGATGTCTACAAATTCTTGCTGGTAGAGCCTGGCAAATCTTGAATCAGGGTCTTTTGAGATAAGGAGTCACCCTTGAGGGGAAAATTAACACTAATGAAAGAAGCAAGGTAAGTTATTAATTTTAAAGCTTGCAGGACACCTGGGTGGCTCAGTGGTTGAGCCTTCAGCTCAGGGTGTGATCGGGGCATCAGGCTCCCTGTATGGAGCCGGCTTCTCCCTCTGCCTATGTAAGTCTCTGCTTCTCTCTCTGTCTCATGAATAAATAAATAAAATCTTAAAAAAAATTTTTTTAAAGCCTTGCATTTTGAGTTGGCCTTACTGCACATTATGCAGCATTAAGTATTAAACATACAGTTCAAGCATATTTCATTTGTTCTCAGTGGATGAATCATCCTGGTTGCCTAGTTCAGTGAAAGTACTTGGCTGTGACTCATTGTCATTTCATTAGGTTTTTTATTTTATGATTATTCCCAGCCTTATTTTATATTTATTGAGTGTCTACAGATCAGATCTCCCCTGGATGAAAACCACCCTTAAAAGAAAGGAAATAAGATGATGATTTTCCTTCTCTATGTAGTGCTTTGGTTGTATGTTTTCCCCCTACCTGCTTAAAAGGATATATGCTTTCTGCCTTTATTTAATCAGTATTATGTTTCAGTACATGGTATAGTTTTCAATTTGTCCTTTTACATATCAGTCCAATTCAGTTGATCTGGTTAATTTTGGACTATGTATCTAGGATAAAGGAATGATTTCTGTCTTGTTTTCTGAGGAAGGCCTTTTGTGAAACCTCTAATTCTGTTTCTTCTATTAGAGGGTTGTATGGCACACTGTACGATGCCTTTTTGTAATGCCCAATATACTCTACCTATTCAAATCTGTTTTTCCCAGACTGTGAGTTCTACTGTGAGGCAAAACCTTATTTGATTGTTACTACTATATCCCCAGTGGGCCATCAATGAATAATTGTTGAATTAAGTTATATAGACATACATTATTTAAGAGAATAGTGCCATCAGACATAGGAATGTTTAATTTTAATAGTATTCAAGAATAAACTTGCCCAGTTCAGGAAAGAAATACTAAGGCATGGTTTATTTACATCTTTAGAATGATTGCTCAAGGGCGGCCCCGGTGGCGCAGCGGTTTAGCGCCGCCTGCAGCCCAGGGTCTGATCCTGGGGACCGTGGATCAAGTCCCATGTCGGGCTCCCTGCACGGAGCCTGCTTGTGCCTCTGCCCCTCTCTCTCTGTGTCTCTATGGATAAGTAAATAAAATCTTTAAAAAAAAAAAATAGAATGATTACTCAAACTCTATACTTCATTTTGCAACTTAGTCACTGTGTACTACATGAAAATCACCTTCACTTTGATGTTCTCCTAAAACACGTTTGCTCATTTGTAATAGGATCCGATTTCTCTGGATACTGGAGTAAATAATACCAATCTTGACTATACTCTTAGGTGAGAGTTCTTTGAGAAATAGGATGAAGTATATAGCTGTATTATATTTTTATCTTTAGGACAAAAGTTCTTTGCTAACTTAATAAAATATCCATTTAATGGATACATTTTTAGAAACCTACAGTCTTCCTGGGGCGCCTGGGTGGCTTAGTCAGTTAAGTGTCCGACTCTTGATTTTAGCTCAGGTCAGGATCTCAGGGTTGTGAGACTAAGCCATGTGTCAGGCTCTGTGCTCAGCAGGGAGTGTGCTGATTCTCTCTCCCTCTGCCCCTCTCCCCCTTCTTTCTAAAATAAATGAATCAAATCAATCAATCAATCAATACAATACAATACGTCTTCCAGAACTGAATCAGGAAGAAATAGAAAATCTGAACAGACTGATTGCTAATCAGTAACCAAAAAACTGCCAAGACAAAAGTCCAGGGCCAGATGCATTCACAGGTGAATTCTACCAAACATTTAAAAAAGAGTTAAGGGATCCCTGGGTGGCGCAGCGGTTTGGCGCTTGCCTTTGGCCCAGGGCGCGATCCTGGAGACCCGGATCGAATCCCACATCAGGCTCCCGGTGCATGGAGCCTGCTTCTCCCTCCGCCTGTGTCTCTGCCTCTCTCTCTCTCTTTGTGACTATCATAAATAAATAAAAAATTAAAAAAAAAAATAAAAAAAATAAAAAAGAGTTAATAGCTATTCTCCTCAAACTGTCCCAAAAAATAGAAAAGGAAGGAAAGGTTCCAAATACATCCCACAAGGCCAGCATTACCCTGATACCAAAACTAGACAAAGACACCATAAAGAAAGAAAATTACAGGCCAGTATTACAGATGAACGTAGCTGCAAAAGTCCCCAACAAAATATTAGCAAACCACCTACAACAATATATTAAAAGGATCATGGGACGCCTGAGTGGCTCAGCAGTTAAGCGTTTGCCTTCCAGCTTAAGGCGTGATCCTGGAGTCCTGGGATCGAGTCCCACATTGGGCTCCCTGCATGTAGTGTGCTTCTCTCTCTGCCTTTCTCTCTGTGTGTCTCTAATGAATAAATAAATAAAATCTTTAAGAAAAAAAAAAAAAGGAGGTTAGCGCGGGTGGCTCAGTGGTTTAGTGCCTCCTTTGGCCTAGGGTGTGATCCTGGGGACTCGGGATCAAGTCCCACATCAGGCTCCCTGCATGGAGCCTGCTTCTCCCTCTGCCTGTGTCTCTGCCTCTCTCTCTCTCTCTCTCTCTCTCTCTCTCTATCTCTCATAAATAAATAAATAAAAACTTAAAAAAAAAAAAAAAGATGATTCACTGCTATCAAATGGGATTTATTCCAGGAAAGCAAGGATGATTCAATATTCACAAATCAATCAATGTGATTTACTACATCAACAAAACAAATTATAAAAATCATGATTATCTCAACAGATATTATAATTAGATATTATATTATATTATGTATTATATTATTATATATTATATATTATTATATTATATATTATTATATTATAACAGATATTATCTCAACAAATTATAAAAATCATGATTATCTCAACAGATGCAGAAAAAGCATTTGATAAAATTCAACATCTATTAACATTAATTAACATCTATTATTTAACATCTATTAATTTTTTTTAACATCTATTAATTTTTATAAAAACTCTCAACCAAGTAGGTTTAGAGGTAACATGCCTCAACACATTAAGGACCATATTTGAAAAAGCCACAGATAACATCATACTCAATAGTGAAAACTCAGAGCTTTTCCTCTAAGATCAGAACAAGACAAGAATGTTCACTCTCCCTACTTTTATGGAACATAGTATTGGAAGTCTTAGCTGTTGCAATCAGACAGTGAAAAAGAGACGAAAGGCTTCCATTTGGTAAAGAAGCTAAACTATCACATTTTGCAGAGGACATGATACTACACATAGGAAATCCTAAAGACTCCACCAAAAAAATACTAGAAGTAATAAATTAATTAGTAAAGTTGCAGGATACAAAATTAATACCCAGAAATCAGTGATGTTTCTATACACTAATAATGAAGTAGCAGAAAGAGAAATTAAGAAAGTTAACATCATTTATAATTATACCAAAAAGAATTTAAATGCCTGGGAATAAATTTAATCAAGGAGGTGAAAGACCTATACTCTGAAAACTATAAAACATTGATGAAAGAAATTGAAGATGACACAAATGAAAAGACAGCCCATGCTCATGAGTTGGAAGAATTAATATTGTTAAAATGTCCATATTAGCCAAAGCAATCTATAGATTCATTGCAATCCCTATCAAAATGCCAACAGCATTTTTCACGAAACCAGAAAAAATACTAAAATTTGTATGGGACCACAAAAGACCCCAAATAACTGAAGCAATCCTGAGAAAGAAGAACAAAGCTTGGAAGTATCACAATCCCAGATTTCAACATATGTTACAAAGCTATAATAATCCAAATAGTATGGAACTGATGCAAAAATAGACACATAGGTCAATGGAACACACTAGAGATCTCAAAAATAAACCCATGATTATATGATCAATTAATCTTCAACAATCAAGGCAAGAATATACAATAGGGAAAGGACAGTCTCTTCCATAAGTGGTGCTGGGAAACGACATCTGTATGCAAAAGAATGAAATTGGACCACTTTCTAACACCATACACAGGAATAAACACAAAATGGATTGAAGACCTAAATGAGAGGCCTTAAATTATAAAAATCCTAGAAGAGGGGTTTTCTGGGTGGCTCAGTGGTTTAGCACCTGTCTTCGGCCCAGGGTGTGATCCTGGAATCCTGGGATCGAGTCCCGCACCGAGCTTCCTGCATGGAGCCAGTTTCTCTCTCTGCCTTTGTCTCTGCTACTATCTTTCTCTGTCTCTCATGAATAAATAAATAAAATCTTAAAATCTTTAAAAAAAAATCCTAGAAAAGAACATAGGCAGTAATTTCTCTGACATTAGCCAATGACATTGAACATTTTTCTAGCTGTCTCCTGAGGCAAGGGAAACAAAAGCAAAAATAAACCTTTGGAAAAACAAACAAAAAAAACCCGTTGGGACTACATCAAAATAAAAAGCCTTTGCACAGTGAAAGAAACCAACAACAAAACAAAAGGTAACCTATGGAATGGGAGCAGATAATGATACATCTAATGAGGGTTTACTATCCAAAATATATGAAGAACTTATACATCTCAACACTAAAAAACTAAGTCCAATAAAAAAATAGGCAGGGCACCTGGATGACTCAGGGGTTGAGCATCTGCCTTCAATTCAGGTTGTGAGCATCTCCCCACAGGGAGCCTGCTTCTCCCTCTACCTGTCTCTGCCTCTCTCTGTGTGTCTCTCTTGAATAAATACATAAAATCTTAAAAAATAATAAAAATAAAAAATAAAAATAAAATAAAAATAATAAAAATAAATAAATAGAGAACCTGAAGAGACATTTTTCCAAAGAAGACACACAGATGGCCAACACATGAAAACATGCTGAGCATCATTCATCATCAGGGAAATGCAAATCAAAACCACGAGATCATTTCACACCTGTGTCAGAATGGCTAAAATGAAAGAAGAAACAAAGTGTTGGTGAGGAAGTAGAGAAAAAGGAATCCTTGTGCACTGTTGGTGGGAATGTACATTGCGGCAGCCACTCTGGAAAACAGTATTGTGGTTCCTCATAAAACTGAAATAGAGGGGATCCCTGGGTGGCGCAGCGGTTTGGCGCCTGCCTTTGGCCCAGGGCGCGATCCTGGAGACCCGGGATCGAATCCCACGTCAGGCTCCCGGTGCATGGAGCCTGCTTCTCCCTCTGCCTGTGTCTCTGCCTCTCTCTCTCTCTCTCTCTGTGTGATTATCATAAATAAATAAAAAATTTAAAAAAAAAACTGAAATAGAGTTATCATATGATCTAGTAATTCCACTACTGAGTATTTAACCAAAGAAAATGAAAACACTAATCTGAGAAGATGTAAGCATCCTATGTTTATAGCATTATTTACAATAGTCAAGATATGTATCAGAAGCAGCCCAAAAGTCCCATTGGTAGATGAGCGGGTAAGGAAGATGTGTGTATATGTACACACACAGAGAGAGGAATTATACAGCCATAAAAAGATGAGATCAAACCATTGTGACAACAGGGATGGGCCTATATGGTATTATGCTAAGTGAAATAAGTCAGACTGAGGAAGACCAGTGATTCCATACAACTTCACTCATATGTGGAATTAGAAAAACAAAACCAATGAATAAATAAATAAAATGCACAATCAGTCCCAAGAACAAACTGATGGTTACCAGATTGAGGGGGGAGGTGGATGGGCAAAATGAATGAAGGGGAGTGGGACATATGAGCTTCTAGTTATGGAATGAATTAAGTCATGGGAATAAAAGTCACTGCATAGGGAACATAATGGTACTGTAATAGTGTGGTACGGGGACAGAGGGTAGCTAGACTTCTGAGAACAGCATAACATAGATGTCAAATCTCTGTGTCATACATGTGAAACTAATAATATTGTGTGTCACCTATATTCAGATTTTTAAAAAAATCTCCATTTAAAATGCTTATACAGCTACTTGTTCAATACCGCTTATGTGCCCAACAGTGTAGTAAATCCCAATAAGGAAGAGACAGTCTCTTTTAAAATACAGGTAAAAGATATTCTTTTCTCTGAATAATTTTAGATAATAGCATAAGAATTATTATACTCATACATGTGAAACATTAGATACCTTCAAACAGCTTTAGGAGATGAATTAGTATAGAGTGAATAGTAGAGATGAGTATTATAAGAGGATGTGGAAGTGGTTGTGGTCTGGAATGATCAGATATTATTAGGTAAGGTAACACACAAGTTAGGCCTGAATGATAGGATCAAAATGAGTACAGAGGTTGAGAAACATCCAAGTGAGAGGCATCGTGTACATGTCTCCTGATTTGGAAATTAAGTCTAATGTCATTTTCAGCAATCAACCGGTTTTTTACTTTAGAAAACTGTTGAGTTCCCTGACCAATCAAGGATTCATTTCTTTGAATGCCAATCAGGCTGTAAACCCTGTGGAGGTGGCATTGGTGACATGGCAGTCTGTGAAGGAAATAGTATTTGAAGGGGGCCCCCGCCCATGGATCTTGGAGCCCTCTCGATTCTTTTTGGAGTTGAGCATGGAGAAGACAGAGAAAATTGAATTAACACAAGTTCGGCTGCCAGCCAAGAGAAAACAGAACCAGTATATCTACCGGGTCTTGTGCCTGGATTTAGGGGAACAAGTAAGTAGGAAAATGATCTTTTTTGAACATTTGTTTTAGTCACTAAACTAAATATTCCAGTAATATTCCAAATCTTTTATACTTCTAGTCATTCCTTTTTAGATTCTAACAGATTTCATTTATAGACAGGAAAATACTTTTTTTCTTCCAAAATTTTATTTAAATTCTAGTTAATTAACATAGGAAAATTCTAATTATTGATTAAAGGTTTTTTTTTTTTAACTTTACTATCCTTTAAATATACTCAAAGATTTCACTCATTTGAGAATTCTGACAATCTACCAAATGGTTCAAGATCTTTTTGTAGTAACAAACTTATTTCAATAAGTTCAATAAATTTCAACTTTATCACTATAATCCATTTGCTTGTTGTCTAGACTAGAGGATATATGGTTTCCCACTTCCAAAAAAATGCAAGGAAGGGAAAGGGAAAGTTGAAATGTCACTCTTAGCAGTTTTGATTGGTTTAGCAATTGTGAGTGGTGAGCACTTTTGAAGAACCATTTAGATCTGCTATAAGATAGCAAGTGTGTTGCCCTTTATCAGTTGAATTAGTTTTATTATTTTAGAGGTAGTGATAGACCACAGTTGTGCCCTGTTTCTAACCTTCTAGTAACAAAGGTTTACAGTTTGACCAGGTTGAGAATTCAGTGTATGACTGTATGGAACCAGCCCACAAGGAATCGATGTATGATTTTAACTTAGTAAGAACTGAGCTTCTTTTTTTTTTTTTTTTTTTTTATTCATAGAGATGCAGAGAGAGAGAGAGGCAGAGACACAGGAGGCAGAGGGAGAAGCAGGCTCCATCCAGAGAACCCGACGTGGGACTCCATCCAGCGTCTCCAGGATCACGCCCTGGGCTGCAGGCGGCGCTAAACCGCTGCACCACCGGGGCTGCCCAAGAACTGAGCTTCTTTTTTAATGTCTTTTAGGAACTTGGCTGGCTGTCAGCACTGTCAGAGTTGTCACTCCTGTTGGAGCCCTCTTGTCTTTTATCTCCACATTCTGTTACTCATTTGGTGCTTCCACTAGAGAAAGGTTGAAACACAAAATAGTTTTTCTACTTTTTGCCAACTGATAACAAAAGATTTGAAAGATTTGGTGGAGGGCAGCCTGTGCTCAGCGGTTTAGTGCCTCCTTCATTTCAGCCCAGGGCTTGATCCTGGAGATTGGGGATCGAGTCCCATGTTGGGCTCCCTGCATGGAGCCTGCTTCTCCCTCTGCCTGTGTCTCTGCCTCTCTCTCTCTCTCTCTCTCTCTCTCATGAATAAATCTTTTTTTTTTTTAATGGAAGATTTGGTGGAGAAAAAGACAAGTGATTGGTCAGAATTCGATTTTTAAAAAATATTTTCTTTGTTTATAAATTTCCATGATACCCTTGTTTGTCTTAGCCATGATCAAGAACTATGATGATTTTGGGCAGCCCCAGTGGCCCAGCGGTTTAGTGCCGCCTTCAACCCGGGGTTTGACCCTGGAGACCCGGGATCGAGTCCCACATCGGTCTCCCTGCATGGAGCCTGCTTCTCCCTCTGCCTCTCTCTCTCTCTCTGTCTGTCATGAATAAATAAAATCTTTAAAAGAAAGAACTATGATGATTTTAATGTCCAGAAAGATCCTATACTGGAGTTTGAATAATTCTAACACATGTAGATTGGTACAACTGATGTCAACCCACAGTTGCCTCTTGCTCTGTTGTTTCCTTAAAGACTCTGACATTCCGAATTGGAAATAACCCAGGTGTCCTGAACCCAAGTCCAGCTGTTGAGGCTGTACAGGTACGCTTCATGTGTGCCCACCCTGCCAGCATGTCAGTAACCCCAGTATACAGAGTGCCAGCTGGTGCCCAGCCTTGCCCTCTGCCACAGCACAATAAACAACTGGTAAGTACAATGTTTTCATCTAACTTGGTACTTTTGTCTTCTGTGCCTTACAGCTAAATGGTCTGAAGTATGTATAGCTTTTATCTTACTAAAGTTAAGGACACTTTTATTTGTTATTCTCTAACAGTGTCTGAAAAGAGATAATTAAACAGGTCAGAATTGGCTATACTTAGTGATTTAGTGAGTTTGCTTACTGTACATAGGGATGTAGTCAGCTTGCAGTTATGGCAATAGACAGTGGAGATGTCTCTGAACTTCCAGATAGTTTGGATAATATCTTTCTCTACCAGATCTTTTATTGGCATTATTGGTAAGTAATAGAATCTATCTCCACTCCAAACCCATCGTATAGAATAATGATAAGTAATAGCGTAGATAGTAGGGATTGAGGAAAAAATGAGTTTTCTAATTAGAAACTAGAACATCAGACTGTATACTAAATGAGGTGGACTTTCATTATAAGCGCAGGAGAATAGAAGTGCTTTCTTAGCCTGTACCGAACAATCAATTATTCCTGTTTTACAGATGGAGAAACTGAGGCTCCTGGAGGTTGAATAATTATTCCAAAGGCATAAAGCTAAAACATAGTACAGTCTGTCCGACTGCAAAGCACATTATTGACTTTTATACTATTTTTTTACTTTTATGCTATTCTCTTTTTTAAGATTTTTTATTTATTTATTCATGAGAGACACACAGAAAGAGAGAGGTAAAGACACCAGCAGAGGGAGAAGCAGGCTCCACACAGGGAGCCCGACGTGGGACTTGATCCTGGGTCCCCAGGATCACGCCCCCAGCCGAAGGTGGTGCTAAACTGCTGAGCCATCAGGGCTGCCCTTATTCTATCTTTTTATTTTAGAAGAACAAGAATTGGGGCGCCTGGGTGGCTCAGCAGTTTAGCGCCTGCCTTCAGCCCAGGGCGTGATCCTGGAGTCCCGGGATCGAGTCCCACATCAGGCACTCTGCATAGAACCTGCTTCTCCCTTTGCCTGTGTCTCTGCCTCTCTCTCTCTCTCTCTCTGTGTCTCTCATGCATAAATAAAAAAAATCTGTCTAAATAAATAAATAAATAAACAAACGAACAAGAATATGAGGTGTTACAGATTAAGGAACTCATTTTTTTCTGAACTAAATTCCACATGAAGTATTATTTGAAGTTTGTAAATGATGTACTTTTTAAAAAGATTTATTTCAGAGAGAGAGAGACCACAGGTGGGAGGAACAGAGGAAGAGGGAGAGAGAAACTCAAGTAGACTCAGAGCTAAGCACAGCGTCAGACTTGGGGCTCGATCCAGGACCCTGAAATCAGATCTCAGCAGTGTTACACTCAACTGACTGTGCCATGCAGGCACCCCTATAAATGATTTACTTTTTAAAAAATCACTTAGATGGAGCAGAATAAAAGTTATCCATATAATTGTCATTCAGTGTCAAGTTTTTCATTTGAAATAATTTAAATTTATAGAAGATTTGCAAGAAAAGGAGCACCTCAGTGGCTCAGTCATTTGAGTGCCCAACACTTTTTTTTTTAAGATTTTATTTATTTATTCATGAGAGAGAGAGAGAGAGAGGCAGAGACACAGGCAGACAGAGAAGCAGGCTGCATGCAAGGAGCCTGATGTGGGACTTGAACCTGGGAATCCAGGATCACACCTTGAGCCAAAGGCAGGCGCTCAACCGCTGAGCCACCCAGGTGTCCCTTAGTGCCCAACTCTTGGTTTTGGCTCAGGTCTGATCTCAGAGTCCTGGGATTGAGCATACATCAGGTTCTGCACTCAGTATGGAGTCAGTTTGAGATTCTCTCTCGTCCTCTCCCTCTGCTCCTCCTCCCAGCTCATACTCTCTTGCTCTCTCTCAAATAAACAAAATCTTTAAAAAAAAAATTGCAAGACATTTTTTTTCTTAGAACCATAAGGATTAATTTACAGTTGTAATTCTCCATACTTAGAATTTCTTTTTTAATAATTAAGTACAGTTTGCATACTGTAAAATTTACCCTTTTATTTTTATTTTTTTTTAATTTTTTATTTATTTATGATAGTCACAGAGAGAGAGAGAGAGGCAGAGACACAGGCGGAGGGAGAAGCAGGCTCCATGCACCGGGAGCCTGATGTGGGATTCGATCCCGGGTGTCCAGGATCGTGCCCTGGGCCAAAGGCAGGCGCCAAACCGCTGCGCCACCCAGGGATCCCAAATTTACCCTTTTAAAACTGTATAGGTAAGAGTTTTGCAGCCATTGCCACTGTCCAACTCCAGAATATTTTCATTTCCCCCCCAAAAAATGCACACCCAGTAGCAGTCACTTCCCCCCCAATCCCTCCACCCCAGCCCCTGGACCATATGTCTCTATGGATTTGCCTATTCCATTCATTTCATATAAATGGAATCATATAATATGTGGCCTTTGCAGCTAGCTTCTTTCATTTCCCATGTTTTCAAGATTCATTCATATTGTAGCATGAATGAGTACTGCATTCTTTTTTATGGCTTCATAATATTCCTTTGCATAGATACACATACTACATTTTGTTTGTCCATGTATCAATTGATGGATATAGGGGTGGTTCCCACTTTTTGGCTGTAACATAAGAATAATGCTGCCTGTGAACATTCATGCACACATTTTTGTATGAACATGTTTTCATTTCTTTTGAGTTCTATCTAGAGATGGAATTTCTTGGCATATGATAACTCAGTGTTTAGCCTTTTGAAGAACCACCAGCTATTTTCCAGAGCAGCTACACCATTTTACATTTCCTTTTTTTTTTTTCTAGTCAATGAAAGGGAAACTTTATTGAGCCCCCAGGACCTATTGAGGCTTGGGCAGAAGGCCGCCCTGCGGGCAAAGGAAGAGCCGGTGGAGGGGCCTTATTTGACCTTCTTTTTGGGGCGCAGGTTGTTGGTGTGGCCACACTTCTTTTTGCGGCAGTTGACAGCACGGGGGTGCAGGCGAGCATAACACTTGTGGCAGATCATCTTGTCGCAGTTGTATTTCTGGGCCAGCTGGCGGAGTGAAGGCTTGATGATGCCACCTTGCAGGCGAAGCACCAAGTGCAAGGTGAACTCTTTCTGGATATTGTAGTCTGACAGAGTTCGGCCATCTTCTAGCTGTTTGCCCGCAAAAATCAGACGCTGCTGGTCAGGCAGGATGCCCTCCTTGTCTTGGATTTTGGCTTTGACATTTTCAGTGGTGTCACTGGGCTCAACCTCAAGGGTGATAGTTTTGCCCGTCAGGGTCTTCACAAAGATCTGCATCTCTGCGTCTGGAGCGAACCCGCAAGGCCGCCGCCACCAAACCGCTCGCCCACCTCATTCCATTTTACATTTCCTAAGCAAGGGATGAGAATTCCAATTTCTCCACAGCCTTTCCAACACTTGTTATTGTTTGTCATTTTGATATCACCTTCCTAGTGAGTGAGAAGTAGTATCTCATGCTGGTTTTGATTTACATTTTTTTTAAAGATTTTATTTATTCATGAGAGACACAGAGAGAGGCAGAGATGCAGGCAGAGGGAGAAGCAGGCTCCATGCAGGGAGCCTGATGCAGGACTCAGTCCCAGGACTCCAGGATCATGCCCTGGGCCAAAGGCAGGTGCTAAACCGCTGAGCCACCCAGGGATCCCCTTGATTTATATTTTCTAGTGATTAATGATGTTGTATCTTTTTGTGTGCTTATTGGCCATTTGTAAATCTTCTTTGGAGAGATGTTTATTCAAATCTTTTGTAAGGCAAATGGTGAATCCAGATGAGGTGTGTGTACTCATACTATTCTTTCAACATATTAGTAGGTTTGAAAATTATCAAAGAGGGGCACCTGGGCAGCTCAGTTAGTTGAGTGCACAATTCTTAGTTTCAGCTCAGGTCATGATCTCAAAGTCATAAAATCAAGCCCCACGTTGGGCTCCATGCTCAGCAGGTAGTCTGCTTGAGATTCTGCTTCTGTGCCTCCCCTCCTCCTTTCTCTCTCAAATAAAAAATAAATCTTAAAAAATTTTTTTCAAAGAAAAAAGACTGTGATAAAAATGAGCTCTAGCTTCAAGGGTATCTCACTGCCTCCTAAGCTACTGTTGGTTTCTTTTTTTTTTTTCTTTTTTCTTTTTAAATGCAGATTCCTGTATCAAGCCTGAGGGACACAGTCCTGGAACTGGCAGTATTTGATCAACACAGGAGAAAGTTTGATAATTTCAGTTCACTAATACTGGAATGGAAATCCTCAAATGAAACACTAGCTCATTTTGAAAATTATAATTCAGTGGAGATGGTAGCAAAGGATGACGGCAGTGGGCAAACTCGGCTACATGGTATTATGGTGATTTACAAATCCTTTTACATATCTGCTAAATGTTTCTCCACTAAGTATTTCCCTTGCTTGGGTAACAGTTTATTTCAGATTTTATCATATCTCTCCTTTTATCTTTAATCATTGTATGTTTTAACAAATGTAAATGTACATTTCTTGGTTGCAAAGCCAGGGTCTAGGATCCAACATTTCTCACAGGAACATAAAATTAAATTTTTAATGTATTGCCTCTTATTTGCCTAATATTACAAAAATTTCATTCATTTATTTAGAAAATATTTGTTGAGTGATTGCTCCATATAAGGCCCTGTTCTGGGTACCTGAAGATAGAATGGTACATGAGATAGTCATGGCCTCGCCCTCATAGACTTTATATATAATATATATATTTTAAAGATTTTATTTATTTATTTATTTTAGAGGAGGAGAGGGAGAGAATCTCAGGCAGGCTCCCTGCTAAGTGCAGAGCCCAATGTAAAGCTCAATCTCGTGACACTAAGATCATGATCTGATTAAAAACCAAGAGAGATGCTTAACTGACTGGGCCCCTTGGTTCCCCACTCATAGGCTTTAAATATTATAATTGTGTTAGGTGTTTTGAAGGAAAAATATGGGTTTAAGAGTCATAGCAGGAGAACCTAACTTAGTTTAGAACAGAGAAGGCTGGGCAGCCCTGATGGCCCAGCAGATTAGCGCCGCCTTCAGCCTGGGGCATGATCCTAGAGACCTGGGATCGAGTCCCGAGTCCCGAGTCCCACGTTGGGCTCCCTGCAGGGAGCCTGCTTCTCCCTCTGACTGTGTCTCTGCCTTTCTCTTTCTCTCTCATGAATTAATAAATAAAATCTTTAAAAAAAAAAAAAAGAGTAAGTAGAAACAGCACACTAGGGATCCCTGGGTGGCGCAGCGGTTTGGCGCCTGCCTTTGGCCCAGGGCGCGATCCTGGAGACCCGGGATCGAATCCCACGTCGGGCTTCCGGTGCATGGAGCCTGCTTCTGTCTCTGCCTCTCTCTCTCTCTCTCTCTCTCTCTCTCTCTCTCTCTGTGTGACTATCATAAATAAATAAAAATTTTAAAAAATATATTTAAAAAAAAAAGAAACAGCACACTGTCACATGGCATCAGCCCTCAAGCCTCTGTTTGTATGACATTTGTCGATTCACCAAAGCCGGTCACCCACGAAAACCAGACTCAGGGTGAATGAGCACTGCTCAAGGGCATGGGTACCAGCAGGCATGGTTCGCTGCAGGCCAATAGCATGGAAGTCTGCCACCGAGCAAAGAAGTGAAGAAGAAAGGGGTAGAGGGCAACTTTTTTTTTTAAGAGTTTTATTTATTTATTCATGAAAGACAGAGAGAGGCAGAGACATAGGCAGAGGGAGAAGCAGGCTCCATGCAGGAAGCCTGATGTGGGACTAGAACCTGGGACTCCAGGATCACGCCCCGAGCTGAAGGCAGATGCTCATCCGCTGTCCCACTCCCACAGAGGACAACTTTTAAATTTCTCACTTGAGCATTTGGATGGAAGTATAACCATTCAAGGAGTAAGAAACACTAAAAGAGAAACAAGATTCAGCCTTCTCTACAGGGAGCTCACCCACAGAATGGGTCTAAGACCTTAGCTAGAGAACATGGCAGCATAAATACTATGTATATGTAATACTATAATACTTTAATATCAACAATATGGTACACTTAGTGTAAAAACCAGTAGCAAGGAGGGGTGCCTGGCCGGCTCCGTCAATGGGGTGTGTGACTCTTGACCTCAGGGTTGTGGGTTCAAGCCCCCCATTACGTGTAGAGATTACTTAAAAATCTAAAAAAAAGGGGGGGGTAGCAAGGAAAGAGATGCTCCTTACATGCTGTAACATTCAACCACCAGATACCACCAGTGCTACTTTCTATTTTCTGGTTTCATCCCTTCCTCTAAATCCATCACTGTGTCTTCATCATGTCTGTCCCATGTTGCCACAGTAGCCTCCTGGCTGACCTCTAATCTGTCCACACCACTACTATCTAGATAACCTTTCTAAAGTACAAATCTGAACCTCTTCCTTAAAATTCTTGTTTTGGGGTGCTTGGATGGCACTGTTGGTTAAGCATCCCACTTGGTTTCAGCTCAGGTCTTGATCTTAGGGTCATGAGTTTGAGCCCCCGCATTGGGCTCTGAGCTCAGTAGAGACTCAAGAGTTTTTCCCTCTCCCTCTGCCCCTCCTGCTCTCTGTGTGTTTTGGCTACCATGTACTGAACTCCAATGATATGCCAAGCACTGCACTGAATACTTTATATGCATTTTTTTTTAAAGATTTTATTTACTTATTCATGAGACACACAGAGAGAGGCAGAGACACAGGCAGAGGGAGAAGCAGGCTCCATGCAGGGAGCCCGACATGGGACTTGATCCCGGACCTCCAGGATCACACCCTGGCCTGAAGGCGACGCTTAACCGCCCAGCCACCCGGGCTGCCCTATATGCATTTCTTATATCATCCTTGTAACAGCCATGAGAGACTGACATTATTATTCCCATTATGTATGTTTGCTCACTCATCATTTATGTATTCTTACTGTATTCTAGGTATAGTTTTTTTTAAAGATTTTATTTATTTATTTATTTATGAGAGACAGAGACAGAGAGGCAGAGACCTAGGCAGAGGGAGAAGCAGGCTATCTGCAGGAGCTGGATGTGGGACTCAATCCCAGACCCTGGGATCACGCCCTGAGCCAAAGGCAGACACTCAACTGCTGAGCGTCACAGGCGTCCCTCTAGTTTTAAGCTCTGAGATTACAACAGTAAAATACATGAAGCTGCAAGCTCTCTGACACCAAAACCTATACTCTAAACCACTGACTGTACTATCACAACACTGCCCTTAGGGACTTCCTGTGTTTTTCAGGATAAAATTTATATGTTGTAGCTTAACATACCAACCCCTGCCTACCTCTTTGGCTTTACTTGCCCTTATTACCCTTGTATACCCTACATTTTTTTCACACTCAACAACTTTATTTATTTTTAAAAGATTTTAAAGATTGTACTGTTTTAAGTAATTTCTACATCCAGTATGGAGCTTGAACTGACAACCCCAAGATCAAAAGTCGCACACTGTTTCTGCTGAGCTGGCTGGGCACCCCCACTCAACTACTTTGTATGTACATGTACTTAGTCATGACAAGGCTTGTACCTCTTCCCTTTCATCTGTTTATGTTTTCTTTTCTTGCATCGTCACTGGGCTTAAGTTCTCCTCTTGCCATCTGTGAGTTTTCTGTTATATATCACCAATCTAAGGAAAGCATTCATTTTTTGTGTTCTGTACTTACTGCTGTAGTAGCACTCAATACACAGTATTGTAGTGTTGGTTTACCCCATAGTCACCATACTAAAGCTGCAGGCTTCTTGAAGCAAGGATTGTGTTTTCTTTCTTCATCTCTGCATCCTTTTTTTTTTTTATTCATCTCTGCATCCTAATTACCTGGCATAGTACCTGGCATATAGTAGCCTCTCAATAAATCCTTGTTTATGGATGGATGGGTGGATGGATTGATGGATGGATGGAGCATCATGAGAAACTCTCACATTGACTTAAGTGGTAGATTTATGTTAAAGTTTTAAAAAGAAAAAAAATAATAGGGAAGACAGGATCAAATTATGGAACATTTCAAATACTAGTTGAAGGAGTTTTAATTGCTTTAATGAGGAATAACTGTTTAAAGTGGACAAGATGTGATGTTCACATTTACAAGACAGTTTAGAATAGTGAAAGGCCTTGCGGGACTGGATCTTTATTTCTCACTCCAATTTTTAAATCAGAGTTTCCCCATACACTGTTGTCAGTCTGTGTTTGGACCCACAGACCATTAGAGCTAGAAAGAATTTTAGGTTTTTCCTGGCCCAATCCCTCATTTAATAAAGAAACAGAAATAAAGTGGTTGCCCAGAGTCACATAGGAATATAATAACACAAAATTCAGTTTTCTGTTTTTTTTTTTTTAAGATTTTATTTATTTATTCATGACAGACACACAGAGAGAGGCAGAGACACAGGCAGAGGGAGAAGCAAGCTCCATGCAGGGAGCCCGACATGGGACTCGATCCCAGGTCCCTAGGATCACACCCTGGGCCGAAGGCAGCACTAAACCGCTGGGCCACCAGGGCTGCCTCAATTTTCTGTTTTGTGTGTCTTTCCCCACAAAGTTTTTTTTTTTCTTCCTTCAATAGAATATGATTTGGAAAAAATTGGGGCAAAATTGGTTTTCTGGAGACACTTTTGTATTCTACATGTTATCATTTCTCCATGTCTCCAGGTCATCAGGTCCTTAAAGTACATCAGTTAAAAGGGACTGTACTCATTGGAGTCAATTTTGTGGGCTACTCAGAGAAGAAAAGTCCAGAGGTAAGATATAGAAATGACTGAAATGTAAGGATCTTCATTTATAACTTAAAAACAAAGAAATGTCATTTATAATCTGAGAATTGAGATTCTGAGAATGTTTATCTGAGAATTGTGTGTCTCTCTGGTTCTGTTATCTTTGGCATGTGAAAGAGCACTGGAATCTTCTTCTCACTTGAGCGGTTAAAAGTTTATACTCACTTTTGTGGTTCTTGTGCATTTCTAGGAACTTTTCAACTTGCTCAGATCTGCGGCTATAGAGCTGCTGCTGGTAGATGATGTAACTGTACTGCCTGAGAACGCCACCATCTATAACCACCCTGATGTGAAGGTGAAACTTGGAGGCATCTAATTAATGGGCTCTGATTGGAGGGGAAGAGTATGAGGTTATTTATAGTATGGCAATTAAAAAATTCACTTATATGTTGAAAATCACTGATAAGCATTTATAACGTATATGCAGTAATTAGCTGCAATATCCTTAGCAGTAATACTTGAATAGTCATGGTTTGTCTTTGGTCCATTGACCTTAATCTTTTAATCCCATACTTTTACTTAAGAAGATAAGAGTTATTTTCTCTGAATTATTTATAAACTGAGGAGAATGGAATGTCCTGTTTCTGATCTTTCCATAGGAGATATTTAGCCTTGTGGAAGGATCTGGTTATTTTCTGGTCAACAGCAGTGAGCAGGACATTGTCACCATCACTTACATGGAAGCAGAAAGCTCTATCCAGGTGAGGTCTAAAGATAACCTAGAGGTTGATAATCTCAAGTCAGATCTTATCCTTATGAGACTGATTGGGAAAATTCCATTGTATGTCTCAGAGTTGTTATAAAAGTGACATTTGCCTCTTTTTTTTAAACCTTCATAGATTCTCCAACCAAAAACAGGCTTGTGGTTTTTTTCTTCAACTAGGTGGGCAATTTTTGTTTGTGGTTGAACTGAGAGAGTGTAGAAGACATCTAGTTTTAAGGTTTCCATGAAAAGAAGGTTCATTTCTATAAACTGCAAAGCATAGAACTATGGGGGTAATTAGATATACTGTTGACTTTATAACCTGTGTATATAGTGTTTTTAGCCAGGATATGACAACTCAACATATTGCTATTTTTGTAGTCAGTTATGCCAAGGGATTTGCTTTTAGTGGACTTTTAGTAATAAAAGTAATACCTTACATTAACATATGTGTATATTTTCTTTTCTTCTAAGAGCTCAAAGGAATTTAACTTACATTGGTCATAATGTTTAAGTGAGGAGATTGCAGCACTGTGTACAGGGTGTGAAAGTACCTGCCATGCGGGTTAGGACCTGCCACACATGGCACTAAACCAGGTCCCCTTATACTTCCTCCCCCACTGGTGATTTCGGCATAACTGGACTGGATTTTCTTCATGAACTCCTTTCCCTATTCATGATTCAGAAGCTGGATATCTATGTTGGATTCTACTTCGATTCAGTCAACTTAAATCTTGCTCTTTATCAGTTAATATTTCTTAAGGGTGCATATTATGCTGTGCCTGAAACAGGTAATGTGACCTCTCCGTTCCCATCACAAAGGAAATACATTATTATATTTTCTGCTTTGATTATGTTTGGAGCGTGTGTGCTTCTTTACCCAGCAGCTCTCTTCTTCCTTCTAGTTAGTTCCAGTACACTCTGGATTTCTCACCTTGGAGGTCTATGATCTGTGCTTGGCTTTCTTGGGTCCAGCAGTGGCCTACCTCAGGGTGTCAGACATACAAGAGCTGGAGCTTGATCTGATTGATAAGGTGAGAGGGTGGTTGGCAGCTTTGCATCAGAGAAGCAGGCCTCGGTCTTGCTCTGTAGCCCCACTTCCTGTAGCCTATTTGGATCCTGTGCACCCAGCAGGACCCTCGGGGATGTTAATAGACATACTTGTCCTTTAAGAACAATGCTCCAACATTGTAAGGAAAATTGGGTGTGAAAAAGCAGATACCTTGTAGGTTAGGTTTCTTTGATCAAAGGCTGACCAGGAGCATTCAGCACAAACAAAACAGTTTATTGCCCTCAAAGAATTAGACTGTTCAAAAAAAAAAAAAAAAAAAAAAGAATTAGACTGTTCCTGGTGAATGAGACATGTCTACTAAAATTACCTTTGTTTTTTAACTACTAGGTTGAAATAGGTAAAACTGTGTTAGTAACTGTGAGGGTTCTTGGCTCTTCCAAACGCCCATTCCGAAATAAATACTTCAGAAACATGGAGCTTAAACTGCAGTTGGCTTCTGCCATCGTTACCCTGACGTGAGTGCCACCTCCACACTTCCTTTTCCCCAGGCTGAACATCAGAGACTCAGCGCTCTCTGCACGTTACTTTAGATTTTCTTCTTTTCTCTCACAGTGCCTTTCAGCCCATACTCTTCCCACATTCAGCTCTCTTCCATGTCCTCAGATGTGTTCTTTTGGGACAAACTTGTGTGTCTCGTGAATATTTCCATTTTATGGAACTTCTCCTTGGATGATATCCCTGGGGTGTTTAGAGGATAAACCTTGAAAAATCTAAAAAAAAAAAAAGAAAGAAAAATCTATCTAGAAGCAGAGGTGCTGGTATTACCTTCTGCAAAAGGGGAGTACAGAAATTCTGAGGTGATTTAGTATTTGTAATTTTGCCAGTCTTATGTTTATGTTGTCCTTATTCCTTTAAGGTCTTAGAACAAATATGTAGCCTTCAGGAGCTTTCTGCCATTGCCATGAACTTTGTCTTAACTCTGGAAATTTATTTTCTGGAAGTTCCCTCTAACTAGAGTTAAAATGAACAGAAAATGCTACATATCTTAGAAAGAGGCATAACTGGCCACTCTTAAAATCAAATTTTTAAAAATGGTATTATTTAATTATTTTGGCCAGAGGGCAGAGGGGGAGGGAGAGCCAGACAAGGGGCTCAGTCCCATGACTCTGAGACCAGGACCTAAGCCAAAACCAAGAGTTGGACACCTAACTGACTGAACCACCCAGATGCCCCAAAATCAAATCTTTCTTACCTAAAAACATGTATTTTGGGGCATCTGGGTGGCTCAGTCAGTGAAGTATTTGCCTTCAGCTCAGATCATGATCTCGGGGTCCTAGGATTGAGCCCTGCATGCATGGGGCTCCCTGCTCACTGGGGAGTCTGCTTCTCCTTCTCCCTCTGTCCCTCCTCTCCACTCATATTCTCTCTCTCTCTCATAAATAAATAAAATGTTAAAAAAAATAACTTGCCCTTCCTTTGCCTTTAAAAAACCATATGTCTTTGCAGGCTAGGGGAGGAAGAGGATGAATACTCTGAAAATTATATCCTTCGAGCTGTCTCTATTGGGCAAACCACACTTGTGGCCATTGCCAGGGACAAGATGGGGAGGAAATTCACATCAGCATCTCACCAGGTTGAGGTAAGGAAATTATCTCATCCAAAATTAATACGTCATCTTTTTAGCTTTATTCATCTTTTTCCATTTAGTTTGCACAAGTTAAAAATTATTTGACTGAATAAAATGATAGTTGTCTAACTCTTGAAACAATATGTAATTTGCTTTAAGTTTTTGTTTTAGTATATAAAAATAATACACTTGTAGAAAATTTGGAGAGCAAAAAATAATAATAAACATACAGAATGAAAATCACCTATAATTGTACTACTTAGAGCAACAATTATTAATATTCCTTCACTTCTTCCCCATGCTTATTTTAAGATAGATGAACCATACTGCTTTTTTCATCCTAATCTTATATCAAAAGTGTTTTTTATGTCATTAAAAGCTCATTGTTGGCCATGTGTTGGCAGTTGTTGAAGCTGGGTAATGGGTAATAGGTCCCTGAGAGTTCTTTATACTGTTCCCTCTACTTTTATTTATTTATTTATTTTTTTTTTTTTGATTTTTTTTTTTAATTTTTTATTTATTTTAGTTACAGAGAGAGAGAGAGGCAGAGACACAGGCAGAGGGAGAAGCAGGCTCCATGCACCGGGAGCCCGATGTGGGATTCGATCCCGGGTCTCCAGGATCGCGCCCTGGGCCAAAGGCAGGCGCCAAACCGCTGCGCCACCCAGGGATCCCTTTTTTTTTTTTTTTTTTTGGATTTTTTTTTTTTTTTGGATTTTTTACTTTTATATATGTCTTTGAAAAAAGGTAAAAAAGAGGGCAGCCCTGGTGGCGCAGCAGTTTAGCGCCGCCTGCGGCCCAGGGCGTGATCCTGGAGACCCTGGATCAAGTCCCACATCGGGCTCTCTGTATGGTGCCTGCTTCTCCCTCTGCCTGTGTCTCTGCCTCTCTCTCTCTGTCTCTATGAATAAATAAAATCTTTAAAAACAAAAAAGAAAAAAGGTAAAAAAGAAAGATAGAGTTGCCCGGGTGGCTCAGCGGTTTAGTGCCGCTTTCGGCGCAGTGCCTGATCCTGGAGACCTGGGATTGAGTCCCACGTCGGGCTCCCTGCATGGAGCCTGCTTCTCCCTCTGCCTGTGTCTCTGCCTCTCTTTCTCTCTCTCTCTCTCTCCCTCTGTCTCTCATGAATAAATAAATAAATAAAATCTTTAAAAAAAAAGATAATTGTAAACATAACTTTAATGACCACCTTTATTCCAGTGAGTGAATATATAATTTTTAAGCATTCTCATTTACAGTTTTTTGCTATTTTAAATAAAATTTATATTTATTTTAAAAAGTAAAATACATATCCGTGTATAGGATTTTTTCCATAGAATAAGCTGTGTAATCATTTGTTACAAAATTGTCATCCATCCCTGTTGTCTTTTTGGTCTTCTCCTTAAGGTATTTCCTCCATTCAGACTTGTTCCAGAGAAAATGACACTGATTCCAGCCAACATGATGCAGGTGATCTCAAAGTCAGGAAATGGGATTTACCCTCTTTCCTCACCCTGCTCTGCCTCACCCCAGCACACATGCACTCCCTTCTTCCTATTGGCCTCCTTTTGTCTCCTCCCAGCCAAGTACAGCAGGATCTGATAAAGAAGAAAATGAGGACTTCCCTGCTCCCTAATGAACAGGGTATAACCTGCCTTGCGAACCCCATAGATCATGTATGGTGTGGCACTTGAGTTTCTTCTGCATTTGAGCTGATGTGTGGGATATGTTTGTTGGCAAGTGGGGGAAAATAAGAGGTCAAATTGCTTGGACAAAATATTGGGAAAAGAGATGTGATTTCTTTTTCTTTTTTTTTTTTTTTAATTTTTATTTATTTATGATAGTCACACACACAGAGAGAGAGAGAGGCAGAGACACAGGCAGAGGGAGAAGCAGGCTCCATGCACCGGGAGCCCGATGTGGGACTCGATCCCGGGTCTCCAGGATCGCGCCCTGGGCCAAAGGCAGGCGCCAAACCGCTGCGCCACCCAGGGATCCCCCAAGAGATGTGATTTCTCCCCAAGTTCCAGGCATTTACTGGCATGTTTAAATTCCAGGTAATGTCTGAAGGTGGCCCCCAGCCCCAATCTATCATTCACTTCTCTATCAGTAACCAGACTGTGGCTGTAGTGAACAGGAGGGGGCAGGTTACAGGGAAGGTAGTCGGCACAGCTGTGGTCCATGGCACCATCCAGACAGTAAATGAAGATACTGGCAAAGTCATTGTGTTTTCCCAGGTATTGGTTCTTTCCTCTGTTCTACTTCCACTTTTCCATCTGGGAACCATATTGGGGCATGTGGGGTGGTGATTAGGGGGCTGTCAGCAGCCGAGAAAAATATTTTGAGTCCCTTACCTGTTATTCTCTTAACCAAGCATGGGAAATATGTAATCTTTAGTGAAAACCCCACAGAATACTTGGCATTGTTATAAGACATAGTGTTCCTATTCTTAAGGAATTGTGTAGGGGACAAAAACAAACACATCTATGGCATATTTTTTTTATTGAATGCCCTAAACAACAAAGTAGTTACCGTAAGCATCCTCTGCCCACTGCACAGACACCCCCTCTTAGCCTATGCTTGCTCCTTCCCACCTGCTGAGCAGGATGAAGTATACATTGAGGTGGTCCAGCTACGGGCTGTTAGGATCCTCGCAGCTGCTACTCGACTCATTACAGCCACTGAGGTCAGTAAGTTGGCTCTGTTCTCAGTGTGCTCTGTTAGTGCTAGCTGGGCAGGACATAGAGTACAGTGCTATTTCTTCTTTTCAGATGCCAGTTTATGTCATGGGAGTGACGAGTACCCAGACCCCTTTCTCCTTCAGCAATGCCAACCCTGGGCTCACATTCCATTGGTCCATGAGCAAAAGGGATGTATTGGATCTAGTGCCCAGGCATTCAGAGGTATGAATGTGTCTATTATATAATCTCAGGACAATGATAGTAAATTCACCTTATTTCATCTTAAATTTGAGACTGACTTTCTAAACTACACAGTGTTACTACTTACCTCCTTTTCCTCTTGTTCTGTGAACTCTGGAAACCCACAAATCATATGAAAAATTCAATTTGAGTACTCAGCTAATGCTATGTAATTTTTAATATACTTTGCTGGAACGGGCTCTTGAAAACAATGTTTCCTTTATTATTGTATTTGTGAGTATTTGACTATGTTCATGAGTAGTAACACATTATGAATATAAGGTCTGTATCCAGGCACACTGCACTGTGCTGGGCTTTGCTCCATAGGGCTTCACAGATATTGCATGTTTTTACAAATGGAAGCTTTGTGGCAACCACGAGTCTGTTGGTGCCATTTTTAAAAATATTATATTTATTTATTCATGAGAGACACACAGAGAGAGGCAGAGACATAGGCAGAGGAAGAAGTAGGCTCCATGCAAGGAGCCTGAGTTGGGGCCTGATCCTGGGACTCCAGGATCAGGCCCTGGGCCAAAGGCAGGCACTAAACTGCGGAGCCACCCAGGGATCCTTGGTGCCATTTTTCTGACAGCATTTGCTCACTCTGTGTCTCTGTGTCACATTTTGTTAATTCTCACAATATTTCAGATTTTTCCATTATTATTTGTTACAGTGACCTGTGATCAGTGAGTATGATTCACTGAAAGCTCAGATGATGGTTAGCATTTTTTAGCAATAGGTATTTTTAATTAAGATACATACATTGTTTTAGATATAATGCTATTTATTGCATAACAGTATAGTGTAAACATAACTTTTACATGCACTGAAAAACCAGAAAATTCATTTGATCCACTTTATTGCAATATTTGCTTTATTGTGGTAGTCTGAAACTGAACCTGCAGTATCTCTGAGCTGTACCTGTACTCTGTGGTAAGTGAAAATAGCTTTCATGTCTTAATGCACATAGTTACTCAGAAACCTGAAAAAGAAAGAAAAAAAGATAGGTATTTCTGGAGCCAGCTAAAAAGAGAAGTCTGAAAAAAAGTCAAAAAATCTATTTGTAATCCTAAAAATATCCTAGATCTTTAGTCTAGGAAAACCCTGGTGTTTGGGTCTTCTGTCATGGCTTCCCCGAGCCTGTGTATTCTCAGCATTGAGGAGAGATGGAACTGTACTTAGTTTGGCAGAGTTCTGCACAGGGATTCAGCTCTTTTTCTTGACTAGCAACCAGGGATTATATGAAGAGAAGGGATGCTGTAGGCTTTTAGCATCTGTTCTACTTCTCCTTTCCTCCACCTTTATCTAAAGCCCCACTCTTGTCTCTAGGAGTAATGACTGAGAGCCATACACAGTTTCTCCTCCTGCCTCAGATGCTGCAGGGTGAGCCGATCAGTGTAGTAGCAAGGGAAGGGTCCCCCAGCCCCATATGGAGGTCTCCTGCAAGGTGCTGTCATCATTCAGAAAGTCACATGGGTCAAACATTTTATAAACCACTTGTTCTTTAGCATAAGACTTCCTTCCAGACAGCCGATTAAGATCTGCATAAAGGGAATGTGAATATTTCTGTGTGGGAGGAGGGAAAGGTGATTTTGGAACATGAGTCAAGAGAGCTGGAAGAAACATCTTGAGGGCTGTGAACACCAAATAGGCAGGAGAAAAAGGACATGAAACGAGTGCCCCGAAGGTAGACGAGTGTCTACTCCAACATCTGTCTAAATGTTGGCCCTGCCTTCCCGATGGCCTTATCCAGTCTGGGCCAGAATAGTGGGGAAGCAGGAGGGAGATGGCCAGCTAGTGTGAGCATAGTCCTGAAATAGCTTTCCTTTCTTGTTCCTCCTTCCTTGCTACCACTCTGAACTCCAGATGTTCATTGCCTCACTTTGCCAATTCAAGTTCTACTATCTGAATCCATTTTAGAAACCTCTTCCTTCATTTTCATTCTTCAAGATTATATGAGACTCTCACAGAGGCTTGCCAGAATTAGTTGAGTGCTATACACAGATTTTACTTCAGAGATGACTGTGTTGCTGGGAATATGAAAAGAAATAACTATGAAAATAACCCCTGGTACTCTAGTTCTCTTATACAGATCTACCTAGCATACATTTTCTTTATTGTTACAACACAGAGGGAAGGGCACAATGATTATTAATGAATATTTCTTAATCCATTCCTGACTATTTTCCAGGTTTTCCTACAGCTCCCAGTAGAAAACAACTTTGCCATGGTTGTCCACACAAAAGCAGCTGGTCGGACCAGTATCAAAGTCACTGTCCGCTGCATGAACAGTTCCTCTGGGCAGCTTGAGGGGAATTTGTTAGAACTGTCTGATGAAGTTCAGATCCTGGTAAGATCCCAAACCTAAATCTTTTTACATATCAAGAAGAAGAAAGTGATATCCTCTTATCATCTATGAGGAGATTTGTCTGGATAGAAGTAGAGGAAATTGCTAAGAGGGAGCCCTAGAACATGCTCATACTTTCTAGATCTTTGTCATTCTTGCTAGTTGCATCTATGTGGATATTGGCATTAGATGCTGTGAGAACATGCACTCCCCTTAACTCCCCACACAATGAACACAGGATATGAAGCCATAATAACTAAAAAGGGATTCATTTCTGAGCTGCTCTGCCTGACATAGATACTATGATACCATCCACTTAGGAGCTCTAACCTTAACTTCTACAGGTGTTGTTTCTACAGGTGTTCTCAGGCTGAAAGCTAACTGGTCCTGTTGTTTTTAGTGTTCAAAACAAAAATGATCATTTGTGAGGGGCAAGTAAGTTTCTCTACCTTTGAATTTAGGACTGATTTTTTTTTCTATTTTTCTCCTTTATTTTGGTTTTGTTTCTCCAATTCAGTGAGGAGGGTAGAGGAAAGAGCATTTTACTAGGGAGAACCTGAGTAGTGTCCCTTGCTAATTTATTATTACAGGTTTTTTTTGTTCTCAGATCTCTTTTCAGGTTACCAGAGCTAAAATTAGAAATTTTAAAATTATTTTATGTCTAATATCTAAGTGATATAGAGGATGTGGGTCGGTGCAAACTTTGTCAGAAGCAGGACTAATAATAGATCTGTATTCTGGAATACCAAGGTGTGTTTTAAGTGTCTGGCTCATTTGGAAAAGAGTGCTATGGGCCCTCTGGTTAAGCTGGAGTGAGGAGGACATTGATTGTAGTTGTCGATATGGGAGCAGAGGTCATCGTTAGTCTCTTTCAGAAATGAGGAAGACATTATTTTCTCACTTTAGGTGTTTGAGAAACTCCAACTGTTCTTTCCAGAGTGTCAGCCTGAGCAAATTCTGATGCCTATGAATTCCCAGCTCAGACTCCACACCAACAGGTGAGGAGAGTTGGGGAAGGCAGGCCAGGTTCCAACCCTACCCTTAGGAACGTGGAGAAAACTGTTGCCTTCTAGGTGATTTTTCTAACCCACAAATAAGTTATTTTAGTTGAAGTAAAAGTCACACAACATAAAATTAACCATTTTAAAGTGGACAATTTAGTGGCATTTAGTGCATCACAGAATTGTAAAACCGTCACCTCTGTCTGGTTCCAGAACATCTTCATCACCACTAAAACCTCTGGCAACCACTGATCATCTCTCTCTGGATTTAACCTTCTGTGTATCTCATTTACATGGAATCATACAACATGTGACCTTTTGTGTTGGGTTTTTTCAGCTAGCATGTTTTTGAGGTTCATTCCCAGCACAGGATGTATCAGTATTTCATTCCTTTTATTTATTTATTTTTTAAGATTTTACTTGTTTATTTGAAAGAGAGAGCATGCATGCACATGAGCCCAAGCAGGGGGAGCAGCAGAGGCGGAGGGAGTAGCGGATTCCCGCTGAGCAGGAAGCCCAACCTAGGGGCTTGACCCCAGGACCCCGGGATCATGACCTGAGTTGAAGGCAGATGCTTCACCCACTGAACCACCCAGGCGCCCCTATTTCATTCCTTTAAATAACTAAAAAATACTCCATGGTATGAATATAACATATTTAGTTTATCCATTCATCTGTTGTTGGACATTTGGGTTGTTTTCACCTTTTGGCTGTAATGAATAATGCTGCTATGAACATTCACACACAACTGTTTGTTTGAATACTTGTTCAAAAAGACTGAACTTTTTAGCTGAGTGATTTTTTTTTAAATGATAATATGGGATGTGATTTTTAAAGAGATAGGCATAATGCAAAGGCAGATTTTTACATGAGGAACAAATAAGCACACAACATGGAGAATGGCAAACAGTTTCTTCAGAGTATAGTCTCTAACAATAATCCTGGCAATATCTACTCCTTTCTTTCTGGTCAGAGCCCCCAAGAGATGCCACATGTTCCATTTGTTCCCTAGGGAAGGGGCCGCCTTTGTGAGTTCTCGTGTTCTCAAGTGTTTCCCTAATTCATCTGTCATCGAGGAAGATGGTGAAGGGCTACTGAAAGCTGGTTCCATTGCAGGTACTGCTGTGTTGGAAGTCACTTCTGTAGAACCTTTTGGAGTCAACCAAACAACCATAACTGGAGTTCAGGTGAGTTCAGGGACTTACTCAAAAAAATAAAAGGGATATCGTGGCCTGAAGAGGCAGATTTCCTGGTTTAATAACTAGAAACTATTCTGACAGACAGAAGGAACTGTAAGATAAGTCAACAATCTTGACATTGGTATAAACCATCCAATTAAAATGGCCTTTAGAGCCCTTGTTACAAGAGGGATTAGCTTCAAATTGGTACACTTCTGAGCAGTGTTGGCAAAAGGGTGTGGGAGAGAGTAGAACTATTGCTACCAAAATTAGGCTTTGTTATTAGAATTAAAAAAATTTAATCAAAAAAAGAAATTTAGTCCAACATGGAGTGCCTAGGTAGCACATTCAGTTAAGCATCCAACTCTTGGTTTCAGCTCAGATCATGATCTCAGAGTTGTGAGATTGATCCCTGTGTCAGGCTCCATGCTTGGCATGGAGTCGGCTTGAGATTCTCTCTCACCCTCTCCCTTTGCCCCTCCCCGTAATTTCTGCATGTGCTCTCTTTCTCTCTCCCTCAATAAATAAATCTTTAAAAAAATTTAACATACACAAAAATATTTCAGGCATTATAAACATCTAGCATATTCTAGCCTCTATGTTGCTTCTTTTGTGTATATTATCTCTTCTAACTACCAAAGAAGCCCTTGAGGATGGGCATTATTATTCTCCACTAAACACACACCAAATCTGGAGGCACCTGGCTGACTCAGTTGGGGGAACCTGCCACTCTTGGTCTGGAAATCATGGATTCAAGCCCCATGCTGGGTGTAGAGATTACTTTAAAATCTTTAGGGGTACGTAGTTGGCTCAGTTGGTTAACTATCTGCCTTTGACTCAGGTCATGATCTCAGGGTTCTAGGATGGAAGCCCCACATCGGGCTCCCTGCTCAGTGGGGAGTCTGCTTCTCCTCTCTCTGCCCATTGTGAGGGCTCTTTCTCTCTCTCTCTCAAATACATAAAGTCCTTTAAAAAGATAAAATATTTTTTTAAAAATCTATAAGTTGATAATAAATCTGAGACTTGGGCAGCCTGGGTGGCTCAGCAGTTTAGTGCTGCCTTCAGCCCAGGGCCTGGTCTAGAGACCCGGGATCAAGTCCCACGTCAGGCTCCCTGTGTGGAGCCTGCTTCTCTCTCTGCCTGTGTCTCTGCCAGCCCCCCCCCCCCCCCGCCCATGTCTCTCATGAATAAAATAAAAATCTTAAATAAATAAATAAATAAATAAATAAATAAATAAATAAATAATATTAAAGCTCCAACTACTCTCCACATTCCTACAGCTTTAATAATTAAGGAGCCATTTCCTGTGCTGTCATATTTCTTTAAAAAAAAAAGATTTTATTTATTCATTCATGAGACACAGAGAGAGAGTCAGAGACATAAGCAGAGAGAGAAGCAGGCTCCATGCAGGAAGCCCAATGTGGGACTCGATCCCAGGTCTCCGGGATCTCACCCTGGGTGAAAGGCAGGAGCTCAGCCGCTGAGCCACCCAGGTGTCCCTTGTACTGTCATATTTCTTACTCACTCTGATTTAAGTCATCTCAGATCAGGAGCTGTTTCGTATGAAAGAAGAACCCTGTTTTTATTTTATTTTTATTTATTTTAAAGATTTTATTTATTCATGAGAGAGACAGAGATATAGGCAGTGGGAGAAGCAGGCTCCCTGCGGGGAGCCCAATATGAGATTCGATTCTTGGACTCCAGGACCATGTCCTGAGTGGAAGGCAGACGCTCAACCACTGAGGCACCCAGGCGTCCCAAGAACCCTGTTTTTACTATGAACTGTGAACTTCAGAATCTGTCGCAGCTCCCCTCTAGCAGCCCTTCTCCCACAGGTGGCACCAGTGACATACCTGCGGATGAGCAGCCAACCCAAGCTGTATGCAGCCCATGGGAGGACCCTGCCAGCCTTTCCCGTGGGCATGTCTCTCACCTTCATTGTCCAGTTTTATAACAGCATCGGAGAGAAATTCCACACACACAATACCCAGCTTCATCTGGCTCTGAACAGGTGTGGAGTCAAAGGAGTGATGTCCACAATTATAGTAAAAATTGTGCAGATAGGCTAGGGTGATAAAGTAGCTCCAGTAAATTAAAGTTCTCTACTCAGAATCTGATCTTTATTTCTTTCGTTAGGATGTGAAACACTAGAATGGTATTAGTTGTTTAATGAAGAAGAATTTCAGGGTGTCTTCAGTCTGTTAAGCCCTAGTTCACAGAAAGCCCCCATAGGGAGCTTGTTGGAGTATTATTATCAAAAAGCTGTCCTGGGGCACCTGGATGGCTCAGTTGGTTAAGGATCCAACTCTTGATCTCAGCTCAGGTCTTGATTTCAGGATTGTGAGTTCAAGCCCCACACTGGGGCTCCATGCCAAACAAAAACAAAACAAAAACTGTACTTAAGATAAATTTTTAATTAAAAAAAAGGGGGGGGGGAGTTACTGAGTACTCTGTGTATGAAGGTAATAGACTTGACCCTTGGCCACTCACTGCTTGCCTTCCACCTTAAAGTTGCTCCTGAACCTTTGAGCTATTGAATAGAAAATGCTGTGATCAGCTCTGCCCCCAGAACTGTGTCCTAACAATGATCTTTCAGAGATTACCTGCTTTCTTACTTCATTTCAGAGATGACCTGCTCCTTATTGGGCCAGGGAATAGAAACTATACTTACGTGGCCCAGGCAGTGAACACAGGAGTGACACTTTTGGGAATCTGGGACCGGAGGCACCCAGGTGTGGCAGATTACATCCCTGTTGCTGTGGAGCATGCCATTGAGCCTGACACCCACCTCACCTTTGTTGGAGATGTCATCTGCTTCAGGACTCACCTCCTCAGCCACAATGGTTTGGATACCTTCCCTTTCTTAACTTTATAGCTGACAGGATGAGAAAGCAACTCATTCCTTAGATAATTTTTTCAAACTGATTTAAATCTGAGGGCCATGGAGTGCCTGGCTGGCTTAGTTAGTAGAGTGTGTGACTCTTGATCTCAAAGTTGTAGGTTCAAGCCCCACGTTGAATGTAGTGATTACTTAAAAAAATAAAATCTTTTTAAAACTTTATTAAAGTTCAATTAAACATATAAGGTATTGGTTTCAGAGGTAGAGGTCAGTGATTCATTGGTCTACATAACACCTAGTGCTCGTTATATCATGTGCCCTCCTTAATGTCCATCATCCAGATACCCCATCCCCCCAGCCCTCACACCTCCACAAATCTTCAGTTTCCTATGATTAAAAGTCTCTTACGGTTTGTCTCCCTCTCTGATTTTGTCTTGTTTTATTTTTTCCTCTCTTCCAAAAATAAAATCTTTTTTTTTTAAGGATTTATTTAGGGGTGCCTGGGTGGCTCAGTTGGTTAAGCATCTGCCTCTTGCTCAGGTCATGATCTCAGGGTCCTGGGATTGAGTCCCACAATGGGCTCCTGGCTCAGCGGGGAGCTTGCTTCTCTCTCTCCCTCTGCCTGCCACTCTCCCTGTTTGTGCTTTCTGTGTCAAATAAATAAAATCTTTAAAAAAAGATAATAAAAACTTTATTTATTTATTTTAGAGACAGAGTGAGAAAGCAAGCACAGTGGGAGCAGGGGCAGAGTGAGAAGGAGAGAGAATCAAGCAGACTCCTGCTGAGGCCAGCCTGAGCTGGGGCTTGATCCCACCACCCTGAGATCATTACCTGAGCCAAAATCAAAAGTCAGATGCTTAACCAAGCCAGCCAGGTGCCCCCCAAAATAAAATCTTTAAAAAAAGTCTGAGGGCCTCTCTAGGAATATTGATCATACACCTCCTGAGTGCTTGGCTCACTGTATTATTATGTAGATGGTGGCAGGTACTTTGCCTTTTCCCTATTTCCAGCTTCTGAAGAAAGGTAATAAGTTGAAGAACACTAAAGGATGAACTAAAAGGAAGGAAAGGGTACTTAGACTTTAGTTCTAGGAACCAATTGTGAGTACACTGTTTTGTGAGGGACATTTGAAGGCCTAACTCTTAAATATGTCATCACTGTAATAAGGTTTGGCCTTGTACTGGGCTAAACTATACTCTTGATCAGCAAAGCATTTCTACTGAGGGCAGCCTGGGTGGCTCAGCAATTTAGCACCTCCTTCAGCTCAGGGTATGATCCTGGAGACCTGGGATGGAGTCCCACGTCGGGCTCCCTTCATGGAGCCTGTTTCTCCCTCTGCCTGTGTCTCTGCTTCTCTTTCTCTCTCTCTCTCTGTCATTCTCTCCCTCCCTCTCTCTCTGATGAATAAATATATTTTTTGAATAAATAAAATCTTAAAAAAAAAAAAAGAAGTACTACTGAGTGCAAGAAAATCCATCTTTGGTTAAGAAATGAGTATTAATTCTCTGGGTTTATAGAAAGCATATTCCAAAGCGGTGCACCCTGCCTGGGTGTATGCTCCCAAATAATCCATCCAAGTAGGACTGGTGGGGGTGGTATGTGGCTCTAGGAACTATGGATCCATGTGTCTGAGTGCAGTGATGTGACATGGGGCAGATTCTGTATATTTAGGGCTTGATGCAGAGGGAGTCTACTTGCTCAGGTCAGATACCCTAATCCATAATGACTGAGTTGCAAGCAACCACCATTAACATGTAATTAGGTTGCCAGAATTGCAGTCTTAAGGTTGTTCATTTCTTTTTTTTTTTTTAAGATTTTATTTATTCATGAGAGACACAGAGAGAGGCAGAGACACAGGCAGAGGGAGAAGCAGGCTCCATGCAGGGAGCCCGATATGGGACTCGATCCCGGGTCTCCAGGATCACATTCTGGGCCGAAGGCAGCACTAAACCACTGAGCTACCCAGGCGTCCCCAGTTGTTCATTTCTTGTCACTGAAACAACACTTGTTACTTTACTCTTTTGCTAGGTTTTGTCAAGAGAGACCCTCTCTCTTCCCTTCTGGAATACTTGGGCATCCTAAATCTATACTACTTTGGATGAGGAAGCAAAAGGATCAGTAATCTAACCTAAATTCAAGGTGGCATTCTTCTGCCACTTTGAGACTTCAGCCAAAGTGAACAATTGTCTCCTGCCAATTATCACCTGTTGCAGTAAGAAAATTATCCCTGGGTGTAAAACGAGTTTTTCCTTTTTTTTTTTTTTTTTTAAGATTTTATTTATTTATTCATGAGAGACAAAGACAGACAGAGGCAGAGACACAAGCAGAGAGAGAAGCAAGCTCCATGCGGGTGCCCGATGTGGAACTTGATCCTGAGACTCCAGGATCACACCTTGGGCCAAAGGCAGGTGCTCAACCACTGAGCCACCTGGGCATCCCAGTCTTTCCTTTTTCCTAAGGAAAAAACATTAAATTCTCCAGCTAAGTAGCTCCTTCTGTGATTCTGAAGATCAGTAGTTCTTGTTTTATTTTGTGGGTATGATGGTATATAAAGGGGAGCATGACACTCAGAAAATGAAGTTATCTTCAGAGCTGGATGTTCCGGGACACCTAGGTGGCTCAGTGGTTGAGCATCTGCCTTTGGCTCAGGGTGTGATCCCAGAGTCCCAGGATCGAGTCCCACATCGGGCTTCCTGCATGGAGCCTGCTTTTCCCTCTGCCTATGTCTCTGCCTCTCTCTCTCATGAATAATTTTTTTTTTTTTTTTTAAGAGCTGGTTGTTTCTCCTAGGAAAGCAGCTCTGTATGCTTGAATGGTCTACTGACATGGAGTCTGAATGAGGTTAGTGAGCATCCATTTAGATAGAGGCTGTGACCAAGTACTTTCTCTTGTCTTTTCTTAGGTGAACCTGGGATATGGATGATGTCCACTGACAACATTCTACAAACAGATACTGGCACTGGAGTGGGAGTAGCCAGGAGTCCAGGAATAGCAGTGGTCTTTCATGACATCCCAGGAGTGGTGAAAACATACCGAGAGGTAACCCTAACAAAGCCAGGGTGACTATTCCGATATTTGGGGGTATGCATATAGAAAACACATCCCAGGAAAAGAAATACACTCACATGTCAAATAGGAAACTAGCCAGAAAACTTTATTGGAACACAAAGCTAAATAGTGATTAGGATTCTTTTTTTAAGATTGTATTTATTTATTCATGAGAGACACAAAGAGAGGCAGAGACATAGGTAGAGGGAGAAGTAGGCTCCCAGGGAGCCCAACATGGGACTCAATCCCCAGTTCCTGGGATCACACCCTGAGCTGAAGGCAGACGCCCAACCACTGAGACACCCAGGTGTCCCAGTGATTACGATTCTTAACCAGAAGAATGACTAGTGTGATTTATACTTTAAAATATTACTGTGGCGGGGCCTCTGGTGGCTCAGTCAGTTCAGTGATTCAGCTCAGGTCATGATCTCAGGGCTGTGAGATGGAGCCTTGCATCAGGCTCTGTGCTCAGCAGGGAGTCTGCTTGATTCTCTTTCTCCCTCTGTTTTTGTCTCTCTCAAATTTTTATTTATTTATTTTTTAAGATTTTATTTATTTATTCATGAGAGACACACAGAGAGAGAGAGAGAGGCAGGCAGAGACATAGGCAGAGGGAGAAGCAGGCTCTATGCAGGGAGCCTGATGTGGGACTCGATCCCGGGACTGTGGGATCATGCCCTGAGCCAAAGGCAGATGCTCAACCACTAAGCCACCCAGGCATCCCCAAATAAAATTTTAAAACAACACCAACCCTCACCCTCCCCCTGCAGAAACATGGTGAGTGGTTTTAAAATCTCTCTCTCTCTCCCTCTCTCCGTCTCCCTCTCCCTCTCACTGTAGCTACTGGTTGGTACTAGACTGTAGGGCAAGGATCGAAGTTGGGAAGCTAGCTATTCTTGAAATGATCCAGGTGAGACATGATGTGGACCAGGGGACCAGGCTGGTAAGAGGTGGTACTGAGAAGTTGGTCAGATTCTAGTGTACTTTATAGGTAGATCCAGTATAATTTCCTGACAGATTATATGTAATGCATCTGATAAAATCAAGAATGACTTCTAATTTAACAAAAAAAAAAATAGCTTTAGGTTTTGTTTTTTTTGTTTTCTGTTTTTTTTAATTTTTTTTTTATTTTTATTTATTTATGATAGTCACAGAGAGAGAGAGGCAGAGACACAGGCAGAGGGAGAAGCAGGCTCCATGCACCGGGAGCCCGACATGGGATTCGATCCTGGGTCTCCAGGATCGCGCCCTGGGCCAAAGGCAGGCGCCAAACCGTTGCGCCACCCAGGGATCCCTAGGTTTTGTTTTTTGTTTTGTTTTGTTTTTTAATTTTTTTGTTTTTTTTTTTAATATTTATTGGGCAGCCCAGGTAGCTCAGCGGTTTAGTGCTGCCTTCAGCCCAGGGTGTGATCCTGGAGACCCGGGATCGAGTCCCATGTTGGGATCCCTGCATGGAGCCTCTTCTCCCTCTACCTGTGTCTCTGCCTCTCTCCCTGTGTCTCTCATGAATATATAAATAAACATAAATAAATAAAATATTTAAAATAAATAATTAAAATTAAAAATATTTATTTATGTATTCATGAGAGACACAGGGAGAGAGGCAGAGACATAGTCAGAGGGAGAAGCAGCCTTCTCACAGGGAGCCTGTTGTGGGACATCCCAGATCCTGGGATCATGACCTGGGCCGAAGGCAGATGCTCAACCACTGAGCCACCCAGACGTCCCAGCTTCAAGTTTTTGACTGAATAGCAAAAAGGACAGCATTGCCATCACTTGAGGGGTGTCTGGGTGGTGCAGTAGGTTAAACATCCGACTCTTGATTTCAGCTCAGGTTGTTATATCAGGGTCCTGAGATTGAGTCCTACATCTGGCTCTGTGCTTAGCGTGGAGTCTGCTTGTCCCTACCCCACCTCTGCTACCCCCCTCTCCACTCATGCTCCCTCTCTCTCTCTCTCTCTCTCTCAAATAAGTAAAATCTGGAGGGAGGGAGAAGGCCGCATGGCTGAATGCTGAGCTGCTGAGTGTGGTTCCCAGGAAAGGGGCCTGGGGTGCATACTGCCTCTGTAATGGCTTGCTGCAAAACATGCTGAATGCTATTTTTACCTTTTACCTTTTTTTGGAAAAGCAAAAATCTTCTTTGGATTTCTTTTCCTTAGGGGAACCACATATTAATGTCTTTCATAAAAGCGATGGGGCTTAATGCAAATTTTCAAAAAGTGGAGGGGTCCCTGTATTTCAAGGAAGGAGGAAGTGATCAGCCATGTCAAATGTTATTGATAGGTCGAGTAAGCTGAAAACAGAAATGACTAATGGGGGATGCCTGGGTTGAGCGGTTGAGCATCTGCCTTTGGCCCAGGGCATGATCCTGGTGCCAGGATCAAGTCCCACGTCTGGCTCCCTGCGAGAAGCCTGCTTCTCCCTCTGCCTGTGTCTCTGCCTTTCTCTCTCTTTCTCTCTCTCTGTTGTCTCTCATGAAGAAATAAATAAAATCTTTAAAAACAAAAAAAAAGAAATGACTAATGGGTTCGCAGTAGAGTATGGTTACTTTGATGAGTGGCTTCAGTGCAGTGATGGGAGCGTAAGTCTGGAGAATTGAGAGGACATGGGGATGGCAGGCATAAAACAGCTCTGTGAAGATCTAGAGTCAAGTTTTTGTTGATCATTTTTTGAGATGGGAGAGATTAAGTTGAGAAGGAAAATGTGATGCAGAAATAGGGAGAATTCCTGAAGCAAGGTGAGATGGGCGAACAAGTGAAGGATGGGCTTGAAGCCTTTCCTCTTTCCCCTGAAATGACTGTCTCCTTCCTCTGTGCCCAGAGGACTTGTTTGTTCCTCCTTACATTACTCAAATGTAACAGCTATTGTTTGTTGAGCATCTACTATGGGCTTAGCATTTTGTGTCTGTGTTTCTTAAATTTTGATTTTACATCCAGTATAATTTTAATCTTAACAACTCTGCAAAGTATTATACCAATTTTTTTAGATGAGTAAATTGCCTAAGATGTGCCTACATAGTACGTGGTGCGTTACTGTACAGAGTTCACAGTCTAGTGGTGATAGAAATCATTACATTTAGGGCAGCCCCGGTGGCGCAGCGGTTTGGCGCCGCCTGCAGCCTGGGTTGCGATTTTGGAGACCCAGGATGCATGGAGCCTGCTTCTCCCTCTGCCTGTGTCTCTGCCTCTCTCTCTCTCTGCGTCTATGAATAAATAAATAAATCTAAAAAAAAAATCATTACATTTAGATTTTTAAAAAATATTTTTACACCCAGGCATCCCCAAATAAAATTTTAAAACAACACCAACCCTCCCCCTGCAGAAACATGGTGAGTGGTTTTAAAATCTCTCTCTCTCTCCCTCTCTCCGTCTCCCTCTCCCTCTCACTGTAGCTACTGGTTGGTACTAGACTGTAGGGCAAGGATCGAAGTTGGGAAGCTAGCTATTCTTGAAATGATCCAGGTGAGACATGATGTGGACCAGGGGACCAGGCTGGTAAGAGGTGGTACTGAGAAGTTGGTCAGATTCTAGTGTACTTTATAGGTAGATCCAGTATAATTTCCTGACAGATTATATGTAATGCATCTGATAAAATCAAGAATGACTTCTAATTTAACAAAAAAAAAAATAGCTTTAGGTTTTGTTTTTTTTGTTTTCTGTTTTTTTTAATTTTTTTTTTATTTTTATTTATTTATGATAGTCACAGAGAGAGAGAGGCAGAGACACAGGCAGAGGGAGAAGCAGGCTCCATGCACCGGGAGCCCGACATGGGATTCGATCCTGGGTCTCCAGGATCGCGCCCTGGGCCAAAGGCAGGCGCCAAACCGTTGCGCCACCCAGGGATCCCTAGGTTTTGTTTTTTGTTTTGTTTTGTTTTTTAATTTTTTTGTTTTTTTTTTTAATATTTATTGGGCAGCCCAGGTAGCTCAGCGGTTTAGTGCTGCCTTCAGCCCAGGGTGTGATCCTGGAGACCCGGGATCGAGTCCCATGTTGGGATCCCTGCATGGAGCCTCTTCTCCCTCTACCTGTGTCTCTGCCTCTCTCCCTGTGTCTCTCATGAATATATAAATAAACATAAATAAATAAAATATTTAAAATAAATAATTAAAATTAAAAATATTTATTTATGTATTCATGAGAGACACAGGGAGAGAGGCAGAGACATAGTCAGAGGGAGAAGCAGCCTTCTCACAGGGAGCCTGTTGTGGGACATCCCAGATCCTGGGATCATGACCTGGGCCGAAGGCAGATGCTCAACCACTGAGCCACCCAGACGTCCCAGCTTCAAGTTTTTGACTGAATAGCAAAAAGGACAGCATTGCCATCACTTGAGGGGTGTCTGGGTGGTGCAGTAGGTTAAACATCCGACTCTTGATTTCAGCTCAGGTTGTTATATCAGGGTCCTGAGATTGAGTCCTACATCTGGCTCTGTGCTTAGCGTGGAGTCTGCTTGTCCCTACCCCACCTCTGCTACCCCCCTCTCCACTCATGCTCCCTCTCTCTCTCTCTCTCTCTCTCAAATAAGTAAAATCTGGAGGGAGGGAGAAGGCCGCATGGCTGAATGCTGAGCTGCTGAGTGTGGTTCCCAGGAAAGGGGCCTGGGGTGCATACTGCCTCTGTAATGGCTTGCTGCAAAACATGCTGAATGCTATTTTTACCTTTTACCTTTTTTTGGAAAAGCAAAAATCTTCTTTGGATTTCTTTTCCTTAGGGGAACCACATATTAATGTCTTTCATAAAAGCGATGGGGCTTAATGCAAATTTTCAAAAAGTGGAGGGGTCCCTGTATTTCAAGGAAGGAGGAAGTGATCAGCCATGTCAAATGTTATTGATAGGTCGAGTAAGCTGAAAACAGAAATGACTAATGGGGGATGCCTGGGTTGAGCGGTTGAGCATCTGCCTTTGGCCCAGGGCATGATCCTGGTGCCAGGATCAAGTCCCACGTCTGGCTCCCTGCGAGAAGCCTGCTTCTCCCTCTGCCTGTGTCTCTGCCTTTCTCTCTCTTTCTCTCTCTCTGTTGTCTCTCATGAAGAAATAAATAAAATCTTTAAAAACAAAAAAAAAGAAATGACTAATGGGTTCGCAGTAGAGTATGGTTACTTTGATGAGTGGCTTCAGTGCAGTGATGGGAGCGTAAGTCTGGAGAATTGAGAGGACATGGGGATGGCAGGCATAAAACAGCTCTGTGAAGATCTAGAGTCAAGTTTTTGTTGATCATTTTTTGAGATGGGAGAGATTAAGTTGAGAAGGAAAATGTGATGCAGAAATAGGGAGAATTCCTGAAGCAAGGTGAGATGGGCGAACAAGTGAAGGATGGGCTTGAAGCCTTTCCTCTTTCCCCTGAAATGACTGTCTCCTTCCTCTGTGCCCAGAGGACTTGTTTGTTCCTCCTTACATTACTCAAATGTAACAGCTATTGTTTGTTGAGCATCTACTATGGGCTTAGCATTTTGTGTCTGTGTTTCTTAAATTTTGATTTTACATCCAGTATAATTTTAATCTTAACAACTCTGCAAAGTATTATACCAATTTTTTTAGATGAGTAAATTGCCTAAGATGTGCCTACATAGTACGTGGTGCGTTACTGTACAGAGTTCACAGTCTAGTGGTGATAGAAATCATTACATTTAGGGCAGCCCCGGTGGCGCAGCGGTTTGGCGCCGCCTGCAGCCTGGGTTGCGATTTTGGAGACCCAGGATGCATGGAGCCTGCTTCTCCCTCTGCCTGTGTCTCTGCCTCTCTCTCTCTCTGCGTCTATGAATAAATAAATAAATCTAAAAAAAAAATCATTACATTTAGATTTTTAAAAAATATTTTATTTATTTATTCATGAGAAACACAGAGAGAGGCAGAGACAGGAGAAGCAGGCTCCTTGCAAGGAGCCCTCAAGGAGCCCAATATGGCACTCAATCCCAGGACTCTGGGATCACGCCCTGAGCCAAAGGCAGACACTCAACGACTGAGCCACCCAGGCATCCCATATTTAGTTCCCCCCCCCCACACACACACATTTAGTTTAAATAACTACAACATAACTGACCAGTGCTTTACAAGTGACATGTCAGAAATGCTCCTTGAGTCTAGACACACCTGGCTGCCTTAGTTGGGGGAACATGCAATTCTTGATGTACAGCTTTAAAGAAAAAATTGTCAACTTAAAAAATAAATTGCTCTTAGAATACAGAAGAGGGGTGCCTTACTGGCTCAGTCAGTTAAGTGTCTGACTCTTGATTTCGGCTTGGGTCATTATCTAGGAGCATGGGATTAAGCCCTGAGTTGCGCTGAGTGCTCAGCACAGAGTTTGCTTCTCTCCCTCTCCCTTCCCTCCCCCCACCCAACATTCTTGCTTTCTCTCTCAAATAGGTGGCTAAGTCTTAAAAAAAAAAAAAAAATGCAGAAGAAAGTCCTTTAATACTGCTTAGACACTAAGGCTAAATTTTCTAGAAGTGACATTTAAAAAAAATATTTTATTTCTCTACTTATTTGAGAGAGAGAGCACATACAAGCAGGGGCAGCGGCAGGAGAAACAGACTCCCCAGTGAGCAGGGAGCCTGATGTGGGGACCCCAGAATCATGACCTGAGTCAAAGGCAAATGCTTTACCGACTGAGCCACCCAGGCACCCCTTTAGTGTCACTTTAGAAGTGACACTTAAACCTAATCTTGAGGGGATCCCTGGGTGGCTCAGCGGTTTGGCACCTGCCTTTGGCCCAGGGTGCGATCCTGGAGTCCCGGGATCCAGTCCCACGTCGGGCTTCCTGCATAGAGCCTGCTTCTTCCTCTGCCTGTGTCTCTGCCTCTTTCTCCCTTATGTCTATCATGAATAAATAAATAAAATCTTAAAAAAAAAACAACCTAATCTTGAGATCTGAGTCATGGCACACAAAACAATAAACAGTGTCTTGAGGATTAGGAATTTGGCAGATAAGAGAAAGCATTTTATTTTCTCTTTAAGATATATTTATTTTAGAGAGAGAATATGCACAAGTTGGAGAGGGGCAGAGAGAGAGAATCTCAAGCAGACTCCCCACCAAGCCAAGTGCAGAGGCTGTCGTGGGGCTCTGTCTCACGACCCTGAGGATCATGACCTGAGTGAAACCAAGAGTCAGGCACTTAACCAACAGAGCCACCCAGATGCCCCAAAAGAACAGGTTATTTTAGACTAAAGGCGTAGATGTGCAAAGGCAAACAAAAGTAGATGTTGCTTGAAGACCAATGAATAAATCAGGGTGGCTTCAGCAAAAGTTTATAAAGGTAGAAAGGGAAAATCAGATAACATCTAAAGAGAACTTCTATGGTGAGCAGATGAGTGGGCTGGGGGCAGAGGCGGCATGAGAAGACAACCTGAGGAGACTGAGAAGGGTCTCAGTGCTAGGAAAGCAAGAAGAGAGGGGATCACAAGGGAGGAAGCCGTCTGTGCTGTCAGAGGCTACAGAGAAGTCAAAAGGTTGTGATCTCGTAGTCCGTGTACTTTGTTTTTTATTTTCTTGAGAGAGAGAATGTGAGTGGGTGGTGGATGGGGATGGTGGCGGGGAGGAAGAGGGAAAAGCAGACGCCTTGCTGAGGGGCTCCATCCCAGGACCCCGGGACCATGACTTGAGCCTAAGGAAGGCAATTGATTGAGCCACCCAGGCGCCCCCTAGTTTGTGTCCTTTATAAAATCATCACTAGGGGATCCCTGGGTGACTCAGCAGTTTAGTGCCTGGCTTCAGCCCAGGGCCTGATCTTGGAGTCCTGGGATTGAGTCCCACGTCCTGCTCCCTGCATGGAGCCTGCTTCTCCCTCTGCCTGTGTCTCTGATTCTCTCTCTCTCTCTCTCTCTCTATGTCTCTCATGAATAAATAAATAATTTTTTTAACTTTTTTTTTTAATTTTTATTTATTTATGATAGTCACACACAGAGATAGAGAGGCAGAGACATAGGCAGAGGGAGAAGCAGGCTCCATGCACCGAGAGCCCGATGTGGGATTCGATCCCGGGTCTCCAGGATCGCACCCTGGGCCAAAGGCAGGCACTAAACCGCTGCGCCACCCAGGGATCCCTTTTTTTTAAAATCATCACTTAATTATTCACTAACTAGCAGATACTCACTGAGGCCTCTTCTGTGTCATCCCTGTACCAGGCTCTGGAAACACAAAGATAAAAAAAGCCAAACTCCTTTCCTTACTGAGCTTTTAATGTCACTAACTTGCTTTCAAGGGCCTTTAATATTTGCAAAGCAAAAATCTGTGGTAGTACTGAGGAGACTATATTATAATATACGTTTACTATAATGACACAATGTCATGAATAATGACATATAATATACATGAAGTTGAAGATATTTGGGGAGAAAGGATCATAATTATCTTCTCTCATTGTAATCATTAAGCACTTGCCTTAAAGACAAGGCACAGGCAGCCCCGGTAGCTTAGTGGTTTAGCGCCACCTTCAGCCTGGGGCGTGATCCTGGGGACCCGGGATCGAGACCCATGTCAGGCTCCCTGCATGGAGTCTGCTTCTCTCTGCCTGTCTCTCTCTGTTTCTGTCTCTAATGGATAAATAAAATCTTAAAAAAAAAAAAAAGACAAGGCACAATACAGGATATACAAAGATAAATTAGGGTTCTCCACTGAAGAACTTAGATTCTAATAGGAGTGATTTTTGACAAAAAAATACCTGCAATACAAGACAGAACATTACAAATATTATTGAGAGAAACAAAGTACTTTGGAGTTTCAGAAAAGGCTAAGATATTATGTAACTAAAAGAAGCCTTTCTAAAGAAAGTTGCACTTGTCTTCAAAGGCATTTTAATAGGGAGTCATCCAAAGGGAAAGATGTCAAACGGAATAATGGACAAAGACCAACTTTTAGGAAAAAATATTTTCTTCTCAAAGGTAAACAGATTTTGTAGTTCTTAAATATGTGATGAAATAGAAGGGCAGTTTGCACTTGTGTGAAACAGATGCTTTTGGCTGAATAATTTATGAAGCCTAGAAAGGGAGGGAACAATATTTTCTAAGAATTTAGGTACAGATTTTCCTTTGGTTTGTTGACAGGTGGTGGTCAATGCATCATCAAGATTAACACTCAGTTTTGACCTCAAGACCCACCTCACCAATACCCCCAATTCAACTGTGTTCAAGCTCTTCATTACCACTGGCAGAAACGGTGCTAATCTTAAAGGTCAGGAATCTCTTTATATGTCTGGGTGATTGTTTCCAACTTTCCCATCCTCCTTCAACTCATTTGAAGACTAGTAATCCAAATTTCCTAGACTAGTAATCCAAATTTCCTTTAATTTCAGAGCCAACTCTACCTTAACAAATAAATCACAGGGATGCCTGGATGGCTCAGTGATTGAGCATCTGCCTTTGGCTCAGGACATGATCCCGGAGTCCCGGGATCAGGTCCTGCTTCGGGCTCCCTGCAGGAAGCCTGCTTCTCCCTCTGCCTATGTCTCTGTCTCTCTCTGTGTGTGCGTCTCTCATGAATAAATAAAATCTTTGATAAATCACTGACAGCTATGACCTCACAAATGACTGGATATCAGGTTTTGATATAGGCTAAATCTAGTCACTTGTTTTTCTAGTTATAACCTTGCCTGAGAAGTGGCCTAAACAAGGGATTTCCAAACATGGCTGATTTTCAAGGATACCCATGAAAAGTTTTTAAAAATATGGTCTTAGGCTTCATCCAGAGATTGAATAAGTTTGGGATAAGGCCTAAGACCCAATTCTTTTCCAGCTTCTCTAGATTTAAGAACTGTTGGGGGAATCCCTGGGTGGCTCAGCGGTTTTGTGCCTGCCTTTGGCCCAGGGCGCAATCCTGGAGTCCTGGGATCGAGTCCCGCGTCGGGCTCCCGGCATGGAGCCTGCTTCTCTCTCTGCCTCTCTCTCTCTCTATCATGAATAAATAAATTTTTTAAAAAATCTTAAAAAAAATTAAAAAAAAAAAAAGAACGGTTGGAGTAGGCAACATCTTAACTGTTACTTGCTCAGCACATTTACTTTGTGGTGTTTTTTTGTTATTGGGCTATAATTTAGTGTCAAAAAAAGGTGAGGGTGTGGTGCCTGACTGGCTCAGAGGTGCGTGAAACTGTTGATCTCAGGGTCTTGAGTTCAAGCCCCACATTGGGTATAGAAATTCCTATATATATATATATATATATATATATATATATATATATATATTTTTTTTTTTTTTTTTTTTTAAGATTTTATTTATTCATGAGAGACAAAGAGAGGCAGACGCATAGGCAGAGGGAGAAGCAGACTCCCTGCAAGTTCTGATGTGGGACTCGATGCCAGGATCTCAGGATCATGACCTGAGCCAAAGGCAGATGCTCAACCACTGAGCCACCCACGTGCCCCTAAAGATTACTTTTTTAAAAAATAATAAAAATCATTAAAGAGTAGAGGAAAGAAAACTAAAATACAAGAAACTCCTAATAGATTCTAGTGTGCTATGTTAGCAGTTTTTATATATTTTATCTCATTTGACAATCTTTGTTTTTTTGTCTTTTTTTATTTTTTATTTTTTATTTTTTTAAATTTTCTTATTTATTTATGATAGTCACAGAGAGAGAGAGAGAGAGAGAGAGAGAGAGAGAGAGAGGCAGAGAAACAGGCAGAGGGAGAAGCAGGCTCCATGCACCGGGAGTCCGATGTGGGATTCGATCCCGGGTCTCCAGGATAGTGCCCTGGGCCAAAGGCAGGCGCCAAACCGCTGCGCCACCCAGGGATCCCTTTTGTCTTTTTTTAAAGTAGGCTCCATGCCCTGTACCCAACATGGGGCTTGAACTCACACCTTGAGATCAAGACCTGAGCTGGATCAAGAGTCGGATGTTTAACCGACTGAGCCACCCAGACGCCCCTCATTTAACAATCTTATGTAATTATTATCATCATTATAAAAGTGAGAAATACCAAATCTAAGAGCAAGTAACATGTACAAGGTAACAATTAGTGGCAGAAGTGGTAGATCTTCCCACTCCAAAGTCCACATAAATTCTTTAATTCTTTTTTTTTTTAAGAAAGAACAAATTCTAATTTTTTTTTGCCAAGAGAACATGCAAAACTAAAGTCCAGAATATAATTACTATCTATAAGTTTATTATTCTTTTTTATTTTTTTAATATTTTATTTATTTATTCATGAGAGGCAGGGGGGACGGGCGGCAGAGAGAGGCAGAAACACAGGCAGAGGGAGAAGCAGGCTCCATGCAGGGAGCCCAACACAGGACTCCATCCCGGGTCTCCAGGATCACGTCCTGGACTGAAGGTGGCGCTAAACTGCTGAGCCACCTGGGCTGACCTATCTATAAAGTATAATTGCCCTTTTTGTCCTTAAATTTTTAAACTTATTTTATTTTCAGATTATTTAATTTTATCATAGTATAAGTATATATAATATATAAATATTTGATTTTTAAAGTTTTCAAGGTTCTTTTACAAAGTACTGTTTATAACCTATCCACTCATTATTGTCTATCTTATGATTTACACCTTGCAATTTTTTTCCCCCAGAATCTAAGACAACTGATTTTATTACAAAACTCATGAAACAGCTCCTTTGCTATTACTTGCTGATAGTTTCCAAAAGATAAGAATGGTCACTGGACTACTGGCAGCTAAGAAAGAGTTTCAACCAACTGAGACCATTAAGAAACTGTGCAGGGGAAAATCTTGTTAACAGGACACCACCTCCTATTTAATCTAGAATGTCATCCATTGCAGCTGACCCAACCATGGCACCAGTCCATTTCTTGCTGGCTGTGTGGCTTCTGTTTAAGATACCATTTGTAATAAAATTCTAGAGATCTCTAATTTGAATCACACTGCAATTGGTTATGGGAAACAAACCTTCTTAGACTGAAAAGCTACCTTGCAACTGTAATAGCTGTCTAGTTTCACTAGAGTCTATCTCATTTCCACTGATGAATTCCAAAAACTTTTGAAAGAGGGCCCCTATGATATTGATAATGGAAGCCCCCACTATAGTCATTCACAAACCAGCAAAAGCAAGGGTCTTAGCTATTCTTTCACCTTGATTGTAGCAGGAGCCAACAGGGCTGGCCAGATCAGAGAGAACTGACCCTCTTTTTCACTATTTTTTTAAAATGATCTCTACATTGGGTGATGTGGGCCTTGAACTCACAACCCTGAGATCGAGTTGCATGCTCTTCTGACTAAGCCAGCCAGCTGCCACCCCTTTTCCCTCCTTTAATAAGAAATGATTTATTCGGGATCCCTGGGTGGCACAGCGGTTTGGCGCCTGCCTTTGGCCCAGGGCGCGATCCTGGAGACCTGGGATCGAATCCCACGTCGGGCTCCCGGTGCATGGAGCCTGCTTCTCCCTCTGCCTGTGTCTCTGCCTCTCTGTCTCTCTCTGTGTGACTATCATGAATAAATAAATAAAATCTTAAAAAAAAAAAGAAATGATTTATTCATGGGGGGGGGGGCAGAAGGAGGAATCTCCAGCAGACTCCTGCTGGGCACAGAGCCTGACACAGGACTCAAACTCATAACCCCGAGATCACAACCTGAGCCCAAACCCAAGAGTCAGATGCTCAACCAATTGAGCATCTTTCCCTTTCCCTTTTTTTTTTCTTAAATCAAATTGCTACCTATATATGTTTCCTCTTTCACAAATTCTTAAGGCAGTTATTTATCTTTTTTCTGCTTATTAGGATCCTGTACCCCAAGTCAGGCCTTGGCCATTACAACAATACTTCTTCCTGAGACCCTTGTGCTATGCCATGTACAGTTCAGTAATACTTTGCTAGACATCCCAGCAAGCAAAATCTTCAATGTCCATGCAGGTTTCAGCATGGAGAAAGGTGGGTCCCACCAGCTGGATCTGGTGCCCTTGTTTCCATCTCTAACAGTTGTCACTTCCTTATTGGATTGCAATTGCACTTTCCAGTTTCATTGACTATATAACAATGGAAACTTTCTCAACCAACATTTTTGTTCAGTCTCTGTATCACCCTGTGCTTTTCTGTTATAGTCTTCTATTTTCTTCTTAGCTAGTCACTGTTATCTCTAGGCTTGGATCATTCATCTTTAACCCCCCAGAAAGCAGCAGTGTTTGTTGTTGAACTGAAGGATATTCCAAGCAGAGTAGCATTAACTAGCATAAAGTAGAAATAGGCATGACATTGGAATGCTTTCATATTAATCAACTGATCCAAAATGGGAGAATTCATGTCAAACATGACGTATAAATAGGACAATATTACAGCCTAAGACCTGCTCCAAGGCCAGGCACTATGGTGTGAATACTGATTACTGAGCAGCTCACTCAGCAAACTAGTGGGCACTGAACTGACTACTGAGTGCAAAGACAGACCATGGTTGTAAACAGGAGAGCAAGACACGGCTTTTCATTTTCATCAGCGCTGTATACGGAATAGACGCATGAGATGCTGCAGAGGTAGGAGGAAGAGCATCAACCTCGAACCCAGGGCTTAGAGTGCAGTTTTACACAGCAAGGCCTGTGGAAGGGTGACATCTCAGGACACAGAGCTCCAAGCTTGGCAGGACACAGAAAGGAGAGGGAAGAGTGGGAGGCAGGGAGGCCAATGAAGGGGCCACTGCAGTACTCCAAGTACGAACTGATGAGAGTCTAGCCCAGAGTAACAGGGAGATGTATATAGAGGGGCAGATGTCAGAGACATTTCAAAAAATAAGTTAGCAAGATTTGGAGGATAGTTGGATTTAGGAATGAAGGAAAGGGTGTCTGTCAAAAACCAGCTGACTTTGAGCATGGATAATTAGAACAATACTGTTGTCAGAAATAAGGCCATCTAAGGCCACTGAGATACAGTCAGAGACATGACTAAGCCACACTCTCAAAGCGTCTTTCACAAACCTTTTCCTGATCTCAGCAACTCTTGGTTACTTCATTCTATATATTCAGTTTCCCGTTTGCACTGTGTTATTTATTACTACCTGACATGTTGATTTAAACAAGTTCAAACTTAGGTTGCCTGGGACTGTTTTCTTTGGTATCCTCCCCCTCTAGAGGCCAATAATTTGCTAATAGTAAACACTCAAAGTTGAGTTCACATTTTCTTCTGAATTTGCTTCCATTTTGTCTCTGAACCTTCCTGCTCAGTTTTTCATCTTTTCTTCAGGAGTTTATGTCTGCCTAATCAAGGTTCGACCCCAGTCAGAAGAGCTGCTACAGGCCCTCAGTGTGGCTGACACCTCAGTCTATGGGTGGGCTACATTGGTCAGTGAACGGAGCAGGAACGGAATGCAAAGAATCCTCATTCCTTTCATCCCAGCCTTTTACATCAATCAGTCAGAAGTGGTTCTCAGCCACAGACAAGACATCGGGGAGATAAGAGTGCTGGGGGTCGACAGAGTTCTTGAGAAGCTAGAGGTATATGAAGCACTGAACCAAAAACATAATGGAGATCAAGGTTTTGGAAAAGGAGTCTTCATTCTTAGTCCAAGGGCAAAGGAAGAGTTATGGAGTGACTTGATAAAATTCACCATGGGGGCTGTTTCTTAAAGCATAATGAAGAAAACCTATCCCATTCACAATGGCAGGGGACTCCCAGAATCCAAAATTTAGGTCATGAGCTTTGTCAGTCCAGAAGATAATACCAGTGTTCTCTTAAAAAAATATTTGATTCTAGTTTAAAAGTCAAAAAAGAAATTTGAGAGTGAGGGTGGGCAGGGGGTGGCAGAGGGTGTTAAATATCCAAGCAGACTCCTGCTGAGCATGGAACCCCATGACCCATGAGGTCAGGACCTGAGCCAAATCCAAGAATCGAACGCTTGACTGATTGAGCCACACAGGCACCGCTAGTTCAGAGCTTTCTGGAAACCTAGTTCATCCTCACAAATCATTTTCTTCCTTATCTACTTCAACACATCTAAGTGTGAAAAAGCAGATGACTTATTGTCAGATTGCTAGCTAGTAATACGGGGATCTTACTGTATGTTTAAGATTGGAATGCAATATTGATACAAAACATTTTTCTTGTCAAACAAGTGCCATTTTATCTTTTCTTCAAGGTCTTCCCTAGCTCCCCAGTTCTAGTGGTCTCTGGCCACAGGCAGTCTTCCCTCACACCTGGCCTGGCTGTCTACCCGGTAAGAGTAGTCAACTTCACCTCCCTTCAGCAGACGGCATCACCCATTTTCATCAATATTTCCTGTGCGCTCACCAGTCAAAGTGAGGCTGTGCTAGTGAGAGCTCTGAAGGATAAATCTGGTACAGGTGAGCACTGGGGGCTCTGGTTTTTAATCTACAGAGGTGGAAATGACAATGTATTATTACTTAGTTAACGAAAAACGTTCAGCCACTTGACCAAGATTATTCAAATTAGCTGGGGCCTGATCTTTATTTTCCACACCTACCTAAAACATAACCTTCAGGTAGCTCTATCACCATCAAGATGTTCTACTTAACATACAATTATTTAAGGGTAGTTATTATCAGCTTAAGAGCTTCTCAGCTTTGTTAAGTGTACCACTTTCCCTATTTTAAACCTCTTAAGTGTTTTTCTTCAAAAATATCTGGCAGATTTTTTTTTTTAAGACTTTATTCATGAGACACACAGAGAGAGAGAGACAGGCAGAGGGAGAAGCAGGCTCCACACAGGGAACCTGACATGGGACTCAATCCCAGGTCTCCAGGATCAGGCCCTGGGCTGAAGGCGGTGCTAAACCGCTGAGCTACCCAGGCTGCCCTGGCATATCTTTTTATATCAAGCAAGCAGCAAATGGTGATAGCCCTAGAACTAAGACTTTCCTTTCCAAAATCCCTGATTCTAGCCATTATTCAGTTTAGAAACTATGCCATGTGTAGTCATGGAAAAGTGTTAGGAAAGCCAAAAAAAAAAAAAAAAAAAAATGGTCCTCTTTATACTGCCACCTCTACTTGTCCATCCCTCCAGAGAAAGTGTTCTTTGAATTAACTGGGAGTGAACTAGATGGAGCCCTCATTTGTCTCCAGTGGGAAGGTTTGTTTTTACAAGAACCTGTTATGTACTGGCCAGTACAAGTGCATTTGTTCTCTGGTAACTCTAAAGTAGATGTTTTTCCCTTTAAGAACTGAGGAAATTGAGGTGCTCAAGGTCCCAGCACTATAAACAGTGTTCAACTCTAATCTATGTTCTTTCTGCTGGAGTTTTTAAATCTAGAGTTTAACAGGTTTTTGCTAGGGTCCATGGATGGAATTCTAGGTGCCCATGACCTTCAATGGGAGGAAAAACTGCACATTTTCAATTAACCTCTAATTGAAAGCTTGTATTTCTACCAATTTTATGAATATAGGCAACAAACCACAGTAACAGCATTATGTGTGACTGTCACCAACAGAATTCAAATATTTTCATGTTCCAATTATTAGATCTCAAAATTCACTTCAAAATTACATAAAAGTTATAGGTTTCCTTATTTTTTGTGTTAAAAATTCTATTTTGAGATAGGATCCATAGGTTTTACCATACTGCCCAAGTTGCTCATGGCACAATAAATGGTTAAGAACCCTTGCCAGTGGGAACAATACAATCATGATGGTTAGGAGTAGTCAGACACTAAGATCCAAACAAGCCTTCACGTTCTTCACACAAGCACATTGAGTGCCCACTGGTTTATGCCAGGCATACCCAGTACAGAAATCAAATTTAAAACAGGGCCTAAAAAAAAATAATAAAATAAAATAAAACAGGGCCTAATTAACAAAACAGTAATTAGTTCAATGAAGCCAGAACAAAGGGGGTACTGGAAAGGCTGATAATGTCCTATAAGTTTTATTTGGGGATCCCTGGGTGGCGCAGCGGTTTAGCGCTTGCCTTTGGCCCAGGGCGTGATCCTGGAGATCCGGGATCAAATCCCACGTCGGGCTCCCAGTGCATGGAGCCTGCTTCTCCCTCTTCCTGTGTCTCTGCCTCTCTCTCTCTCTCTCTCTGTGACTATCATAAATAAATAAAAATTAAAAAAAAAAAAAAAAAGTTTTATTTGGACTCTTTTACCCTATGAGCATTGGAAAGCCAAAAGCTTTCAACAGTTGGATCAAGGATTAGAATAGAAAATTTTTTTTAGGGGCAGCCCCAGTGGTGCAGCGGTTTAGTGCCACCTGCAGCCTGGGGTGTGATCCTGGAGACCTGGGATCGAGTCCCATGTTGGGCTCCCGGCATGGAGCCTGCTTCTCTCTCTGCCTGTGTCTGTCATGAATGAATAAAATCTTTAAGGAAAAAAAAAAAATGACATCCAAAGTAAAAAAGGACAGGAGGACTCCTGGATTTAAGAGGTGGTTGGTGATTGGTGATCCAAAGATTTTCAGGGTAGAAGGAATTAGAACCGGAAGCTCAGTTACCACAATTACAAATCTGGTGAAGAGAACCAAGTGACTTGGAATTAAAGTTACACAGGAAAGGCAACAGGTATTTAAGTAGCAGAGTATTTATCCATTTGTAAGTGGAGAAGAAATAGAAGACTCAAAGTTTGAGAGTTTATAACCTAGGAGATAGGAACAAGCCAAAAAAGAGGTGGAGGAGCCAAGTACATAATTCCCCTCTTTTAGAATCCAAACTATTTCCCAGAAGGCTGGGCTGGAGTTTCTGCTAGATACCCATGATGGGTTTTCAAATGTGGTCACCTGCCCTAAATGCTTTAAGTAACTATTACACCTTTTGTTCTGACCAATGCACAGATCAGTGTAAAGATTCAAGTGTCCTCCAGAAGTTCCTGAGCTCTCACCAGACCATCCTCTTTACCCTTTTTGCAATGCTGGCATCAACAGCTTTCATCTTTCTAGGTAAGGAGCCTTTACGTTCAACACCCTGGACTTTTAACTTAGAAACTGCTTTCCTTTAATTTCACCTACAATGAGGATAAAAATCAGGTGTTTATCACATCTCATTTGTGATAACCAGCTGGAACTCATTCAGCCTACCTAGCCCTAGTCGCCAAGTGGATGACAGGTCCCGCTCAACTTACCACCAAGTAGCAGTAAACTGCATGTGACAGACCCCACTCAGAACTGGAATCCACTGCTAAACCTTGAGATAATGGGGACGTCTGCCTTGTTTTTGTTTTTTTCAGCATACAATGCCGTCTTAAACAAGATACAGACAGTTCCCATTGTTTATGTGCCAACTGTAGGAACATCACAACCAGGTAAAGAATCACCACCCTTACCTTTAAAAATTCAAATACCCACATTTCATTCACATTCACACTTCATCTGTCTCTCATTTTTACTCCTAGGTTCTTATATCCCCACCACACGTTCTCCTCCGCCTTTCCTGAGTTCCCAACCCCCACCAGCTCAGAGTCGGCTACAACACTGGCTGTGGAGTGTAAGGCACTAAACTCCACTTAGACAAATCCCTTCAGCTGTAAAGAACTGGAGCCATAAGCCCCCAAACTAGCTTTCCAAAAACTGTAAATAAAGGATCGATCCTAAGGTGTTCAGCACTAAAGTGGTGTGGTAGACTGTTTTCAACTAGCAGTTAAAAAATGGAAATGTAAGAGTGAAAGAAAGTATCCCATTTATATAGCATCCCATGTTTCTATCAAGTTCCAAAGATTTAGTCAGTGAGCCTAGCTGGATAGCAATGTTCCATATGGATTTAAGTACTTGGCCACTTACTTGCCCCAAATGACTAGCAGTCCACTCTTCTGGGTGCCCCTGAGTACTTGAGTAGAACTTCCTAGCAGTAAAACAAAGACAATAAAACAGGATGTATCCAAAATCTGTTTATTGGAATAGTGTCCCACTCATCTTGATTCAGGGAGCTTTTAGTGCTGCTTCCGCCTGAAGGAGCATCCTGGAAGAAAAAACGGTTCAGAGGTTGATAGCAGCCTACCTTATCCTGCCACCCCCAAGAAACGAGCGTGGCTAATCCATCCACAGGAAAACTACATCTTTACTTTCCTCAAAACTTACAGCTACCACCTCAGCCGTTAATAGCCCTCGCGCTCACTCGTATGAAGCCCCTTTCATCATTACCCAGATACAGCTTTAGGTTTGTTTTGGATCTACGGAATGTGTGGTTTCTGGCAATCCTGTTGCGGGAGGGTGGCCAGCGAACTTTCCAATCCAACAGCCTGCACGAGGCGGTGTGAGGACACACGACACCCCCCCCCCCCCCGCTCCAAGATTCAAGCCCCAACGACGACGTTCGCTCAGCAGCTCACCTTCTGTAAGCCTTGCTTTTCCTCCCGTGGGCTGGCAGAGGACAGTAGAACAGCCGACACACAGAACTACCGTCTGTGCGTGGCTGAAAACGGTGGTGATTTTGTAGCATCCTGGGAAGAGACGTCAGGAAGCGGGGAGTGAGGACCTTTCAGGCCTTTTCAGGCCCTCATCGCTGGAGCCCGCTCGGAACCCGCCGCTCTCCTCACCCCCACCCCGGGGCCCTCCCCTCCCCCTCCCGCGTCGTTCCCCCCTGGCGGCGCCCCTCACCCGGGCACTTCACGTCCATGAAGTAGGAGTTGGGGCTCTGCACCAGGCGCTTCTTCTTGTGCTTCCTCTTCTCCTCTTCCGGGGACGGGTGCAGGAGATCCTTCGCAAGCTACGGGGGCACAAGGTGTGGTCAGAGCGGCAACGGCCCGGGGTAGTAGGGTGGGGAGGAGGAGGAACAGGAGCAAGAAGCAAAAGCAGCGGCAGCCCGCACCGCCCGGCGTCCACAGCGGGGCCGCCATCTTATCCCCGCCCCGGGCCGCCCGCCGGCCGCCCCCGGCCGCCCGCGCTCCGCGGCCGGCCCCCACGGCCCGCACCCGGCGGAGGAGCACGCGCGCGCGCGGGAAGCGAGGGCTCCGCCGAGACCCGGGCGGAGGAACTCACGGGCATGTTCTCGTGGGGAGGTCGTCACCGCCGGAAAGGAGCGAAAGCGGAAATCCTGTCGCTTATATCCGCCGCCCGCCGGAAATGACGCGCGCGCGTTCGGCCGCCATGCCGAAGTCCGCGCGCCGCCAGTGGCAGAAACCAGCGCCTTTGGACGGGCTGCTGCGCCGCGACCGTGGGAGCGCGTCCGTAGGGTACGCTGACGAAGAGGCGCGCCCCGCCCTGCCTGGGACCTCTCCGCTTCCTTTGCTGTTTTTCCGTGGGTTTACTTTGCCCAGTCAGTACTCCGAAGTGTAAACACGGGAAAAGAAGGCCCGCCTATTTCCCCGCATCCCCAGCTTGCTGCGAGGTCAGCGGCTGTTTTGTTTTATCCAGTGGTTTTCCTTTAAGTGACGATGACATCAGACGCTGGCGTAGTGCTCGCCCTGGGCGGCTGTGGGGCTGGACATTGCACACCCGCACTGACACACTGGAAAGGACGAAGAGAAAGCAAACCGGAACCGGAGCCACGTCTTCTACAGTCGGGCCCAGCCTCTAGAAGGTCCCTTTGTCACCAGAGGACCGACGACTTCTCGACGGCGTCTGGGAATCCAAGCAGAGGCGTGTGAGCTCCGGTCAGGGGCGTGGAGTGTCGGGTGCAAACACCCGCCCCGCGGCCAGAGTCGAACTTCCAGAGTGACAGCGGCACTGGGAAGAGGGATCTCTGAGGGGCCGGAGTCTGCACAGAAGCACTGTGTGGGTTGACGGACAAAACCCAGGGCCAGACGGAGGGGAGGCATAGTTGCCTGAGCTCCGAGTGAAGGGCAGAGCGTCCGGGGCCGGGTTCAGGAACAGCTATTGTACCCCAGCATCGGTACCGTTTGGAGGGGTGGACACCACACGCACCACACTCTGGGGATGGAGTCCAGTTCCAAGCAAAATGGAAAAAAAAAAAAGAATTTGCTGGGTTATTGTCAGAATTAATGAAAGTTGAAGAATAAAGGACACTTTGGCTAGTGAGGAGAAATAGCGAAAACTCAAGATTTGTGATACAGCTTGAAGACATGGTGGGAAGTGAGAGAATGGACAAAGTGGGTTCAGTGGTGGTGTCTGAGAAGGGGCAAGCGCCGGCGCGAACATGACCGGATGAGGGAAGTGTAGTACCAGTATGCTCTACACGAGGACAATTCTGACCCACTGTTAGAAAAGTAAATAGTTTGAACAGTTTTCTTTTTCCCCAAAAAAAGCAAAGATAAACTTGTTTCTTTATAGCCATGTTTTCCACTTAAGCTTTTTCCTTGCCTTTTCACAGCCCTTTCATGTGGTCCCACGAGGGCGGCCTCGGGGCTGTGTTAAAGATCCGTACCTCATCCAAAGAATGAAACCATGGGTCCCTGAGTGGCTCAGTCGGTTAAATATCTCCCTTTCGGCTCAGGTGATGATCCCTGGAGTCCTGGGGTCGAGCTCCTTTTCGGGATCCCTGCTCAGCGGGGAGCCTGCTTCTCCCTCTCCCTCTGCCCTGCTGTCAAATAAAATCTTTAAAAAAAAAAAAAAGGTACGAAACCAGACATTTATAGTACCAATATCTCTCTTCCTGTAACTGGCTTGTCTGAGAAACGCACACACAGGGTCCCAGAAGGAATACTGTTGCTAATGAAGCCCCAGAATGTGTCTCTGTGAAAGTGTATCTGTATGTGTGGTATATGTATATGTCTGATGTGTGTGGGGGAGCTGTGGTATGGGGGTGTGCTGGGGGTGCGTTGTGTGTGGTATATGGGTGTGTGTGTGTGTGTGATATGGTATATGTGTGGTATGTGCGTGGTGTGTGTATTTGGTGTGGGGATGTGTGCGTGGTATATCTATGTGGTGTGTGTGTACGTGGTATGTTGTGTAGTGCTTGCTGTATGTGTTGTGCGGTGTGTATATTGTGTGCTGTGTGTGTCCCGCCTCTCCCCTCCCCCTGCGGGGCGGCAGCTTCCTCGCGCGGTACAGCAGGGGGCACCCGGTCCCAACCTGAGCTGGTGCTCCTGGCGCGCGGCAGCGATCCCGGGAAGCTGGGGCGGGACCTGAGGGCCGGGAAGGCCGAAGCCCAAAGGTGCCCCGAAGGCGTCCACCCCGGAGTGACCCTCGGGTCCTCGAGCTCAGCCCCCCGCGTCGCCCAGACTCGGCCCGCGGTCCTGAGGCGGCCAGGGCGGCGGGCAGCGGCTACCCCTTCGCGGCCGTCGGGGGCAGGGGGCAGGCGGCCGGGGGTGGGGCCCACGGCAGGGCCGCCTCCCCTCCGTCCCGGAGCCTGGGTGGAGAGGGAGGGAAACTCCTTCCTGGCTTGGGCTCAGGGCAACTCCGTCCGCCAGTCCCGCGGTCCCGCCCCCCGGCGCCGCCCCCGGCTCCCCAGTGTCCGCCATGGCCAAAGCCTACGACCACCTCTTCAAGTTGCTGCTCATCGGGGACTCGGGCGTGGGCAAGACCTGTCTCATCATTCGCTTCGCGGAGGACAGCTTCAACAACACCTACATCTCCACCATTGGTGAGCCCGCTGGCCAAGCCCCCGACCCCCGGCGCCCCCAGGCCTTCACCCCTGCGTCTCCACCATCGGTGACCCGTCTGGGCTCACTAGCCCCGGCGCCCCAGGCTCCCAGGTTACTAGTGGCCCTACTTTTCAGTGTCCCAGAAGGAGGCTTCTAAAGTCCAGTGTCTTAGCCCCCGTGTCAGCCTCATGCCGCACACTCGGGATGGTTCCCGACCTCCAAGCTCTCTGAGGCCCCCAGTAACTCCCTGTGCCCGCCCCTCATTTTCCTGGTACCGTCCTTCTCTGGCATCCCCCAGATCCACAGGATCCGTCTGTCCTTCCCTCCGCGCATCTCTCCCCACCGCCTCCCTAGAACCCCTGACCGTTAGTACCCAGCCCCCCAGCTTGCTCTCCAATCCCACCAGCCTCTTCCTGTCCTGCTGAGTTCCATCCCCAGCACTTCCCAGTCTCCCTGCCACCACTTCATGAGGGTTGGGGGTGGGGAGGTTGGAACAGAGTGACTGGCTGTGCTGAAAGGGCCCCCCCCTCCCCAGGACCAGGATGGTGAATGTGCGGTCAGCCAGTCAAGGAAGGTGGGAGTGGGGGAACTTTTGGGGGCTCTGAGTCAGCCTGGTGACTCAGCGTCCTCTTGGGGCTCCCCACAGGCTCTGGGGAGCGGCCTGCATTGCCACTAAGAACGCTGCTTCTCTGCTTCTCCTCCCCCTCTTAGTCCACCTCCTCTGGCCTGGGAACAAAAGCCAGGGGAGTTTCAAGACCATTCTGGTCAGGAAAGGAAGTGCCTGTCTTTCCTAGTTGGGTCGCAAGAGGAGTGGGCCTGGCCCACTAGTGGACACACAGATGGCATCAGCCTTTTCCGGCTCTTGGTCCCAGAGGCTGGGGATGGCTGGAGCCTCAGACTACTGGGTTCTGGGGACCAAGGAAAGAGGAATCAGAAAGCTCTCTTTTGAGGGAGACTCTGAATTGGGAGAGCTGTCAACTGGTGCCTCTGAGGGGACCCAAGCGGTGCCTTACACTTCTCTGCAGAGTTTCTGTCACCTCCCCCTCAGGTCTAGGACATCCCCAGAAAAACAATATGCTTACTATACAAATACAGAGTTGAGAAAAATTCTCCTAGTCTTACACTTGCAACAAGGTTGCTTCCCAGGCGCACCCCCTACAGAATTCCTGGCACTGCTGGCGCTCCATTCCTGGTCTCCCCTGGTGACCCCTCGTGCCCCCCATGTACCCACATGGCCTCAGCCTCACTGTGTGTGTCCCCTCCTAGGAATCGACTTCAAGATCCGCACTGTGGATGTAGAGGGGAAGAAGATCAAGTTGCAGGTCTGGTGAGTGAACCCTGGGCTGCGAGGCATATTCCCTCATTCACCTCTGAGCACCAGTCCCCTCCCTGTGGCTGCCCATCTCTCCCTCTCCCCTCCTGCTCCTTCCGGTACTTCTCCCAGGCCACTTCCTATCCCCCACTCAGACGTCCTTCCATCTCTCTTCCAGTTCACTCAACTCTTTTCAGCTCTTTGGTAACTCTTGCCTCTCCTGGCTCCAGAGCCTTCTCTGAACTTGACAGCAGGTGTCTGCAGAGCTGTCACGTGGGAGATGGCACGAAAGCCGATCCATGGCAAGCAGCAGAATTTGTTAAGTCTGTACTCTCTCTCAAGTCTGGGGAGCCCAGAAAGCCGAGGAAAGAGGGCTGACCTGCCACAGGACCTGGACATCCTGAAGGTGTGGAAGTGGCTGGCGGCTCAAAGGTTTAGGGCGCTACAGATAGAAGCAGATTGTGGTTTGCATTCTCCTTCTGATGCAGGATGACCTTCAGTGATGGAGCCTCTCGAAATCTCTGTCCTCCTTTGTAAAACAGGGGCCAGAAAACATGTCTCCCAAGGGTAGGGTGAAGATGGTGCTTGGCATAAAGTATTCAATGAGACCTTGTACCTTAAGCCTGTGTCCTCTCCCAGCCATCCTCCGTCCTTTTCTCCCTTTACTGTTTTCTGATTCTGTTTGGTTCAGCCCCACCCTGGTGTAAAAGCTAAGTTCTTAGCAGGGGGGATTCACTCCTTGGAGAAGCATTCCCTCTGTCTTGCCCCACGAAACATGCCACTTTTTCAGGGACACAGCTGGCCAGGAGCGATTCAAGACAATAACTACTGCATATTACCGTGGAGCCATGGTATGAGCTGTGGGTCTGGACAAGGGATGAGGCCATAAAGTGGAGATTTCTGAATCCCCAGGGGCTGAGCTTGGGCAGGGAAACTGGGAGGGGGCTCTGGGTGACAGGGGAGGGCCCCGTGTGGACCAAGGGGTAGATTCATGGGTAGAACTTACAGGGTCACTTAAAGGGGCAGGAAGCAGAAATGGGGGCATGTGGCCCAAGGCTCCATGGTGAACTCTTGCCATTCCCCAGGGCATTATCCTCGTATATGACATCACAGATGAGAAATCCTTTGAGAATATCCAGAACTGGATGAAAAGCATCAAAGAGGTGAGGACCCCCCCCAGAGAGGCATTGGACTGGGTAGAACCTGGAGGGTGAGGAAGCCATGAAGCTAAGCAGGACCCAATTGTACTCTTCCTACCATTTGCATCCAGAATGCCTCAGCTGGGGTGGAGCGCCTGCTTCTAGGGAACAAGTGTGACATGGAGGCCAAGAGAAAGGTGCAGAAGGAGCAGGCCATCAAGGTGAGGGCCAGGCCAGATGGAGCTAGATGCCAGAGGGCTGCTATCCTTGACCCACCTCTCTTCTCCCTCCACCCCACAGCTGGCTCGGGAGCATGGAATCCGATTCTTTGAGACAAGTGCCAAATCCAGCACGAATGTGGATGAGGTGAGCCACAGTCTGTGCCCACACCTGCTCCCGGGACATTGTTGGTCGGCAGGCCTGTCCTCACCACTCACTCCTTTCCCTGGCAGGCTTTCAGTTCCCTGGCCCGCGACATCCTGCTCAAGTCAGGAGGCCGGAGATCGGTGAGTTGGTTCTGTGGGACTGAGCCCAGCTGTGTGTGTGTGTGTATGTGTGTGTGTGTGTGTGTGTGTGTGTGCGCGCGCGCACGCGCGCGCATGCATGCTAGAAATGAAACCCCAGGAAGAGGAGCACTAACACTGCCCATGAGGGTAGGTCCCCTTCAAACAATGTTGTGTCAGACCCCAGCCCACCATTGTCACTCTGATCCCGGTGCCTTTCCATCTCTAGGGAAACAGCCACAAGCCCCCTGGCACTGACCTGAAACCCTGTGATAAGAAGAACACCAGCAAGTGCTCCCTCGGCTGAGGACCCCAGGCCCAGAGGCTGAACCTCAGGGAGGCAGGGCTATGGGTGGGCAGGGGAGAAACAGCAGGTGGGGCGAGGGGAGGGGGTCTAGAGGAGATAGATGGTGGAAGAGTAGGAAGCAAATGTAAAAGAAAACAGGAAGGGGAGAGGAGAGGAAGACAGGACAGGGAAGGAGAGACAAGGAGGAGAGAGAAGCAAGTGAGCAGAAAGAGGTAAGGGGGTAGGAAGAAGGGGAGGAGAAAACCACTGGCCCTGGGTGTCAGCCTTTCCCGGGACTTGAGGGCAGACACAAATGTAAATAAAAAGTTGACTTGTTGTTACTGAATCCGGCTTTAGGGTTGTATGAGGTTGGCTCAGCACCCCTCTAGAGATTTGACCCTAGGACTCTACATGCTTTGGCTCGGTATGAAAGGCCACCACCCACACAGAGGTCCCTGGTTTGGGTAACGAAATTTATCATCAGACCTAATTCCTGCCTCTAAGGTGGTTGGGCTGGGTTCCTGTGACACCAGGACCTGTCCCTACACAATGAGGAAAAGAGCAAGGAGGCTCTCTGAACCTGAAGGTCTGGTCATCTTTCCATTATGGGGTTTAGAGGGTCCTATGGGCAGAGCCTTGTCTGGTTTCCAGGACTCTTTTCTTTTTTCAGAAAGACTCTTTCTTGGGCCTTCCCAGGGGAGTGACACGCAGACTCAAGGAAATAACAGGACCTTGTACTCTTTAACCTGTGATTTCTTCAAGCATCTCTGATTCCACCAGTAATCCTTTTAGGTAGCTGGTAAGCATTATTTTCCATTTTCAGACACAGAAGAGGTTTATTTAGTCATAAATTTTTTTTTTTATTTTTTATTTATTTATTTTTTTTTTTATGATAGTCACAGAGAGAGAGAGAGAGGCAGAGACACAGGCAGAGGGAGAAGCAGGCTCCATGCACCGGGAGCCCGACGTGGGATTTGATCCCGGGTCTCCAGGATCGCGCCCTGGGCCAAAGGCAGGCGCCAAACCTCTGCGCCACCCAGGGATCCCTAGTCATAAATTTTTTAAAAATATTTATTTATTTGAAAGAAGGAGAGGGAGCACAAGCGGGAGGTGGGGGGAGGCAGAAGGAGAAGCAGACTTCTGGCTGAGCAGGGAGCGCGATGACCCTGGGATCATGACCTGAGCTGAACACAGACACTTCACTGACTGAGCCACCCAGGCGCCCTAGTCATCAATCTATTGAGCATCTGATATGTGCCATACAACATAGTCAAGTTAATATAATCTTTGAGTGGAACTTACAAGAAGGACAAGAAAATTTTAACAAAAACAGCTCCTAAGTACTGAATTATAAAGAGACAAAACTATTGGCATGCAAAAGAACCAGCACCGGATCCCTGGGTGGATCCCTGGGTGGTGCAGCGGGTTTAGTGCCTGCCCTTTGGCCCAGGGCCTGATCCTGGAGACCCAGGATCAAGTCCCACATCGGGCTCCCTGCGAGGAGCCTGCTTCTCCCTCTGCCTGTGTCTCTGCCTCTCTCTCTCTCTCTCATGAATAAATAAATAAAATCTTAAATAAAAAAAAAAGGAAATTCAGGCATTTTAAAAATCCCCACACCTATTGTGAGGAAGCGAATGGCACAACCCTGGGTCAGCAGCAAAGCTTTCTGTGTTGCTGTTTGTTGGTAAAACACACCACTGGGAAAAAGCCTGACCATGCTGGGAGAACTTCAGGATAATTGGATAAATGTGTTAAGTACCAAACTTCTATGGGGTAAAGATCATGCCTAGGCTCTGTAGTCAACTGCCTAGCTGGTGTACTTTGCTTAAGGTTATGAGAAAAGACTTGCTATTTTGTGAATCCCAGAAAGAACACTAACTGACATCTTCATCACACCCCAGGGCAGATGTTTTAAGATCCAGTTTCAGTGTGGAGACCTACTCAGTTGCTTGGTACAGCTATTGGAAGTGAGAGCTTACAACTCCCACAGCTTGTCAAGAGACATGGTCAGGTTTGATAAGATACTAGAAGATTTCGGCAAGACTTTCCGTATGCCTAAAAGCTACTGGAGAACACTCACACCTACTTTCCGGAACATACAACTACTGATACACAGAAACAGTAACTTAACAGAATGAGGGCATAGTCACAAAAAAAGTAAAGCTCAGTCTCAACTGCCATCTAATGGCCTTTCCATAGTCTGATTGTTCCTGCTTCTGAGGAGCCAGCTCTATGTCTGAAGGGAAGATAGAATTTGTGGGACATCACAGGGCTTACTTATACTCTCATTCCTGGAAGAAAGTGCTGGCACCCTTAGGGCTGCGCGGTGGAATTAGCCGCTGTTGTAGTTAGGTTAGGAAGGCTTCTTGGGCCAGAAAAGTGTGGAATAGGGTTAACAAGAAAGTCTGGGACTAGCCCTTTCGCCTTAAGACGTTGGGGGGGGGGGGGGAGGAGCAGATTACCACCAGTGACCACTACTGACTATATACGTGAGTTTCAGTAGGTCATTGAGGCTGCACGGTATGGTGGTCTGTAGCCCTAGAAGGAGGATCCGGCCAGGGTCCCACGGTGCCCAGGACCCGGGAGGAAGCACAAAACCAGCGCAGGCCCAGGGCCCAACTCTGACTGCAGGGGGCGGCACGGTCTACTTGGGCTCCCACTCACTGGGTCACCTCGGAAGTCACTTCTACCCCGAGCTTACTCGCAAGATACCAGAGTCCTCAGCATTACTGAAGACACGCAGACCTAAGTGTGTAATTCAAGAAGCAGGACAGTAACGGGCGCTGTCGTAGGGGAAGGAAAGGCTCCCGCCAAACCCCGACGCTGCCAGTCGGCGACTCGGCTCTGGAGGCTCCCCGGAGGGTGCAGGGCCGTGTCCGAGCACGCATCGGAGTCGGCGGCAGACGCGTCCCAGGCCGCAGGGACCACGCAACCAACCAAACTCCAATGAGCAGAAAGGCGACAGCGCGCCCAGGGGCAGCAAGTGCAGCGTCGCCTCCCGCCCGGCCACCAGGGCCACCCTGGCGTTTTCGCAAGCAGCGACGACTGTGCTTCCGTGTCGCTGCTCACGTCGCCCAGAACGGGCCCACGAACGACAGCCCGGGTCGTCCCAGCCTGAGCCAGCCGAGGGAAAAAGAACCCGGCCGGCGGCCTCCAGCGGTCCCGCCCCGCACGCCTGCGCGGAGCGACGCAGCCTCCTGAACCTTCCCCGCTCCCGGCATCCCCCGAGGCTTCGGCGTCTCTCCCCCCACCCCCCGCCCCTCCTGCGGCCCGGCATCCTCCGCGGCCCGGCATCCTCTGCGGGGCAAGATGGCCGCGGCAGCGACGGCCCGGGAGGTGACGGGGCAGTAGACCGTACGCGCCGCGGCTTTTCCCGAGGGCCGTGCGGGTCCGAAGACGTGAGCTCACAGCCCCGTCCACAGGTGGCCGTGGGGCCGTCCCATTAATGCCTGGGCCCTGACAGGCAGTCCCAGCATTTCGCAGCCCTGACCTGGAAGCTCCCGGAGGGCTGCAGTGTACGCGCCCCGACGGAGGCAAGCGGCCAGTCAGGCAGGTGCCTTGGTCCCGACGGGCGCGACCCTGAGCACTCCATGCCTGCGGGCGCGGGGAGGCACAGCCTCCCCCAGCGCAGCCACCTGTGCTGGCTGCTCTGCGCTCTCACCTTACAGCTCTGGTGAGGAGAGGCTGAGCGCCGAGGACGGGAAGGGAGGGGGGAGGGGCGAGTCCCTGTCTTCCGCCCTCTGACTTGTGCCTCCCCTCCCCTCCCCCCCGCGGCTGCAGCCGAGCGGAGGCTCCTGTGAGGGCAGAGAAGCTGTCAGGTGGGTGATGCTGCGCTGATCCGACACTCCCGGGAGCACAGGTGGGACGGGGGGCGCCGCGGCGAAGGAGGGCGCTCAGCTATGCTGGGAAGTGGGATGGGCAGCATCTTTGGGAGAAATCTTCTCAATGAGGTCTGGGGCCGGCATTTCTCTCCCTCTCTAGTGAGCACCTCAAATCTGCCTTGCTGGCTGGTGGAAGAGTTTGTGGTGGCAGAGGAATGTGCTCCGTGTTCTAGTTTTCGGGCCGTGAGTATTCGTTCTCTCTCTCCGTCTCAGTGTGCCGCTGCATCGTCCTGTAGTGTTCCATGCAGCCTCAATGTCCACACCTGAACCTGTTTTTCCTCTGAAAACGTGCCTTTTCCTAAGTGAACGGGAGTATTTGGCTAATAATCATGTTCATTTTTTTAAAAAGATCTCATTTGGGGGGGCCCCTGAATGGCTCAGCCAGTTGAGCCTCCGACTTGGGGGGTGATTTCTCAAGGTCCTGCCCCTCCCCTCACTCATGTGTCCTTACTCTCTCTAGATTAAGAAAGAAATCTTTAAAGATTTTTTTAAAAACCTGTAATTAGGGCAGCCTGGGTGGCTCAGTGGTTTAGCGCCGCCTTCAGCCCAGGGTGTGGATCTGGAGACCAAGGATCGAGTCCCATGTTGGGCTCCCTGCATAGAGCCTGCTTCTCCCTCTGCCTATGCCTGTGTCTCTTTCTCTGTGTCTCTCGTGAATGAATAAATAAATAAAATCTTAAAAAAAAACCCAAACCTGTAATTATTCCAGATGGGTTTTTAAAGGTTTTGTTTGAGAGAAAGAGAACATAAGCCTGGGGGAAGGGCAGAGAAAGAGGGAGAAGCAGACTCCTGATCAGGAAGCAGCCCATTGCCAGGCTGGATCCCAGGATCCCAAGATCATAACCTGAGCCGAAGACAGATGCCCATCCAACTGAGCCACCCAGGTGCCCCTAAAATCTTGTTTTTAAGTCAGTTCTACACCAATGTGGGGCTCAAACTCAACCCCGAGATCAAGAGACGCATGCTCCACGGGCTGACACCAGCCAGGCACCCCAGTCATAATTTTTAATCCAGTAGGCCCTGGAAACTGTCCCTGTCCCTCCTAGACTATTGCTCAAGTGTCCTTTCCTGACATGTGCTTTGGTCCCTTTTTCCTGACAGAAAACCACCCCTGAGTGTGGCTCCACAGGGTACGTGGAGAAAATCACATGCAGCTCTTCTAAGAGGAATGAATTCAAAAGGCAAGTGCTGTTTTTCTTTTCTTTTTTCAAGTGCTGTTTTTCATCTTGTAACCTCGTACATCACCTCTTGTTCTCATGATTTTAGGGAGACTAATAGTCCTACATCTTCCTCTCTGTCTAGGGTAGCATGGCATATTGGAAGAGGGGGGAACCAAAGTATTTAAACCCAAGTCCCAGCTCTACTTCTCAGCACTTCGTCATTGGTCTTATTTTCTCATCACTAGATTTGATTGATACCAGCTCTGTTTACCTCACTAGAAAATAAGTTGTAGATATATTTGAGTGGAGTTTGTTTAGGGTAAACATGTTAGAAGGCTGACTGTGGCTTCCTCTGTTCTCCTCAGGTATATCTTGGTTAGGCTTCACTAGAAGGGAGATTGGAGGGAGTGGTGGTCCAGCCTTCCCTGGGAATAACTGTCTCTTCCTGCTCTTAGCTGTCGCTCAGCTCTGATGGAACAACACTTATTCTGGAAATTTGAAGGGGCTGTCGTGGGTGTGGCCTTGGTCTTCGCTTGCCTTGTCATCGTTCGTCAGCGACAGCTGGACAGAAAAGCTCTGGAAAAGGTCCGGAAGCAAATCGAGTCCATATAGCTACCTCCCACTCTTCAATGGGGTCTAAGAGATTATATCTCAGACACAGAGAGAATGAATGGATTTGTGCCCCTCCTTCTTAGGAACCTGTGGTGGTACCACCTTCTCTATCTCTTGTTTAGATCATTAATGAGCAAAATATAAATAGTTTTTTTCTCTATTATAATTTGGTTTAAAAAAAAATAATAATAATTTGGTTTGGGACAGGAAGTCCTGGCGGCAGAAATGAGATAGCAACCTTCAACCCCAGTTTATCAATTACCTATCTTCTCCTTCTTCTACTTATTTAAAACTTTCAAGATGTAATTCCAGGAAAAAAGTTTATTCCTCAGCCCAAACTTCTGTTTTCCCTCAACCCTAACCACCCCCAAAAATAAAATTGCAGATGTATAACAAAGTATCTGCAATGACTGGTTATATAGCCTGGGCCTTGAGTACAGACCCTAAGGGTGTGCTGAAATGATTCAGACCCCTGGGGGAACCTGGACTCCTTACTGTGGTTGGGATGTGTCCAGCTCACATCTCATCTGCATGCAGGACAGTCCTGATGTGCCCACCAGGGCCCGTCTTCCCTCCCATCTTCTCAAGCAGGGTCCTTGTTGAACCATTTACATCCTTGGCCCTAGGTGGCCCCTCCAATCTGGACTCTACCACCGTGGTCTCCAAATTTTCTATCATGTCCTTATGAGTCAGGATATTTCTAGAAATTACTGGAAAGTGAAAGAAAAATGGCAGTAGTAGAGTGCTTCCTTGGTGGGGGAATCCTAGACAGGACCTCCCTTCCACATCTTGACCACCCTGGGAAAGTAGCCCTGCCCCTGCTTTACCTCCATGAGGCTGGTGATCCTCAGAACCAGCTTCCCGGAGACCCTGTAAGGGGCTGACACTGGGCAGGACGATGAGAGCCAGGGAAAAAAGAAGGATCTGGAGAAAGCAAAAGGACACTTGAGCTGTGGAGACACTAATGGAAGGAACCTAAGGGCAGAACGAACAAAGGGCAGTTGGAATCATCAGGGATGGGAAGGTGAGTATGGTTGGGACTGGGGGTGTCAGGATGGAAGTGTGGCAGAAGATGGTGGAAGTAGGGGGAGACAGGAAGTAGACAGTACCAGAACACAGGTGCTGGTCTGAGCAGCTTTGTTGGACGTTTGGGCAATGAGCGTCTGCAGCTGGCGGAGCTGAGTTACCAGGGAGCTAGAGAAGGATGAATAAAGAATAAGCTCCCCTGGGAGCTGGGGCACAGGAATGGTGCCCCCGTGTGCCACACACCCTTTTCCAGGGGTGCACACTATGCTTTCACTTACATGTTGTGCCTCTCCAGCTCCTGGACTTTCTTCTGTAGTTCCTGGTTCTGTGCAGAACAGGCAGCCACCCTAGGGAGTGTGGACAGGTAGGACCGTTTGCAGTCAGGTGGTCCCTGACCTTGCCTTCCTTGGTAAGGAGGGAGGCCCAGACATACCTGCTCTCTAGCCCATCAATGTACTCCTTCTTCCGACGCCGACTGTCCTGAGCTGACTGCTTGTTCCGGATCTTCCTCCTGATCTTCTTAAGGACCCTCTCCTCTGCCTGAGGGCCCAAAGTGTGTCAGTCCTGAGCCCTTAACCTCCCTCAACTACCCCTTAACCTTGTAATACTGGCTCTTTCAGAGGCCACGATGAGACGGGTTGGGGTTGGGACTGGGAGGCCCTTTGGGGAAGCATGTTACCTTGGTGAGGGGCAGGTGAGTGGGCAGGGAAACCCCTTCCTGTCCCAGCAGACGCTTCTCCTCCTCTGTAAGGAACACGGTTTGACAAGGCAGCTGGTAGAGTAGAGAGCAGGGAAGGTAGATGAGAGGTGGAGAGGGTTTTCCCTTTTCTGGCACCCAAGGCCACACACCCCTGTATGCCTTTAGGAAAATTTCCCGTTTGCACTTAGGAGTAAATAACCATGAAGTGAGCGGAGGGAAGGGACCTTAATTCAGACGGGCTCTGGACCAAGCCCAAGGGACCTTCTGGAGCTGTGAAAGGAGACCTTACATCTTCTGCCCCCAGACTCAGGATGTTGGCACCCTGAGCAAACTAGGGAGGGCTTGTTCTGGTCTGCACCTCCCCAGAGCTTAAGGGTATTTGAAGACAGGGAGGAACACACTAAGGTGGGGTTTGCTTAATCTCACAATAAGCAAATGATTCACATTTGGCCATTAACTTCCACTTGGCAGTGTGTTATTCCATCAGGTCAACCTCAGGGAGCTCCCTGAGGCAGTGGCCCACTTGCCCTCAGGGTCTCGGCTCCACTTTTGAGACTGAAGCTCTGTCTCGTCTCCAAGAACTCCCATGGCCAGCAAACTTAACATCTTGTAGGAACATAGTATGTGGAGCAAGTAGACGACATCTGGGGAACCTGAGCCTGCCCACTGAGTAACCTGGCTTTCTGATACTCTTTTTTTTAATATTTTTAATTTATTTATTCAGAGAGAGAGAGGCAGAGACACAGGCAGAGGGAGAAGCAAGCTCCATACAGGGAGCCCGACGTGTGACTCGATCCCGGGTCTCCAGGATCACACCCCGGGCTGCAGGCGGCGCTAAACCGCTGTGCCACCGGGGCTGCCCTGATACTCCTTTTTGAAATACTTATGCTTCACTTTCGCTTAAGAGGAATTTGTTTTTGCTTTTGACTCCTGATGGTCTTTGGCTTTTAACCAAACCATTTCTTGACTTCTTGCCTTTTCTTGATGACCCCTTCTTGCTCTCCTGAAGCCACAAATTCCCCAGTGTTTTGATGCAAAGCCTAGAAATATCAGACTTTTTAGGGTCCCTTGATTCTGAGTTGCTTGGCTTCCACTCTGGTCTCAGCTTCAAGCACAGCCTGGCCGAGAGCTGAGAATCTGTTCCCTGTTTCATACACAAGCAGTTCTTCCCAGTGACTCTTGGTTGACAGTGACCTGAGCAAGACCCCTGCTCACTCCCACTGCAGGAACCAATGTGGTACACAGTTCCAGTGGAAATGGTGGCACTTGTTTCCATACCCTGTTTCTCGTAGCCGGCTGGATTCCCAGGCAGCCTGTTGATGTCCTAACCCAAGGCTGAAACAATGGCTGGCCGTGGCTGAGCAAACTGCACACAAGGTCTGGGCTTTCTTCCAGGCCCTATCCCCAGATTCCCTGACCTAACTTTCTCCTTAACTGAGTCGTCACCACCACACCCCCAAGGGCTTCTGTCTCCCTTGTCCTTTCCTGCTCTTAAAGTTGCTCATGCCACTTTGATGTTCAGGCCCATTGACATGAAAAATTGGAGCAAAGAGTTTAGCATCAGTTTCCCCCTCTCAAGCCCTTTCCCCATCTGTGTGGGTACATATCTTTGTACCTGGGAGTACTGGATCCAGCTGACTGAAGACTCACCAGGGTGGCAGGAGGCACTGGGTTCACACTGCCTGCTCTGGGCAGGGTGTGAGTGTGAGCATCAAGGGGTAGCTCGCAGACCACGCAGGCCTCAGGCACTGGAAGTGGTGGGCTCCACTGATCTGAGGGAGACACAGGTGACCAGGAGAAAGGAGATGAAGGGCCTTGGAGAGGCACAGGTTGGGGAAACCCCTTAGCCCAAGGACTAGGGCTGGACCTGAAAGGCCAGTGTCCCCTTCCCACAAAGAACACTGACCTAGCTGGACAGAGATGAACCGCCCAGCTGGCCCTTCCATCCTCTGCAAAACCCCTGCCTCAAAGACAACCTCACAGAGAGCAGGGGAACTGGGTGCCTTGGGGGCATGAGGACCATCAGGATGGCCAGGGTCCTCTGAGATTCCACTGTCACTGCCAGGAGATGCTTGTGAGCAGTACACTTCATTGGGGTCGATGAAAAGCTTCAGAAAATCTTCGGGCTCACTCTCTTGAAGGCCCTACAGAAGGAGAGAGTTCTGGAGTGCCACCTGACCCCAGACTCGGATTCGCCGCGGCCCTGGACAGCTCCTGGACAGCCCAGCCCCACCTGCGCTGTCACACTCACACTGCCTGGCAGCCCCTGCTCAGGGGTCCCGGGAGCCTCTGCATGGGGGCAGGGGGCCCCCAGCTCCAGGAAGGCCCCTGCCGAGAAGACCTCTTCTGGGGGCTCCAGCCACTGGTCCAGCAGGTCTGGGGCTCGGAGGTCCATTCTGCGGGCAGAGCTGCAGGAAGGTGAGGGCGGCCTGCCTACCGAGCGGCTGATTCCCCCTCCTTCCCTTCACCCTTTCCTCACCTGCCACCGGGGGTCTCGTCTCGGGCCTTCTCTCCGCTTCAGACTTGGGGGCCGACTGCCGCCCTGGCCCTGCCCTGACCTGCCCTCCCCACCCCTCTGCAGCCCGCCGACAGCCTTTCTTCCCTCCAGGATCTCGCATCCTGGACCTGCCCAGCCAAGCCCCGCCCCCGGCCTGACCCCGGGATTGCTAAGTGGGGGGTTGGGAGCCTGGACGTCCGCCAACCGGACTTCAGGAAAGCACGGGCCGCCCCGTCCTTTGCGTCCGTTTCTCCTAGCGACAGCAAATCTTCCTGAGGGGTTGGGCTCTTCGGGAAAGGACGGCGATGACTGTGGCCGCAGCATACGAAGTGCCGGCCGTCACTGGTGTCAAAAGCGGCTCACAGGCTGGAAAACAAAACCGGAAAGCCGCGCGACCGGATCGCTGGAGACTCGCGCAAGCATCTCCTCCCCCACCCCAAGAGCTCTTTCCACTCTTGAGTTTGATTGGACGCAAGAGATTTAAGGGGCAGCGCGTGGAGCCAATAGGAGTGCCGTGTCGGGGCAGGCTGCGCGCTGACTGATCGGGCAGCCGCCAGGGAGGATCCGCGAGCCCGGGGGCAGGTGCTGGGAGCGGATACAACCTCGGCCAGGCTGACTTACCTGTCGGCCCGGCTGGAGCTCTCAGGACTCCGCTAACTGGCGGGGGCCAGGGGCTGGGAGCCCAGAGGATAACGGCCGCCGAGGTTGCTGCAGGAATTCGTCCTACTGTTTGCATGTCATGTCCTACATCTGTCGAGCTCGACAGTGGCGTCCCCTATTTACCACCACGCGACCCTGGGGCAAGGAGCGTTTCCTTAGCCTGACCGGTGAGGACACAGAGCCGGGACACCGACGGGCCAGGAACTCACTTGAGATGCAGTCGTGCAGCTGCTCTCAGGGAAGAAGGCAGGAAAGTCTGGGGTGTGGATCCAGAATTCAAATTGGTATTCTCGTAAAATGCGCACGTGCTGAGAATAAAGACAGGAACAGGACTTAGTATTTATTGAGTGACCGTTAGCATACTCACATTACTCACACAGTTTCCATAGGAAGTCATAGCTGGAAGACAGAAGTGACTTTTTCAAGGTTATTCTGTAAGTAGAGCCAGGGTTTGGAGGCCTGAGCTCACATTGTTTGCACTCTGCTATCTTGCTGGGGTTTTCTCAGATTTCCTGCTCATCTGCCTGCATTCCTGCCCAAGGACTGAGGAGACAAGGTAGGCTTCCTGGATTGATGCAGAGTTCTAAGGAAAGCTGGAGCTGTCCTTGCGGAGATCTTTCCTAGAGCAACAAAGGCCTCAAGGGGCTTCCTACAGGCTGCGTTTGCAGAGATGATTATGTGGAAAATAGAATCTGCTTACATTAATTAGAACTGGATGGCATCACTTTTTTAAATTTTTATTTATTTATGAGAGACAAGGAGAGAGAGAGCGAGCACAGAGACATAGGCAGAAAGAGGCAGGCTCCATGCAGGAGCCCGACGTGGGACTCAATCCTGGGACTCCAGGATCATGCCCTGGGCCAAAGGCAGGTGCTCAACCGCTGAGCCACCCAGGCGTCCTGGCATCATCATCTTCTAGTACGACTTCTCTTTCATCTGCTTTATCAAATTCCTGAGAAGGAGAATGACTTGCTTAAGATCACACATCAAAGTAGATGAGTGCGTGGCTGGTTCAGTTAGTGGAACATGAGGCTTTTGATCTCAGGGTTGTGAATTCAAGCTCCACGTTGGGCATTGACCTTATTTAAAAATAAAAATTAAGGGATGCCTGGTGGCTCAGCAATTGAGCTTTGCTTTTGGTTCAGGGCGTGATCTTGGAGTTCAGGGATCAAGTCCTACATAGGGCTATCTCTGTCTCTCATGAATAAATAAATAAAATCTTTTATAATTTTTTTTTTTTTTTTAAAGAACACATAGGGACAGCCCGGGTGGCTCAGCGATTTAGCGCCACCTTCAGTCCAGGGCGTGATCCTGGAGACCCGGGATCAGACCCACGTCGTCGGGCTCCCTGCTTGGAGCCTGCTTGTGTCTCTGCCTCTCTCTGTGTGTGTATTCTCATGAATAAATAAATAAAATCTTTAAAAAAACAACACATAAAAATTAATATTAAAAAAACAAATTGAGGTATCTGGATGGCTCAGTCAGTTAAATGACTTTTGAATTTTAGCTTAGGGGATCCCTGGGTGGCTCAGTGACTTAGTGCCGCCTTCAGCCCAGGGCATGATCCTGGGGACCGGAGATCGAGTCCCGTGTCGGGCTCCCTGCATGATGCCTGCTTCTCCCTCTGCCTGTGTCTCTGCCTCTCTGTCTGTGTCTCTCATAAATAAATAAATAAAATCTTAAAAAAAAATGAATTTCAGCTCAGGCATGTTCTCCAGGTTCTAGGATCCACCCCGAGTTGGGGTCTATAATTAGTGGGAGACTACTTCAGGATTCTCCCTCTCCCTCTGACCCTCCCTCTGTTTTTTTTTTTTTCCTCTCTCTCTCAAATAAATAAAACCTTTAAAAACAAAAACAACCAAATTAAGGTATAGCTGGGACAAGTACCCAGGTGTCCTGTCCTGTCTCCCAGTCCATGATTCCTTGTTAATGCTACTAATTTTCAATAATCTTAAGGAGCACCTGGGTGACTCTTGGTTTCCACTTGGGTCATGATCTTCAGGTCTTGAGATCAATCCCTATATCAGGCTCTGTGCTCAGCATGGAGTCTGCTTGAGATTCTCTCTCCCTTTCCTTCTGCCCCTCCGAGTCATGCTCTCTCTCTAAAATAAATAAATAAATCTTTAAAAAATAATAATCTTGAAAGCATAATTTGCCACAAACCATAGCATGCATAATATTCTCAAATAGTTTGGAGTTTTCTCCTTAAAAATTTATTTATTTATTTATTTATTTGAGAGAAAGAAAGCACAAGCAGTGGGGAGGGGCAGAGGGATAGGGAGAAGCAGACTCCTTGCTGAGCAGGAAGCCCAGTGATGTGGGGCTGGGGCTGGATCTCTGGGAGCAGATGCTCAACCAAGTGAGCCATCCAGGCATCCCCAGAGGTTCCTCTTAACACTAATTTTTATCTTTAAGAGCTTGGGGGACACCTGGGTGGCTCAGTGGTTGAGCGTCTGCCTTTGGCTCACGTGATCTTGGAGTTCCAGGATTGAGTCCCACATTGGGCTCCCTGCATGGAGCCTGCTTCTCTTTCTGCCTGTCTCTGCCTCTCTCTGTGTCTCTCATGAATAAACAAATAGAATTGTAAAAAAAAAAAAAAGCTTGGAACAGTAATAAATTTTTTTTTCAGCAATAATAATTATTAAATGATGGTACAGTTCTTTCCCATTTCACTTAATCCTAATCTTAAGAGTCCTATCTGATTCCTTTCTCCTGGACTCTCCCTCAAGAAGTGCTCCCATTCTGACTTAAGGAAGTTGCTGGCCTCTGTTCCCAGAGCCTTAGAGCCATCACTCTGTCTCTTCTTGAGACAAGGTCTTTCTGCCTTTGCAAAGACTAGGCTGAGCCCCCTTCTTAATTTCTTCTTTTATATCCTGCGCTCCCATGCAGTTAGAAGAGGATTCTGATAGCACAGGGAATGTGGATCAAAAGATCCAGCCTGGGGATCCCTGGGTGGCTCAGCGGTTTAGCACCTGCCTTTGGTCCGGGGCGCGATCCTGGAGTCCCGGGATAGGGTCCCACTTCGGGCTCCCGGCATGGAGCCTGCTTCTCCCTCCTCCCTGTCTCTGCCTCTCTCTCTCTCTCTCTCTCTATGTCTATCATAAATAAATAAATCTTTAAAAACAAACAAACAGGGGATCCCTGGGTGGCTCAGCGGTTTGGCGCCTGCCTTCGGCCCAAGGCGTGATCCTGGAGTCCCGGGGTCCCACGTCGGGCTCCCGGCATGGAGCCTGCTTCTCCCTCTGCCTGTGTCTCTGCCTCTCTCTCTCTCTCTATCTGAATAAATAAATAAATAAATCTTAAAAACAAACAAACAAAAGATCCAGCCTAAGGAAACAATGAGGATCCTGAGTAGAAAATGATGAAGTTTTGGAATATAGGTGAGGCCCGTAGCCAATGAACAAGAAAGAATTCTTGAGACGTCTTTGGTGCAAAATGGTGGTTTTATTAACCCCCAGGGATGGGACCCGCGGGCAGGAAGAGCTGCTGCCCGGGCCTGTGAGGGGTGGCTGATTATATACCTCGGAGTTGGGAGGGGTTTGGCGATACCTTACTCTCTAAGGAATTTTGAAAGCAAGGTTTCCAGGACCTTGAGGGGGCTAGCTGTGGTTGGGAAAAGGTCACTTATTACTGTCTAATAAACTCTGAGTCATGAGACCCTTCAGATGGATATCGGTGGGCCATGTGCTTGGTGGGGGTTTAGAGACAGGAGATTTCTTTTTTTTTTTTTAATTATTTTTTTTAAAATTTTTTATTTATTTATGAGAGAGAGAGAGACAGAGAGAGAGAGAGGGAGGCAGAGACACAGGCAGAGGGAGAAGCAGGCTCCATGCACTGGGAACCGGACATGGGATTCCATCCCGCGTCTCCAGGATCGGGCCCTGGGCCAAAGGCAGGCGCCAAACCGCTGCGCCACCCAGGGATCCCGAGACAGGAAATTTCTAAAGGAATTTTTATATGTTAAAGTAGATTTACAGGATGGCGGGGGGTGGGGGGGGGGTGGGGTGGCTAAGATTGTCTTTGGCCTTGGCAAAGTATGAACATCCAGGCAGTTGAGCCGTAGAGGAACGTCCTCGGTTCCTGTTTCAAGGACTTGTCAATGTGCTTTGTCCTCAGTCAGTTCTGTTTCCCCATCAGAAAATGCTTTGGTGCAGGGAGGCCAGGAGAGCAGGGGGAGAGGAGCTGCAGAGTTCAAGGTGACTTTGGAGGCGGGGTAAAAGAGGGGGTACCAGCAGTCCCGCACACTCTCAGGGTGGACAGAGGACTCACAGCAGTGAGCTCAGGCCACTGGTTGCCGAGAAGGGATCCTTCTCAAGAGGTGCCCTCTCTGCCAGTCGGCCTCGTGTTTCTCCCTCGCTGTGAGCGCTGGGAAGCCCAGACAGGAAGAAGTCGGTCTCAGAAGGGAGGCTTTCCCTCTGGCGCCAAGATGCACAGGAGGGGCCTTACAGCCTTCTCTAGACCAGGAAGAAGAGCTCAGCAAGCCGGGCGGAAGACTTGGGAATGCGGGTGGGCCCGGGCTCTGGCCTAGCCCTCAGGCGTCCCAGCTTCCGGCCAGTCGGGCCAGTCTGACCGCCCAGCTGCGCCCCAGGCCCCGCAGACCCACGCCCCGCCCCCTAGCCGCCCCGCCCCCGCCAGCCAGCCTACCGGTCTCGGATTGGTCTTGGGGAACGTCACTCCGGATCTGGACCCGCCCCTGGAGGCCGTCATTGGCCCCCGGAGGCGAGGGGGCGGGGCGCGGTGGGGCAGGGTCCCGAGTCGCGTAGGATCCCGGCGGCTGCGGCGGAGGGGCCTCTGGCGAGGTGAGTGTCCGACCTGGGCTGTGCGGGCTGGGCGGCCGGGGGCTGGCCGAGGGCGGGCGGCGCCTGTGGCCATCTGCCCGCCGCTCTCCGCTTCGGGCGCGGCGCTGGGCAGACCGGAGCGCGGACGGACCGAGCCCCACACTCGCCTTGCCCAGGTGGCCCACGAAGCGCCCCGCGACAGCTCAGCTCCGTCTGCCGCTTCTGCGGTGGTCCCCGCCTCTCCTCTCCCGGGAGCACCCAGCTCCAGGTGTAAGGGTAATGAGTCGTCCATACCGCCCCGACGCCGGCTCCCCATCGCGGGGTCCCCGAAGGGGGGCTATTTGAAGGGGTGAAGCGTTGGGGGGCCGGGAGCCGTTCCCGGTACCGGGGAGCCTGAGTCACACCGGGCTGGAGAGGGTGCAGGGCGGCAGGGTGTGGGAGCTCTCCTCGGCTGACCAGCCTTCCCCTTTGCTTGGCCCCATCTTCAAGTGGCCAATACCCCACTCACTTTGTCTTAGGTGTGACCGTCGTTGGAGCAGCCGCAGCCACCATGGGGCCCTGGGGAGAGCCAGAGCTCCTGGTGTGGCGCCCGGAGGCGGTGGCCTCCGAGCCTCCAGGGCCCGTGGGGCTGGAGGTGAAAATGGGGGCCCTAGTGCTGCTGCTGTTGCTCACGCTCCTCTGCAGTCTAGTGCCCATCTGTGTGCTGCGCCGGCCGGGGGCTGGTCCTGAAGCCCTAGGTGAGCCTCTGCTGTCCCTGCTGCCTCCCCAAGGCTGGGGTAGGGAGGGCTCTGGGGCTGAGGATGTCCACCTGAAGAGGGGAAGGTGAGAGTGACCATTGCTTGGGTTGGGGCAGTGAGGCTCCAGGGGTGCGTAGCTCACGGGGTCTGTGTGCTCCACTCCAGCCTCCCGCCAAAAAGCCTTGAGCCTAGTAAGCTGCTTCGCAGGGGGTGTCTTTCTGGCTACTTGTCTCCTGGACCTACTGCCTGACTACCTGGCTGCCATAGATGAGGCCTTGGCAGCCCTACACGTGACGGTGAGCCCTTACTGGCTGCATGTGACCCTGTGTGGGTGTGTTCGATCATATACCTGTGGGACAAGTGGCGCTTGCCGTGGATGGCACTCAGCATGGGACCCTCTGAATTGGGGTTTGTAGTTATGGGGCATAACTCTTCCGGGGGTGCTTGTCCTCGCCCCCAATCCCTCTGTGACTGCTGTGCACTCTCTGGAACAGTGAGAGGAGCCTCTTCCCAGGCATGTGACCTACTCTGAGTTTCTTGTCCCAGCCTCCAAGAATCCTATTCGCTCTCATACTACTTTCCTGAAGGGGTTAGCAACAGAGGGCCCTACGGGCTTCGGAAGGGTGGGAGGCCTGGAGTTCCTGACCACAGAGGCCATAGCCCAAGGAAGTTGGATGTGAAGGGCAAGTACCAGACAGAGGAAAGTCTCATGGGAAAAACTGAGACAATCATGTGGAGATGCCAGGGAGGCACCCTGTGCTCTTCCACTTCCTAAAACTGGGAAGTAACATGGGATGTACCTTCTGTGACTGTGACTCTGTGTAAGTCTGAACAGCCCCATGAGAGTGGGTTAGGTGGGTAACGTGGTCCTTTGTGTGTATGTACCTTCATGTCACACTTTGTGTAACCTGCATCAGTGACTCTCGGGGGCGGGGGAGTGTCTTGCACCTCCTCCACTGGAAGCATGTGGAAACATGTTTGGTTGTCACAACTCCTGGACAGAAGACTTTGTTCTTGCTTTTGGCATCTAATGGGCATCAGCTAGGGATGCAGTTAAACACCCTGCTGAGCACAGGACAGCCCTCCAAAATGAATTATCCAACCTAAAATTTTAAATAGTGCCGAGGTTGAGAAACTGGTCTCTATATAGTACTGTGAGTGACGCTATAGTCTGTGTGATTGTGTATTATTCTGTGTTTGCGTAACTGAGTGGCCTGCGTCTATAGGGGATCCTGAGTCTGTACAACTGGGACTCTTCTAGACTGAATTTGACTCCTTCCCCATTCTTGGCCTGTCTCCTGAACTTGCTGCTCTGTCTGCCTGCAGCTCCAGTTCCCTCTACAAGAGTTTATCCTGGCAATGGGCTTCTTCCTAGTCCTGGTGATGGAGCAGATCACACTAGCTTACAAGGAGCAGTCGGGGCCACCACCTCGAGAGGAGACGAGGGCGCTGCTGGGAACGGCAAATGGTGGGCCACAGCACTGGCACGATGGGCCAGGGGTTCCACAGGCAGGTGGAGCTCCAGCAGCCCCTTCAGCCCTGCGTGCCTGCGTACTGGTCTTCTCCCTGGCCCTGCACTCGGTGTTCGAAGGATTGGCAGTGGGGCTGCAGCGAGACCGGGCTCGGGCCATGGAGCTGTGCCTGGCTTTGCTGCTCCACAAGGGTATTCTGGCAGTCAGCTTGTCTCTGCGGCTGCTGCAGAGTCATCTGCGAGCGCAGGTGGTAGCTGGTTGTGGGATCCTCTTCTCATGCATGACACCTCTGGGCATTGGGCTGGGTGCAGCTCTGGCAGAGTCTGCGGGGCCACTGCACCAGCTGGCCCAGTCTGTGCTGGAGGGCATGGCGGCTGGCACCTTTCTCTATATCACCTTCCTGGAAATCCTGCCCCAGGAGCTGGCCGCATCTGAGCAGAGGATCCTCAAGGTCATCCTGCTCCTTGCAGGCTTTGCCCTGCTCACTGGCCTGCTCTTCATCCAAGTCTAAGGGCTCCAGGTGCTCTTCCCCAGGGTAAGCAGGAGCGGAGAAGGGAGGTACTGAGGATCCAAGGGTTCTCCGGGAGGTAGGGATGGAGTCTTTGGGACTACCTGACCAATGACAGGGATGTGGTAGACAAGAGCCTGGCCCCAAGGGACTGGGGATAGGTGACTAAAGATGACTAGTGATTCCTATTGGGGAAGACTGCTAGAGTCCAGGGTCAGATACTACATACAGGGCCGAGCTGACACTGGGAAGGCTGCTGTGGGATGGAGGTGTAGAGAAGACACAGCTCCAAGTCAGCAGTCCTGCGTCTAGCCCAGTTCAGTCCTCTGTCTCTTGAGGTGGAGTGGACTCCTACTACTCTTTCTTAGCTCCTAATCTATCTTCTGCTTCCTTTCTTCCAGGGAACTAGTGCCAAATGGCCTTTTCCTGCCAGTTTTGGTACCTTCTCTGGCTTCTTTAGTCCTGCTCACTTCTCTATTTTTAAAGTGCCAAATAAATCCCTTCCCCTTTGTCAGAAAGCACAGTGATGGCCCTGAGCCCTACCTGAGACCTCATGGGAGGGGCCCTGCTTGCTCTTTGTTAGGGGCAGCAATGTTTGCTGAGTTGAGGCTGGCGGGGGTGGTGGCAGAGCTCCTGCGCCCTAGGAGGACGATAGGGACACGGTGCCGGTGCCCCGTGCTCAGGTGATAAATACTGAGCTGCCAAAACTTTTTATATCAAAGGAGCCCAAGGGGAAGGGGGGAAGGCTCATCCCCGCTATTTTTGGGGAGGGAGGGCTGTGGATAGAGCCATGTTCTCCAGAATCTATTTTACTAACTGACCTGTTTTGGGACTTGTTACCCGAATAAAAGCAGTTTCTATACGTTTGTACAGTGCCTCGGCTCTTTCATCTTGGGCGAGGGGTGGGCACGTGGCCAGTCTGAGAGGCTTGAGTCCCAGTCGTACTATCCCTGCTCTCACGGTTTCCATTCAGGATCCGTAGTCCCCTTCCCTGATGACCCCAAATTTCCCTCTTTTGTTCCTTCCTTCTTCCCGCCCTGTCTCCACCCCTTCCCCTTCCTCTTCCTCCCGGTCCTTCCCTCCCCTGTATCTCGCTCCCCTTCGCGCTCAGAGGCTCCAGATCAATTTTGAACTACTTTTCCCAGCTTGCCTCGCGCAGGGAGGAGCCGGGGGGAGGGGCCAGGCTTTCAGGCCCCGGGGCCCCAGCGCTACTGGGAAATGAAGTCCGCTTCCTGCTCGCGCTGCTCGCCTAGGGCCGCGCAGGGGTCACGTAAACAAACTACAGTACCCGGCGGTCCCCGCGCGCGGCAGGTCCGGGCTAGGCTGGGGCCGGGTTCGCGGTGCTCGCCGAGGCGGCGGCGGCTGCGGCTGGAGGCGCGAGCCGGAGCCCGCGGCGGGGCCGTGGCTTGTCCGGGAGGGTGGCGGGGAGGGACGCACAGGGAAGATGGCGACGGCGGGCGCGAACGGGCCCGGCTCGGCCACGGCCGCAGCTTCCAATCCGCGTAAGTTTAGCGAGAAGATCGCGCTGCAGAAGCAGCGTCAGGCCGAAGAGACGGCGGCCTTCGAGGAGGTGATGATGGACATCGGCTCCACCCGGGTGAGGGGCCGCCGGGCCGCGGGAGCCCAGAGAGCTGTCTCGGAGCTGGGGACCGGGAGGCGGGGCGGGGGCGGGCGCCGCCGCGAGGGAGGCGGAGCGGGGCCGCGGCAGTCCGCGAGACGCGGGTGGAGGGCCGCGGGGCGGGGGGGGCGGCGGGCCCGGCTCCCCTGTCGACGCCCCGGGGACGTTCCTGCACTGGGGCGGGGGCATGGTCCGGGTGCCCGGCCCGGCCCCTCCGAGTCGGGGATCTCCAGCCGGTCGCTCTGCCCCGCGGGGCCACTCTCGGCACTTGCGTCCCTCCGGGAAAGGGCCCCTGAGTGGTTTGCGCCGCCGCGCTGGGTCTGCTGGGGCAGGAAGTCCCCTCCTGAGTCCCTTCCCTTTGCTTCCTTTTTCAAATATTTCTTGTGGTTTTCCGACGAGAATGAAGGTGAGGTCCATTGCTTACGGACTGTGCTTGATGTTTTCCCTGGCCGCCGCGGAGGGGAGGTGGGATTTTGAAGCTCCGAAGCGGGTAACCAGTTGGCGACAGGTTAGGTTTGCTGAGCTTTCTAGGAAGACGGCTGCCTTGTGGTCAGTTATAAGGTGCCTTGGAGGGACTTTTCTGTGTAGCGGATGTTCATTCCCACATAGTTCCAGGAGGGAGGCATCCTGGCAAATTTGGCTTTGGAACCCCTCTGGCCTTCGCTTTTTGTTTCCCGGGACTGGATGTCAGAGGGAGTGAGGGTGGGGAGTCTGCCCAGCTGGTATGCAGTCCTAATTTAGGGACACTTTACTCTCAAAACAGCAGGTGAGGATATTGCAGTGATCCCCCAGGGCAGGGAGCTAGAAGGAACTTCCGGGGAGATGGTTCAGAGCTCTCTGCTGATCTGATGGGTTGAGTCTATGGCTGTGGTTCTGCTGTATTCTTGCTTCTGTCTCCCCTGTTAGTTTTTCTTGTGTTTCTTCTCCCCCTTTTGGTCTCTAGAGACTGTGTGTCCTAGTTTGTGGGAGTCAGAACAGAGAGACATGGGGAAACAAATGGTGCACACATACACAACTCCCTCTAAATGCCACAAGGATCATGATCTAACTGCTGACTGCTCCCTGGAGGAGCTTTTGATCATGGTGAGTGTGGAGGCAAGAAGGTAGGCAAGAAGCTCAGCTTGGGCCTCTATCCTCTGTCTGGACTGTAACTCCAGCAGAGGCATGGTGGGATTTTAGGGTTTGTGTGTGCAAAGAGAAAGGCTGGGAAAAGCTCAGAGCTGAGGCCTCTGACTTTGTAATGCCTCAGTTTGTCGAAATGCCCCCTCCACCCATCTTGCAACTGCAGGGTTACTCCTCTGCTGCACATACATGTCTAGTGGGCATACAAGGCCAGGGTGTCGGTACCCAAGGGTCTAAAGCTAGAGATAAGAGATCTGGGGCTTAGCTTGTTATCTGGCTAGGAGAGGCCTCCTTTGAGGCAGATACAGCCTAAGGTCCTCTACTGCTGAGAGGCTGGGGTTAACACATGTATTAATAGCAATCTTGAGTGGCCCAAAGGTTTATATGGTGTCTGCTACACTCAGTGGGCTGGCCTCTTGGAACAGAAAGTTAGTTCTGATGTTGGCCTGTGCACAACACTGCATGATCCCCGAAGCTCATCAACTGCCCTGGGTCTAGTTTTTGGCTGGTTGCAGTGGTTGAGCCCCAGAAGTAGATGTTCACCTCTCACAGAGGGACTTAAGATCTGTAGACAGACTGACGCTGTGCCGGACTGAGGGTTGTGGCTTCTCACTGCAGTGCTGGATACGTTTCCCCACAGTGGGGATCGGGCCAGGGACATGGCTCTGCCTAGGCTGAACTTGGCTATTGATCCTCCTCTCACCACCCTTCTCAAAGCTCCCCTGCCAGTTTGGGGGCTTTAAAGCTAGGTGGAAGAAGACTGCCTCCTGATTTTGGCACTGGTTTTCCAGCTAGGAGAGCCATCATTTCCTAGATGTTCTAGGGTGGTGCAGGATCCGCGTAGCTTTCCTAATGCTGGCCAAGTGGCAGAGCCTAAAAGCCTGTGCCCTCCAGAGTGGGAGGGAAAGAGGCTGTTGATAATGGCTCTGTGGCATCCACCTGTGGCCTTCCCCTCATGTTCCAATTAGTCCTGGACGCATCTGGAAGGGAAAGCGGAGGTGCCTAATAGGCACCCTTCCCAGGAGTTAAGTCATATGACTAGCCTGGGGGCTCCCTGCAAGCCCTCAGGGACTCTGTTCAGGCTGATGCCAACTGGGACAGGCCCTGAGCAAAGTGTCAGGCCCTGCCTGGCAGGGTAATGCCAGCCATGAGTGCTGTTGGTGGTCTGCAGAAGAGCTGGGCAGATTCCACACCCTGTCTGCCCAGCTCTGGCTTTTCTTTTGGCAGCTTTCCTAAATGCACCAGCAATAGTGGCATACCCTGGGGAGAGATGGCCAGAGTAGCCAAAGGATAGGAACGGTAGTCAGAATCTTTCCTGACTTTCCCACTTGTCCTCCATGTCTCAGTTACAGGCCCAAAAATTGCGATTGGCCTACACGAGGAGCTCCCATTACGGCGGCTCTCTGCCCAACGTGAACCAGATTGGCTGTGGCCTGGCCGAGTTCCAGGTGAGTGGACAGCAGCCCAGGGGGAGCACAAGCTGTCGGGCAGCTTCCCCTGCTGACTGACCTATCTCTTTTGGCAGAGCCCCCTCCACTCGCCTCTGGACTCCTCCCGGGGCACGCGGCACCACGGGCTGGTGGAACGGGTGCAGCGAGACCCCCGAAGGATGGTGTCCCCGCTCCGCCGCCACCCCCGTCACATATCCTTCACCAAGGATTCGGGCTGTCTGCAGGGTTGGGGACGGGATTCCACGTGAAGGGACACTGCCTGTGGGTTGGGCCCGTCTTGTGCCAGCCTCCCAGGAAAGCCGCCATCCAGCCTGCGTGGCTGTGCCTCATTCTCTCTGGCTGTGTGCAGCCTGCTCTTTGCTGCCAGAGCAGGCCACATGTCTCCTGCCGAAGGGGGTTTGGTCTCCCCTTCAGTCGCTGAGGTTTCACGACCTGATTCCCAAGCCCTGTCCAGTTACTCTCCCTTGTTCTTCCAACTCGGCTGGGCATGGTTCACTTTTCCATCCTTCAGCCCTATTGTTGCTGCTTGAGGAAGAGGGGGGGTACTTGCTTCTAAAAATGACTCATCAGTCTCCTCCAGTATTCTCCTCTCCCCTGGTCTCTGATCCTCTGACCCCCTCATCCTTGTCTCCTTAACTGGTGCGGCTCACGTCGACAGCTCTCCCTATAGTCCTGCCTACCTATCTCCTCCCCCGGAGTCCAGCTGGCGGAGGTCAGTGTCTAGGGCAGACAGGATCTCCTGTCTACTCTCTGACATGTCTTTGGGGGAGTTTGGGTCGGGGCTAGGCTCTCTGGGCAGGCTTGGAACAGTACCTGCTCCATAATGCAGGGCTGGGAGGGGTGAGGGTAGGTGTAGTAGGTGGGTCAGAGTCCAGTCTTGGCCATGTTGACACGGGCAGCCGAGCCTCCCAGGCCAGCCAGTGCAAGACCAATGGTAACTGTGGCTGGCTGGGGTGTGTGTGTTGCGAGGGAGAATGACTGCCTCTCAACAGAAGTGGGTGCCAACTGCACGGTTCTGGCGCTCAGATTTCCGAGTCTCTCCTATCTATGGTGTCCTCAGTGGCCAGTTGCTGGGCTCCAGGATTCCCATTCAGCTTGTCCCGACAGAGACAGGTTGAGAATATCCAGATCTCTTAGCTTGATTGTGGGAGAGGGGTCATGGGTCACAGGTAGCAGAAGAACCAGAAAGGAGGCACCGCGCCGGGTGCCCAGCCCTGTCCATCTTGGCCTGGGCTGCATGGCTCTCTCCAGCCCCTTTCCTGTCTGTTTGCCTTTCTCCTCATGACCTTGTGTTTCCACCCCAGGACGATGCCCTGGGGCAACTTCCCTGCAGAGAAGGGGCAGTTGTTTCGACTACCATCTGCACTGAACAGGTGATGGCCCTGGCCTTCTCTGTGCCACGTCTCTTATCTGTGCTTTCTGGGCCCTGCTCCCTCGCCCCACCCTGTCCCAGCCCAGCCAGTGTTTTCCCCCACTGAGCAGGGCACAGGAACCGGGAAGACGGGCACAGGTGCCAGCTCATGTCCTCCACCACCCCCCACCCCCCCGCCACAGGACAAGTTCTGACTCTGCCCTTCACACCAGTGTGATGAACCCCAGCCCTCAGGACACATATCCAGGCCCTGCCCCTCCCGGCATCCTGCCCAGCCGCCGCGGAGGTAAACGGCCCTGGCCCCGGGCAGGGAGTAGCCTGAGAAGCTTTGGTTCGAAGTGGGTAGAGAAGTATGGACTGTACCCAACTCTACTGCATTCTTTGTAGGTTTTTTGGATGGTGACTTGGGCTCTAAAGGTATGTTTTTCTTGCCATTTGTGGGTCCTGATACCCAAGAACCTCTGGGCTGGTGTTGGGGGCTTCATGTCGGGCCTGAAAGCAGGGCTGGCTCCCACTCGCCTCTGCTCCCTCTCCGGTCTGACTGGCTCCTTCTCCAACCCTCTCATCGCCAGTCTTTCTCTTTCAAGTCCCTGCTGTTGAGGAGAACTTACTAGATGACGAGCATCTGCTGAAGCCATGGGATGCTAAGAAGGTCAGTGTGATGCCCTGCCCTCTTCCTTCTGTGGGACAGGCCCTCCTCAGTCCTCCGTTCCCACATTCTTTATCTCTCCTCAGCTGTCATCCTCCTCCCGACCTCGGTCCTGTGAAGTCCCTGGAATTAAGTAGGTGCCTCTGTGAGGTTGGCCAAGGGGCTGAGGGGAACGTGAGAGGCCAGCCTCCATGCCCTTCCCCGACCACCGCCCCCATCTACGGCTCTCCTCCCGCAGCATCTTTCCATCTCCCGACCAGCCTCCCAGCGTGCCCGTCCTCCCACCTGCCATGAACACAGGCGGCTCCCTACCTGACCTCACCAATCTGCACTTTCCCCCACCACTGCCCACCCCCCTGGACCCTGAGGAGACAGCCTACCCCAGCCTGAGTGGAGGCAACAGTACCTCCAACTTGACTCACACCATGACCCACCTTGGCATCAGCGGGGGCCTGGGACTAGGCCCAGGCTCGGGCTATGAGGTGCCAGGTGAGTGGTGGTCTTGGCTGTGTGCCGTGGAGCACTGCCTGGCTGAGGGTTGAAGGGGTGTGGGTCTGGCGCACCTGGGAGCTCAGGGACCGTGCACACCAGCCCTCCCCAGCATTCTCTCAGGCAGACGTGAGGGAGGGCAGCCCCCAGGTGGGCCATGCCAAGCTCACGGTCAGGGACAGAGCAGGGAGGACATCGTGCTGCCACCTTCATAGTCTGGTCGCTGCTACCCGTTCTGGGCGGAGGAAGGCCCGGCTCCCATCGGTAACGTCGGCATCTCTGCTTTTTGTCTGTGTCTGCAGGACTTCACTCTCCTCTCAGCCATCCATCCTTGCAGTCCTCCCTGAGCAATCCCAACCTGCAGGCCTCCCTGAGCAGCCCTCAGCCCCCACTCCAGGGCTCCCACAGCCACCCCTCCCTTCCCGCATCCTCCCTGGCCCGCCATGCACTGCCCACTGCCTCCCTGGGCCATCCCTCGCTCAGCGCCCCAGCCCTCTCCTCCTCCACATCCTCCTCCTCCACTGCCTCTCCTGTGCCGAGTGCCCCCCCTTACCCCACATCGACCCCTGGAGCCTCCCCCCGCCACCGCCGCGTGCCCCTCAGCCCCCTGAGTTTGCCCGCGGGCCCAGCTGACGCCAGAAGGTCCCAACAGCAGCTGCCCAAACAGTTTTCGCCAACAATGTCACCCACCTTGTCCTCCATCACTCAGGTATGCGTGGCTGCCTTCCGTCTATGTCCGTTGGCTTCCCCCCCTGCCACGTGTTCCCTCCCACCTTCCTTTCTTCAGACACCCCCTCCTCCCTTCTGTGCTCCCCTTCCATTCCTCTGTCCCTCTCACCTCCTGCCTGACGGGCACAAGCCCTGGGTAAGCTCCCCAGTTCCTGTCCCGACCCCGCCTCTTCCTAGCGGTCTCCTTGGACAGGTGGTATCCCGGCTGTGAGCCTCACATCCTCACCTGTAAAACAAGGATGCTGTTGTAAGGATCACAGGAGTCGCGTACGAGACATGTTTAGGCTGTGCCCACCCAGGTGCATGCTCCCCAGATGGAAGCTGCTTCTTCTCTTCTCCCTCTTCTCCTCATGCTTCTTTCCTTGTCTGTCTGTCTCTCATGCCTCCATCCTGTCCCATGCCCGCTCCCATTGCTGTCCTTCCACAAATTTCATAGAGTCAGGGGCTCTCGATCCTAGAGCCTCGTCTCTTCATGTTACAGATGAGGACCCTGCCCAGAGGGAAGGTTCACTGTGAGCTTACTCAACAAGTTAGGAAGAGTTGGGAGCAGGCTGAGAACCTAGCAGGGGCCTCTTCCCCCAGTGCTGAGTTATGTGGCTCCCCACCCCCTCACCCAGCCCCCACCCCCCTGCCCTGGTCTGCACCTCTACTGCTTCCTAGGATGTGTGTTCCGGGTTCCATCCCTACGCAGGCCCCTTTCCCAGAGGAAAGGGTAAGCCCGGGCCAGCACGGCTCTGCTCCCTTGGAGCTTAGAGTGGCCTGACCTCCCTTCCTCCTGTAGGCTCTCCCTGCCACTGGCCTCAGGTTCAGTGCATGTGGGCGCTTGCCTGTGGGCCATGCTGCTGCAGGCAGTGTGACAGTGCACAGCTTTGGAGCAGCTTCCCTCTGCCGGGAACCTGGGGCCTCCTGACACTGGCCTTACTCAGTCGCTTTCATTTTGTGTTTGAGTGTCGGCACCCAGCCCCGGGGCACCCCACGGAACACCCCCCTACAGAACACCGTCATGTGTGCGCTGAGGATGGTTGCAGCTTCACAGGGTGGGAAGCCCTGACCAAGCTCCCCTGGGGGTGTTCCTGAGGGGTAAGTATCTCCCCCTCTCCTTGCTTCTCTTTAGGGCGTCCCCCTGGATACCAGCAAACTGTCCACTGACCAGCGGCTGCCTCCATACCCATATAGCCCCCCGAGTTTGGTTCTGCCCAGCCAGGCACCCACCCCAAAGCCTCTGCAGCAGCCAGGGCTGTCTTCTCAGGCCTGCTCCATGCAGCCCTCAGGTGGGCAGCCCCCGGGCCGGCCGCCACACTATGGTACACTGTGCCCGCCTGGCTCCAGTGGGCATGGGCAGCAGTCTTACCTCCGGCCGATGAGTGACTTCAGCCTGGGAAACGTGAGTACCCAGGTCCCTGGCTTGGAAGCAGGGCAGGGGTTGGGGGAGGCTCAGAGAGGCCAGTGCAGGATCACTGGTGCACTCTGAATCGGGGAGATCCTCGCTCCCTCCTGATAACAGAGCACTGCCTACCTGAGGCTTCTCTCCTCCTGCTTTGACCCCTGCTCCTGCTCCCTCCACCCAGTGAGCTCTTTGATGACTGCTGCTCTCCCCTGAGTTCTTCCTGGCATGTTCTCGCTGTGTCGCAGGAGGCATGCTACCCATACCTGCTCCAGGCCCTGTGCTCCCTTCTGTTGCTCTGCCTGTGGCTTTCTTTCTGTCTGCTCTTATTCCTGGAGTCCAGGAGTGGGGGTGCTTTGCAGGGCAGGCAGGGTGGCCGGGACACCCTGCTGTGAAGGTCTCTTCCTCAGGGTTTGTCTGTGTGTCCACAGCTGGAGCAGTTCAGCATGGCGAGCCCATCAACCAGCCTGGCGCTGGATCCCCCCGGCTTTTCTGAAGGGCCTGAATTTTTAGGGGGTGAGGGACCAGTGAGTAGCCTCCAGGACCCTCATGCCCTCAATCACCAGAACTTGACCCACTGTTCCCGCCATGCCTCAGGGCCCAACATCATTCTTCCAGGTGAGCGGGTGGGTGGTGACAGGCACGGCAGGAGGCGATGATACATTTGCTGATGGGGTGGGAGATGGAGGGGTCCCAGAGGAGTTTGAGGGCCATGGATCCTCACTCATCTCTTCTGCCTACACAGGAGAGTCCTCCCCGGGTTTCTCTAAGGAGATTGCGGCAGCCCTGGCTGGAGTGCCTGGCTTCGAGGTGTCAGCAACGGGGCTGGGGTTGGGGCTGGGGCTGGAGGAGGAGCTGCGCATGGAGCCACTAGGCCTGGAGGGGCTCCACATGCTCAGTGACCCTTGTGCCCTATTGCCTGACCCTGCAGTGGAGGACTCATTCCGTAGTGACCGGCTGCAATGATGGGCCTCCTGGGCACCCCTCTCCGTGGCCCTGCCCCATCACTGTTCCTTTCCTCCCTTCCCCCTGGCCAGTAGACTCCACTCTCCCCCAAGATCCTCTTTCTAATGTGAATGAGGGATCCCAAGAGTGAGGAAAAGCAAGGGGGTTTGTCCAGGTGGCCCCTGAATTCTGCACAAGGGGTGGGCCTAGGGGAGCTCAAGGGAGGGCCTAAAGCACTTGTAACTTTGAACCGTCTGTCTGGAGGTCAGAGCCTGTTGGAGAGCAGGGGTGGAGGGGAGCCCCGGAGGCAGGGCTTGCCTAGATGCCTAGGGGTGGGCAGTGCCAGCCCCTCTTCACCACTCTTCCCATTGCAATGGAGGAGAGAGCCAGAGTGGATATTATTTTTTATTAAATATATTATACGTTAATAAAAAAATTATATCAAACACTTGGTGTGGTTTCTACTCTTGGGGATGCATTTGGGAATTTAGAGGATCCTGGGGGTGGGGTCCTTTTGCACCTTCTCATCACTGTTGGGGCCCCAAGCCTCAGAATTTGTACCCAGCATCGAACCCAGGAGTCCAGACTGAATGTAGGCTCCCAGGGCAGCACCTGTTCCCTCCTGTGCCCTCCCACCTGTCTGGGCTGAGTCAGAGGTGAGGCGACTGCTGCCTGAGATACCTGGTGTTTCCCCAGGGGCAGCATGCCCCCAGGTGAGGGCGTCTCCCCAGGATGTCCTAGGGGAGTGGCTGCTGGGGATGCCAGACAGGGCTCGGGTTGGTCTCCCCTGCGTCCTGGCCTTGGCAGCCTAGAGAACCTGGAAGACAGTGGTCCAGGGCCAGCCTCTGACCTCACTCCAAGTTGGCTACCTCCCCGCGCGTGCCCTCCCTGCCCTGAGTGCTGGCCTGCTCCCAGGGTTCCCGAGGGGTGCCTGTTGCCGCCACAGGCTGCCAGCCCCGCGCCCTCTCGGTGTCCATCCCACTGGCTCCAGCCTCGGCCCCCGCTCCCCTCCGGGCACACCCCGCAGCTCCGCCCTCTCTTCCTCTTTTCGAAGCCCTGCTCTTTTTCAGAAAGGGAACTGAGAGCTCGCAACCCAGGCCCGCAGGGAATGCAGTGCGCCTTAAGCCTGGAAGCCGGGGCGTCGCCGGGTCGGCGCAGCCCGGCCCCCACCCCCCACCTCTGGCCACATGTGACCGGGCCCCCGAGAGGGACGGGCGCCGTCGCCTGCGTGCAGGGGGCCCTCCCGGCCGCCAGGGGTCGCGCTGCGGGCGCCGAGCGGGCGCGGCGGGGTCACGGCCCGGGTGGGGGGGTGGGGGGGCAGCGGAGAAAGCGGGGCGCGCCGACGAGCCCGGCGCGGCGCCCGGGCCGCCTGTGCCTCCGCCCGCCGCCCGGCGGGAGCGTGCCGAGCCGGGCGCCATGTCCGGGGCCGGGTAGCCCGCCGCCCGCCGCCCGCCTCCGAGCCGCCCGCCCGCGGGCCGGGGGGCCGGGGAGCCGCGGGCCGGCAGGTAGGGCCGGGCTGGCGGCGGGCGGGGAGGGGGCGCGGGGAGGCCGGGGCTCCGGCGGCGCAGCTGGTTCCGCTTCCTCCGCCGCGGGGAAGTGAAAGCGCGGGGAGCCCGCGGGACAAGGGCGGGCGCGCAGGTGTGCGGCGGCCGGAGGGCGCTCACCCCTCCACCCCGCCCCGGGCCCCCCGCTCCCTGCCCCCCACCCCTGCCCGCGGCCGCGGCTCCCCACCCGGGGTGGGGACGGACGGTCTGGCTGCGTGTGGCCGCGCTGGGCGGCGAGGCGGGGTTGGGGGGCCCGGGGCGGGGGCGGGGCAGGTGGGGGGAGGAGGGCCGCGCTGCCGGCCTGGCGGTGCCCCCGCCGCACGCCCCGGGGCCGACTTCCGCCCGCGCAGCTTCCCCTCCGGGGTTTCGGGAAGTCCCCTCCCTTCCCCTCCCGAGCGCCCCACGCCTCCCGTCCGGTGCTGCAGCCACTCGCCGAGCTGCGCCCCGGCTCCGTGCCCCGGGCTCTGGGGACCCCCGGGTTAGGCCATGGCGGCAGGTGAGCACACAGGGGAGGCCGGTGGAGCGCCCTTGTTCCCCCGCCCCCGCGGCCGCGTCGGACCCAACTTCAGGAGCCTGGAGGTGGGAGGGCGCTGGTGTGTGGGGTCAGTGCACCCGCAGGCAGGACACCCGAGGCTGGTGGAAAGACACAAAAACTTGGATTTTCTGGGCCTTCCTGGAACCCGGGGGGGGGGTCCTCCTGAAAACGTAGAGGTGCGCTCTTTATAAGAACCTCGGCTGGACCGTGAGGTTCTAGTGATGTCATCAGGAGGGGTGGGAAGGTCAGAAACCCAGAAAACAGACTGTCAGGTTGGCGAAGTCACGGCAGGGCCAGTGCAGGAAAGATAGTGACCTCGACTGTGGGGAGTGAGGGCGGCCGGGCCTCTGTAGGGGCCCAGCAGCGGTTCGAGGTCAGAGCCCCCGGGCGGCTGCTGCGGTCAGCTGTGCGCGGGCGTGCTGCTGGGGCGCTGCTGGGGCGCTGCTGGGGCCCTGCTGGGGGAGAGGGCTGCTGCTGCTCGCGGGAAGGGCCGGGTCCCTTTAAGGGTCTGGTGACGTCACAGGCGGGAGAGCTCGGGGTTGGCGGACCTCTGCGACCCTCCCCTCCCCTGTAAGGACTGGGGACAGGAGGGAGCAGAGGGGGGTCTTGGTTGCCTCCCTTCTTCACCTCTGCCCCACTTGACCGTTCCAGATGCAGTGAGTGAGGGGGGGGCCATGGCGGAGGAGCGGCCCCCCCGGCTGGTGGATTACTTCGTGATAGCCGGGCTTGCAGGGAACGGAGCTCCCATTCCCGAGGAGACACGGGTTCCCGAACCCAGTGGGCCCCTGCGCCCTCCCCGGCCAGCCGAGCCCATCACAGACATGGCGGTCATTGCTCGGGCACTGGGCGAGGAAGTGCCCCAGGGCTATACCTGCATCCAGTCCTCCGCTGGGGGCCACCCCTTGGAACTCAGTGCTGGGCTCTTGGGTGGAACGCAGCCCGTCATCTGCTACCGCAGGGGCCGTGACAAGCCCCCCCTCGTGGAGCTGGGGTGCGTGCCCCTTCTGTGCAGGCACCAGGGGAGGCAGGGTGAGGTGGGGGCTGGGATGAGAGCAGGAAGGGGGCAGGGGTGGGGGGATGCACTTAGTCCCCACGTGGAATCAGCGGGTGGACTCCGCAGCTGCTTGCAAGCTATGGGATCTTGGCCAGGGTGGTGAGCCCTTGTGGGCCCATGTCCCCGTTCAATGGGGAGAACACCTCCACAGGGTGCTTGAGAAGACCCAACAGGGTCATCCGTATGTGGGATGTGGCACACAGTGAGTCCACGGGAGCCTTTCCCCCTCGCATTTGTGAACAGTTAGGAGCCACAGAAGGCTGGAGGGCAGAGTCCAGCGAGAAGTGGGCCCTGGTGCTCGCTGTGACAAGACTGGTCAGTAGGACTTGCCCCGAACCCCTGACCTTTGCCCTGCTCTCCATGTTCAGGGTCCTGTACGAGGGGAAGGAAAGACCCAAGCCTGGCTTTCAGGTGCTGGACACAACGCCCTACAGCCACTCGGCCAACCTGGCCCCTCCTGGCCCTGGGCACCCCCGCACCTACCTCACTTGCCGACGGGCAGCAGAGGGGGCAGGGCTGCATGCCCTTGGCATCACCGACGTCTGCCTGGTGCTGCCCAGCAAGGGGGAGGGCACTCCTCATACATACTGCCGACTGCCCCGCAACCTCAACCCTGGTGTGGTGAGCGGGGCCTGTGGTTTGCTGGGGTGTGGGCGCTGGGTCAGAGAGGCCACCTAGGGCTAGAGGGCTTCTGACACCCGCGGCAGGCCTTCAGGGGTGACTCTCCTCTTGGGGGACCAGGATTCCTGGGAGGGCTTCTTCTTTTTCTTGAGATTTATTTATTTGAGGGGCAGAAAGTAAATGAGGGGAGGAGCAGAAGCTCAACTGACTGAGCCACCAGGCACCCCAGGATTGTTGGGAATTTTAAAGACAAAAGACCACTGGGACCCCAAGCTGGCTGGGTCACTTAGGTGTCTGACTCTCCCTCTAAGGGTTGTGAGTTTAAGCCTCGCTCTGGGGCTCAACACTGGGCATGGAGCCTACTCACAATCACTTTTTAAATAAAGAGAAAAGATTGCTAAGGGATGGTAGACAAAATGGAGCCCAGAAAACTTTGTGAGTGTGTATCTATGTCTTGTCATTCTTGGGACAGTGGGGTCCAGCGGTATACCTGTGCTACAAAGTGGGCCTAGCCAAGGCCCACACTCTGGTCTACGAGGCAGGTGAGTGGCCCCCGTGTGCCTCCAGACCCTTGCTCCTTCGTGTCCCCCCTGCCCTGCTGCCTATTGGCTGGCAACATCGCTATGCTCAGAACTCACTTCTCCTTTGCCACCTGGCTTTTCTCTGGCATCTCCTGGGTCCCCCCACAGAGCTGCTGGGCCGGTACCCTGAGGAGGACAATGAGGCGTTCCCCCTGCCCGAGTCCGTACCCGTCTTCTGTTTGCCCATGGGAGCCACTGTTGAGTGCTGGCCTGCCCACACCAAGTACCCCGTGCCCGTCTTCTCTACCTTCGTGCTCACGGGTGCAGCTGGTGACAAGGTGGGTGAACAGCATGCCATGCCCAGGGGTCCAGCTCTGCTGAGCCCACCTCACGGCCTCTCTGCCCCCCGCCAGGTGTACGGCGCTGCCCTGCAGTTCTATGAGGCCTTCCCGAGGGCCAGGCTGTCGGAGCGCCAAGCACGGGCCCTGGGGCTCTTGAGCGCCGTGGAGCGGGGCCGGGCGCTGGGGGGTCGGGCAGTGCGCAGCCGGCGCGCCATCGCTGTGCTGTCCCGCTGGCCGGCCTTCCCCGCCTTCCGCGCCTTCCTCACCTTCCTCTACCGCTACTCCGTCTCAGGCCCCCACCGCCTGCCCTTGGAAGCGTGAGCATGGCAGCCCCCGCTGCTGGGCAGGGTTGACGAGGGAGGGCCAGGCGGGCGGAGGAACAGGGACAGGATCGCGCAATCTGTCCACCGGAAAAGTGCCCCTGGCTGAGGGAAGAGTGGGGCCTGAAGTCTGGTTTACCCTGGCCTGGCCCCAGGGCAGGGGCTGTGCTGAGTTTAGGGACTATGAGGTTCTGGTGCACAGGTGAAGAAGGGCAGAACATGGGCGGGGGGCCGGGGTGTCTGCCTCTGACCCGGATCCCTCTCTTTCCCAGGCACATCTCCCACTTCATTCACAACGTCCCCTTCCCTTCCCCGCAGAGACCTCGCATCCTGGTGCAGGTGAGAGCTGCCACCCAGCGTGGGGCTGCCTGGGCGGAGGGAGTTGGCAGGGGCCAGCCTCTCATTCTGACCTGCGGCTCTTCTGCCTCCCAGATGTCGCCCTATGACAACCTGCTCCTCTGCCAGCCTGTATCCTCACCCCTGCCGCTCAGGTATGTGTCCAGGTTGGGGGGAGGGCTGTGGCTACTGAGGACCTGGTAGGTGCTAGGCAGGTGGGCATGGCCGTTGAGGTCTGCACAGGTCAGACCCTAGCAATATCTGCGCCCGGTGTCTGGGGAGGGGTCTCCGGGGCACCCTGGTGACCCTGCCCCTCTTGCACTGCCTGCAGCGGTGCCAGCTTCTTGCAGCTGCTGCAGAGCCTCGGCCCCGAGCTGGCCATCACGCTGCTGCTGGCTGTGCTCACGGAGCACAAGCTGCTGGTGCACTCGTTGCGGCCTGACCTGCTCACCAGTGTTTGTGAGGCCCTGGTCTCTGTGAGTGCCACCCTGCCCAGCCCACCTTCCCTGAAGCTTTTCACACGTGCCCCCACACCTGTCCAGATTCTACTTCCTTTACCTTCCTCTGAGGGGTTGGGGGGCACAGTCTATACACAACTTGCATCAGGGGCTGTTCTCAGGATCCCACCTCCAGCAGCTTCTGTGACCCTGGCCAATACTCCGGCCACCCCCCCGCCCACTGGTTCTTGCTCTCTGCCGCTACAGATGATCTTCCCGCTGCACTGGCAGTGCCCCTACATCCCGCTCTGTCCACTGGTGCTGGCAGATGTGCTGAGCGCCCCTGTGCCCTTCATTGTGGGTATCCATTCCAGTTACTTCGATCTGCACGACCCGCCTGCTGATGTCATTTGCGTCGACCTTGACACCAACACGCTCTTCCAGTAAGAGGGCTGGGTGTCCATCAGTCAGGGCTGCTTGCAGAGCTGTGGGCAAGCAGTGGGAGAGGCCAGCCAGGAGCCTCACAGCCCTTCCTTCCCTCTGCTCATGTCATAGGACTGAGGAGAAGAAGCCACTGTCCCCTCGGACCCTGCCCCGCAGACCTTACAAGGTTCTGCTGGCAACTCTGACAAACTTGTACCAGCAGCTGGATCAGAGTGAGCACCCTGGGCAGGGGTGGGTGGGATTGGGAACCCACCTGACCGTGGGACCCCAGGCTGGAAGGCCTGTGCAGAACCAGACCTCACTTGCTTGAGGAGGTGGCCAGGATGCCAATTTCCCGGGAGTGTGGGGACTGCTGCATCACGATTCCAAATGTGTGCGCCAGGGATGGGGTGGTGGTGGTGGTGAGTTGGGGGGGTGGCGGGGGGCAAGGACTTGGGGGCAAGGGCTTGGGGGCAATCCAGTCACTGGGGAGGCCTCAAGAGGGTACCTACCAGGGACGCTTTAGCTTCAGCACAGGTGTGGGAGGAGCAGGGTCGGGGCCATCCCTGACCCAGGCTGCCCTGGTCCCCAGCATACACAGGGCCCGAGGAGGAGGCGTCCCTGGAGTTTCTGCTGACAGACTACGAGGCAGTGTGTGGCCGCCGGGCCCGGCTGGAGCGCGAAGTGCAGGGAGCCTTCCTCCGCTTCATGGCCTGTCTGCTCAAGGGCTACCGGGACTTCCTGCGACCGCTCACCCAGGCCCCCTCGGAGGGTGTTCGAGATGTGGACAACCTCTTCTTCCTGCAGGGTAGGGAGAGCTGGCCCGGGGTGGGGGTCGGGGGGTAGGCTCCCTGGCTTGTTCTTCCACTGGTACCAGCCCTGAGCCTGTATGGTCCTTGGGGCCTTGGCTCTGCTCTCTGAGGGCTCAGGGCTTGGGGTAAGCAGCCCGTAGGCCAAACCATCCCCAGGACCCTGACCTCAGGGCTCCCCATCTGAGGGAGTAGGTGCAGACAGAAGGGAGGGACCCCCGGCCAGCTTGGCACCTGTAGTTATCCTGCCAGAGGGGCCCCGACTGGGTCCCAAGGTCTCAGGAAGGTCGTGATAGGGCCTGTGGCCTGCTGAGCCCCATGGTCCACATTCACTCCCAGGCTTCCTCAAGTCCCGGGAGCGCTCCAGCCACAAGCTGTACTGCCAGCTGCTGCGCACACAGATGTTCTCCCAGTTTATCGAGGAATGCTCGTTTGGCTCTGCTCGGCACGCCGCCCTTGAGTTCTTCGACTCTTGCGTTGACAAGGTATTGGATGCTGTCCCCCTGCCCATAGTCGCTGTTAAAAGTGCATTGTCTCACCAGTTGTCGGGGTCACACAGCTGTGTGCCCTCCCATTCCTGACTCCATCCCTGGCGATGTCTCTAGGATCTTAGGGAGCCCGAGTGTCTGTGCTTCTTTCCCACAGCTGTGCTTTCCAGGGGTGCTCTCCTCTGGATATCCTGTCTCTTCCCTGTGCCCACTGTCTCCATGCTCACTCTTACCATCCTGCTTCAGGTCCACCCGGAGCAGGAGAAGCCTGAGCCTACACCCTTGGTGGAGCTTGAGGAGCTGTCAGGAAGTGAGCTCACCGTCTTCATCACTCCTCCTGAAGAGCCCGCAGCACCTGAGGGCAGTGACTCCACCCCCCAGTACTGGTGAGAGCCTCTGTTGGGAGGCCGAGGCCATGGCTGGCTGCTCATCGACCACTCCTAATCCTGCCTCTTTCGGCCCCTCCAGCTACGACGGGTTTCCCGAGCTGCGGGCTGAGCTGTTTGAGTCCCCTCATGAGCAGCCTGGTGCTCTGCCTGTGCCAGGCCCATCCCGCAGCGCCCCCAGCAGCCCTGCCCCTCGCCGTACCAAACAGGTAACAGAGGCACCTGACTCAGGCCGTGTCTTCATCTGTGGAACGGATCTGATAGTACCTACGCTATTATTAGCAGGTTTCAATGTGCCTGGCCCATAAAAAGCACTTAAAATGTTAGCTGTTAGTGTCGTCCCCATCACTTTTGTCTTCTGAGCACTCTGGGAAGGCGGGGGCCCCGGCTCTAGAGCTAGGCCTCGGTGCCTGGGCCCAGGGATGAAATGAACCCTGTGTGCAGCATCCCTCCTGCCTTCTCAGAGCACAGACCCTGGGGAGGGTGCCGCTTCCCCCACCACATCCCCAGGTCTGCCCTGGCCTGATACCGTCCTCACCGGGGTATGCCCTGCCCCATCCAGGAGATGAAGGTTGCGCAGCGGATGGCGCAGAAGTCAGCAGCTGTACCCGAGCTGTGGGCGCGCTGCCTGCTGGGGCACTGCTATGGGCTATGGTTCCTGTGTCTGCCTGCCTATGTGCGCTCAGCACCCTCCCGCGTGCAGGCCCTGCATACGGCCTACCAAGTGCTGCGCCAGATGGAGAGCCGCAAGGTGGTGCTGCCTGATGAGGTGGGTATCCACGCCCAGCCCCAGGGAGGCCCCTGAAGTGGTAGGGAGCTGGGCAGGTGCCTGTGACGCTCACTGAGTATGTTCAGGATGCATCTGTGAACCCCAAGGGCGTAGATCAGCAGGAAGGGCAAGTAGCTCTTCTCTGCAGTGCCCTGGGAGCTGTCCTGGGCTGGTGACGTCTGCAGGACCTGAGGGTTGGGGATGGGAAGGAGCTCCTCACACTGTCCTCTCCTGGCCCAGGTGTGTTACCGCGTACTAATGCAGCTGTGCTCCCATTATGGGCAGCCTGTGCTGTCTGTGCGGGTCATGCTGGAGATGAGGCGGGCAGGCATTGTGCCCAACACCATCACCTACGGCTACTACAACAAGGTACTGAAACTGTTTGGGGTGAGATGGCAGCCGGTGCCAGTGTGGATACAGGGAGGATGCTGCTCCCTCATGCCCCCTTGAAGAGTGACCGTGGAAAGTCCACAGGGCCCTGTAACCCCTGTCAGCCACTGGACCATTGGAGCGGTTTAGCACCAGATAGCATCCCTCCTGCTTGGCAGCTTACTCACTCCTCATAGCTTTGACGGGGTGGCCGGGCAAGGACTGCTACCCCCCACTGGTAGCCATGCTGTCAGCCAGCGTGCCAGGCACTGTTCCAGGCACTGTTCCAGGCATGTCATGTGTTTTCTATCCTTTCATCGTTTCCGCAGCCCCGCCTCCCTCTAGCCCCATGTTACAGGTCCAGGATCCCATAGGGAAGAGGTCAGGGAGTCAGGACATGAACACAGGCATAGTGATGTTTTGTGCGTCCAGGACTTTAACCACAATACTGAAGTGCCTCCTGGTTTTTATGTGATACAACTCATGACTAGAAACATGAAAAAATTTCTTCAAAGCCTTATGCTTAACAAGTAGCGGAGACTGCATACAAAGTATCCGCATAGCTTCTGGCTTCCTTCAGCTCCCTCAGAGTGGCGGTGGCCGAGCCATCAGCAGGACAGACCAAGCAGGACATCTGCAGGGGGAGATGGCCCCTGGGTCCCTGGTGTCCCTGGAACAGGCAGTGGCCATCAGGCTGGAGTCAGGGTGTGGAAGTAGCCCAAGTTGATGAGCACTGTGCTTGGCAGGCTGTGCTGGAAAGCAAGTGGCTGTCTGGTACACCGGGTGGGCGCCTGCGCTGGGCCAAGCTCCGGAATGTCGTCCTGGGGGCTGCTCAGTTCCGCCAGCCTTTGAGGGAACGACGGCGGCAGCAGCAGCAGCAGCAGCAGCAGCAGCAGCAGCAACAGCAGCAAGCAGCAGCACAGGAGGCAGGCAGCTCCCAGACAGGTGGGTAGGAGACCCGGAACCTGCTTGGGGACATGCAGCCAAGCCCTGGTGGGGCAGGGGCACAGAGAACTGGTGCTAGCTTCATGGCTGGCATGGGTTGTTCTGGGGACCTGGGTGTTTTGGGGACAGGTCTGTGCACTTGGCTGGTCACGAAGGAGAGGATGTTCTGTCTGGGAGGAGCCCTACAACCCCAGGCCCATGCAAGAAGCCCTGTTTTGGGACAGGGTGGGCTTTCTGGTGGGCTGTCTTCAGCCTCCTCCTGGTGTTTGCAGAGCCCTATCTCGAGCGTCACTCCCCTACCCGCCCACTTCAGCGCCAGACTACTTGGGCTGGTCAAAGCTTCCGGGACCCAGCTTCACCCACAGGGCGCCTGGTGAAAAGCGGCAGCCTGGGCAGTGCCCGTGGGGCCCAGCCCACCGTGGAGGCCGGCGTGGCCCACAGTGAGTGCCCAGCCTGACCCATACCCCCGGCCTGCTCTCCTGACTGCTTCCCAGGGAGAGAGGAGGAGAGCAGAGCCAGGCTCCAGGGGCCCTCTGTGGGGTGTGCTGTAGAGGATAGGGGACCTTGCCTGGGACAGGTCACTGTGGTGGTAGTAGTGGTGGTGCCAGGGTCTGTGCGGCCAGGGGGTGTCTCCCTGGCTCCTGGACAGCGAGGCACTGTCTCCTACGGTTCTCCTCTGCCCTGCAGTGATAGAGGCCTTGGGGGTACTGGAGCCCCGGGGGTCGCCTGTGCCCTGGCATGATGGAAGCCTCTCAGACCTGAGCCTGACGGGTGAAGAGCTGGCCCCTGGAGGCAGTCTGGAGGACTCAGGCTCAGCCCTGGGTGCCCAGTCCACTGAAGCCCTGGAAGGGCCAAGTGGGCTGGCGTCCAAGGCCAGTGGGCGTCAGGATGAGGCCAGCACCCCCAGACGAGGGCTGGGAGCTCGCCTGCAACAACTGCTCACTCCTTCCCGCCGCTCCCCCGCCTCTCATGTTCCCCCACCTGAGCTGCCCCCCGACCTGCCTCCCCCCGCCCGCCGCAGCCCTATGGACAGCCTCCTGCGCCCCCGCGAGCGCCCTGGATCCACTGCGTCTGAGGTAGCCAGCTGGGGTAGGGGGAGCCAGCTGTGGGGGAGCCCACATGGAGGGGGAGCCAGCCACTGGGGGGGTGTCCAGCTGCTGTAACCCCATGAGGCCCGGGGCGGGGCTGCTAACAGAGAGCCTCCTGCTGACCACTCCTTCTCACGTGCCGGCAGAGCTCAGCCTCTTTGGGCAGCGAGTGGGACCTCTCTGAGTCTTCTGCCAGTAGCCTGAGCCTCCGCCGGTCCTCGGAGCGCCTCAGCGACACCCCCGGGTCCTCGCAGCCACCATCCCTGGAAGTGAGGAGCAGTCCACCCACCTAGATGTGCTAGAAACATGCACAGGGCCTAGTCCCTCTGTCTCTCTATTGAAGGCAGGGGCTGGGGCACCTGCAAGGAGCTTGGGCTCTTCAGCCTGGGGGGGTCTTCTTGCCTGCAGATCCTGCTGTCCAGCTGCTCCTCCTGCCGTGCCTGTGACTCACTAGTGTATGATGAGGAAATCATGGCCGGCTGGGCACCTGACGACTCTAACCTCAACACCATCTGCCCCTTCTGCGCCTGCCCCTTTGTGCCTCTGCTCAGTGTCCAGACCCTGGATTCCCGACCCAGGTGCCCAAAGCAGGGCCAGTGCTTCAGGGTGGAAACAGGGAGGCAGAGGTTCAAGGGCTGACCCCCATTGTTCCCCTACAGTGCCCCCAGCCCCAAACCTGCCCCAGCTGGTGCCAGTAACAGCAAAGATGCCCCCACCCCTGGGGGCTCAGGCCCTGTGCTCAGTGACCGCAGGCTCTGCCTTGCTCTGGATGAGCCCCAGCTCTGCAATGGGCACATGGGGGTAAGGTCTGGGCCGCAGGGGCTTGGGGGACAGGGTGCATGTGTCTGTGTGTTCCCCAGTGGTGGTAGGGCCTGATGAGCCCAGAGCTGCTGGATGAGGTGACTCAGTGGGAAGCATGGTCCTGGGGGTGGGGTCCTGGGGATGGGGCCTGACGGGGGGAGGGGGGCACCCCAGGGGCATGGCCGGCATCTGCCCTGTACTGCTCTCCATCTTTATACCTGACAGGCTGTGCCCCGGCGGGTTGAGGGTGGGGCCTGGGCCTACCTGAGCCCCCTGGTGCTGCGAAAAGAGCTGGAGTCACTGGTGGAGAATGAGGGCAGTGAGGTGCTGGCATTGCCTGAGCTGCCTGCTGCCCACCCCATCATCTTCTGGAACCTTCTGTGGTATTTCCAGCGGCTGCGTCTGCCTAACATTCTGCCATGCCTGGTGCTGGCCTCCTGTGATGGGCCCCCACTGCCCCAGGTCAGTGCCCTTATGCTACCCCGCTTGCTGGGTATGGCCCACCTCACCTCCTGGTGTCTGACGCCCCGAAGAGCTGGCACAGGCTCTTTGGGTCCATTGCCCCAGTCTGATCCCTGGACTGTTCACTTTACAACTAAGCCTTCGTCTGCAGACTTGTGACGTGGCCTAGGTGCCCAGGGCCCAGGGTTAGATGCCTGTGTGGTGCCCAGTACCTCCCACAATGATTCCTGGATGTCTGTCATGACACCAGTATTTATTGAGCACCTTTCAGGTTCCAGGCAGTTTTTAGGCACGAGGGATGCAGATGTCAGAACAAATGCATGCCCTCAGAGCTTGCACTCTCGTGGGGGATACAGGTTCCTTCCCCTTGTTTTTTTGGCTGCATCCCATGATGCCCCTCTCTCTCTCGGAGCATTGCTAGTCCATCTCAAGCCCTCCACCTGCAGTTCGTGAGCCTGCCTTTGTCTTGGCTCTTTACAGGCCCCATCTCCTTGGCTGATGCCTGATCCAGCATCTGTGCAGGTGCGGCTGCTGTGGGATGTCCTCACCCCTGATCCCAGTAGCTGCCCACCTCTCTATGTGCTCTGGAGGATCCACAGTGAGTGTGGTATTTGGCCCAGGCTGGGAAGCAGTGCGTCCCACGCCCAGAGGGCTCAGTAATATCCTGGCTGCTTTCCTTTCTTTCACCCAGGCCAGATCCCACAGCGGGTGGTATGGCCAGGCCCCATCCCTGCACCCCTCAGCCTGGACCTGCTGGAGTCAGTATTGCGCCACGTGGGTCTCAATGAGGTGCACAAGGCTGTAGGGCTCCTACTGGAAACGCTAGGGCCGCCTCCCGCTGGTCTGCACTTGCAGAGGTATGGTGCACCTCTCTGGGAGGTACCTGGTCTGTCCCAGGCTCCATAACCCCTTCTCTCATTCATACCCTCTGCCTCCACTCCAGGGGCATCTACCGTGAAATCTTGTTCCTGACAATGGCTGCTCTGGGCAAGGACCACGTGGACATAGGTAAGGGAGCAGCAGGGGCCTGAGGAGTTTAAGTATCTGGGGCTGGATGTCGGAGGAGGGGGGTGGGAATCCTCCTCTGTTGACCTACTTTCATCCTCTTCCCTAGTGGCTTTCGACAAGAAGTACAAGTCCGCCTTTAACAAGCTGGCCAGCAGCATGGGCAAGGAGGAGCTGAGGCAGCGACGGGCACAGATGCCCTCCCCAAAGGCCATAGATTGCCGGAAATGTTTTGGAGCACCTCTGGAATGCTAGGAACCCTTAAGCTCTCCTCTCTGGCCTGGGGTGGGGAGGTGAGGGAGAAGGCATCCTGGAGATAACTGCTCTCCTTACTCCTTTCATAGAGGAGTTGGAAAGCAGACCTAGCCCTAGGCTCCGAATGTGGACAACAAAAGAGAGGAGGGACCCCTGTTACCAGAAGTCATGATGCCCCTATCTCCAGCCTACCCAGTACGCTTATGCTGATGTAGTACGATATCTGGCGGGAGTTGGCACAGCTCTGTTCCTCCCCAGATTACACTGGGGACTCTCCTCCAGGGCACCCACAGGTCTGCACTGCCCTGGGCATTTTCTAAGTTTTTGTTTTAAAAAACAACTGGAAAGCGACAGAGCTGCTGAGCCTTTGCCCTGAGTAGGAGGGAGGGATGTCATTCCTTGCCAGGCCGGGTGACAGGCCTCCTTTCCTGGAACTGCTGAAGTAGCCTGAAGCTCCCCACTGTCTACCTTAGTGTTTGTATTTTAAGTTATTTATTTTGGAGCCACAGCCCCCTTGCTGATGAGGTTCCTGGGGATGATGAGAGAGAAGGGAAATGGGGCACCGTGGTTCAGCGGTTTGTAGCTCCTGGAAAGTCAGGAGGATGCTGAGGGAGCCCCATCCAGTCCTCATTGTTACCTCCACTCTGCCCAGGGCCCTGGCTGTGCAGTAAGGATTGTTCCTTGCGAAGTTTTGTTGGATGTAAATATAGTAAAAGCTGCTTCTGTTTTTTCCTTCTGCCTCCTGTTCCCTGGGTCTGGGATAATGAACGGCAGAGGTATTTCTTTTTCCTCCTTTCCACCTTTTCATCCCCTGCAGCATCAAGTCTGCCATGTCTTCCCCGACCAGGTCTGGTGCTGGTCCCTTGGTGCTCAGGGAGTTGTCGGAGCAGGAGAGGGGTGAATCTGGTGCTGGCTATGGTGGTGCCAGGCTGTGTGGCACTTCCGGCCCTCCCACACAATCACCCCCTTGTCCCTCATTTGTACCCCACACAAAGGCTCCATTCTCTGGGGGCCTTGAGCTCATCTCTGCCTTCTTTCCTCTCTCCCAGCTTCTCTAGTACCTCCACAGAGGACAGCCCACTCCCGGGTAGGCGGTACTGGCAGCTCTCATGTACCCTGGGAGCTCTGGCAGCCCCCCTAGACCCCCTCAGTTGCTCTAGGTGCAGGCGGTGCTCTTCCAACTAGGGTCTCAGCCTGTGGACAGGACCAGGAAGATAGGCAAGGATGAAGGAGCTCACTGGGCAAGAAGGAGACACTCAGAATTCTCCCTTTCCTGTAGAATGAAATAAACACAGGAAACAACTCCCCAAGTGCTGCAGAACAAATCACCAAAGGGAATTAGCCAACAAAACACATGCCTTGGGGAAGGAGGGCAGGAGTGTCAATGGAAGGAATAACTTACATGAGGCTTTAGTGCAAATTCCTCGGGTGGTGGACAGTGGATGGAGAGTAGTACTGGAAACTTCGAGCCACAGGACCGACCCTTCCGCATCCTGCAGTGAGCATGGATGCTTTTCCAACATCCTAAAAGAGCTGCATGGGAGGGAAGCGAGGGTTTAGGAGATGTGCTCTGTCCTGCTGGGGACTGGGAGGTGTGTCCTTCAGAAGGGAAACCCTCCTGTCAGTCCAGGTTCTGATCGGACCTGACTCCCCAGAATCATCCTGTGCCTGTATCTGCAAGGGAGCAACCGCCTTCCTGATATCCCAAGTGTTTGTAGGACATAGTATGTCCAGCAGAGTGAACTGTCTGGAATGAGAGGATTTTAGTCCCTTACCTTCACAGAGCATACCATCTTGATGGTCTAGAGCACCCCTTGCCTCAGACAGTAATGATAATCACTCTCACTTCCAACTCCTGTACTTCTTACCTTTGGGCCTCCTGGTAGAGACCTACAGTCAGGTGGACAGGACTACAGAATCCTTTAGCTCCAGGAATATCTGGAAATTCCAAGAGTAAAGTACTCACTACAGCCTATGACATCTCTGTGCTATGGCCTAGGGAGCTAGATGAGGGAGGACAGGCCTATTCCTGGCTGGTTTTTTCTTACCAGACTTGAGAGCCTATACAGGGTTGAGTTTGACAGTTCAATTAAATCTTGTCTCTGCAATTTACTAATTTTATTACATCAGCCAAATTACTTAACTCCTGCATCTCAGTGTTTCCTCATCTGCAAATTGAGATTGTTTACCAAGATTAATCCTACAATCCTTATCAAGTGCTAAGCACACTTTGTAAACACTGGCTTTGGAAAGAAAAGCCAACGAACAGGTGGTCTGTGAAGGGAAAGGTCAGGTCCGCTGGGCAGTGGTGGCCTCACGCCTGTGCTTGGAGTCTGATGGCCCCATATTCAAAGTCCCTTCCACAGTCGGCCTTTAAGGTATTTTCTGGGGCTTCCCTGGCACTTGGTCAGGCTGGCATCTCCGGCCACCGCCTTTCCCCTGTCTGCCCTGGAGGGCCAGTTGGTGAGGGGTGCAGAACAGGTCAGGAAGAGGGCGGCCCCTCCTGAAGGCAGGTCACCCGCCACATCCCCGCACACAGGGGCCTGTGGGTTTGTGTCAAATGACCGAGTCGCTGAGAACGTTAGGACGGGAAACCGTGTTCGGTGCCTGCAAGGAGGGCACCGATGGAAGCGGGATGTGCGACTCAGTGCAATTGTTGGAAAAGTCTGCTCGTGGCTGCCGTCGCGCTGGCTGAGTGCTGCCTGCGTCCTCGGCGCCGACCTGCGCTCCTTGAACGTACTATCTTATCGTCACGATGACCCGGTGCGACGGGCGCTCCTCTCCATCCTTCCCGTTTGATAGATGGGGAAACTGAGGCACAGAGCGTCCAGGCGAGGGGACGTGCAGCGGAGCCCATGGCCGGGAGAAGGCGGAGCCGCAGGGACTCGGCCGGGGCGCCAGTCTCCCGCGCCAGGCCCTCGGCGTCTCGGAGCCTGCTCTGGGGTGTCAGCCGCACCCGGGCCGCGGGCTTGTACCGGGGTGGGGGGCGGACACCGCATCCACCGTTGGAGGCCCGGGCCCCAGGGCTCACGGCCCCGCCGCCCCGCCCGCGCCCCACGCACACCCGGAGGCCACGCCCCGCACGGACCGCGAGGCCCGGCGCCTGCCGCCGCGGCCTTCGTCGGGTTCCGGGGCTCGGTCGCGATGGGCCACCCCCACGCAGAGCCCAGCGCTGCCCGCCGACCTCCATCTTTGGAGTCGGGAGGATGAGAGCGGGCTCTGGGGATCCCGGTGTGGGGTACGGGGTACGGCGGCTGCCTGGGGACCAAAACGTCTCCAAGGGAAAGTTGCAGCCTGAAGCGATTTTTTGACCCCCGACACTTAATGGGCTGCCGAAGACCCGGATGTGTCTGGGACTGGCCGAGGTACCCATTAACGCGCCCCCGCTAGACCATCCCCCTCCTCCGCGCACGATTGGGTGCTGCGGCCGCCAATCAGCGCCCTTCCAGCCACTCACTCTTCAAGGGTGGGGTGTAGTCCCGGCATCCCGCCTGCTATTAGCGAGGCCTGGAAGAAGAGGGCGGGGAGGCCGGCTGAGGTCGCCCAATGGGCGTCGTGGCGTGTAGGGAAGGTGGAGTCCAGGCGCTTGGCAGCTGCCCAATCAGCGTCCTTGTTTGTGTGGTGCCGCCGCCGGTGCAGCCGCCGCCGCCGCCGCCGCTGCCCCCCGTCTGTACCGCAGTGTCTGCTCCGCCCGCCCGCCCCGGTCCGGCCCGCCCCCCTCCCCCACCCCCGCCCCCGGTCCTGTCGGCGGGGTCCGGAACCCACTGTGCCGTCGCCTCCCTTTTTCGACGCCTCCGCCGCCGCCTGAGGAGGCGAGCTCGCTGGGAGTTACACCGCCACCGCCAGGTGAGGAGCTGTGGCCTAGGCCCGCCCGGCCTCCCGCCCGCCCGGGGGCGGCGAGCGGCGAGGACAGGAGGGAGCCGGGAGGCGGAGGCGGCGGCGGCGGTGGCGGCGGCGGCGGCGGTGGGGGAAGGGCAAGGTGGAGGGCGGGGGAGGGGAAGCGCCCGCGAGCCGACGCCCGCCCGCGCGCCCCCGCCTCGCGTCCCCCTCCCCCGCCCGGCCCCGCGCGCCCCCGCCCCGCGCTCCGCTCACCTCGTCCCCTCCCCCGCCCGCGCGCGCGCCCCGGCCTTTCCCTCCGGCCTCGCGCGCCCCCGCCTCGCGTCCCTCCGCTTCTTCTGCTTTTACTCCCTTTCCCCTCCCGCGCGCCCCGTTCCCCCGCCATCCCCGCTTCCACTCTCGGTCTCCTGCCCGCCCGCCCGGCGCCCCCGCGCTCCTCTCGAGCGCCCCCGCCCCCGGGGCTGCCCTCGGGGCTGTGGGGGCCGCTCCCCGCGCGCCGGCCAGGCTCCTCTTTCTTCGGGGGCAGCGCTTTCCTTCGGTGCCCGGGAGCCGGCGGCGCGGGACTTGGAGGACTTTGTGGCTCCACTCGCGGGGACGCCGAGGCGCTGGCCTCCCGCTGGGCCGCCCGCCGGCCGGGACGGCGCTCCCCCTTCGCCGACCCCCGGCGCGCAGGAGCGGGCCCGGGGGCGGGGGCTGTCGGTGGGGCTCCGGCTGCCCTCGGGACGGATTTCGGGCTTCCGATCCGCGGCGGTTCCGAGGGCTTTTGTGTGCGTGTGCGGAGGTTCGGCAAGGAGGGAGCCGGCTTCCCGGCCGGGCTGCAGCGGGCCTCCGGGGTCGGGGCAGGTCTCTCGTCCGTGTCGACGACGAGCTGATGCTTCTGAGTTTTTGAAACGTTTTTATTTCAGAAAATTTAGTGTTTGGTAGACTGCGTGCGTGTGATTCAAAATGCAGGCTCCCCTCTCAACTTCTCCAGCCACCCAGCCTCACTCCCTGGTGCCTGGTTTCTGATTGTTTTCTGGCAGCAGCGTGCTGCCTCCGTGTTGGAGACTCACCTCGTGGAGTGTTCGTGCTCACTTTTTTTGCTTTTTTCTTTGATACATTGACCTAAACTCTTCCTTGAAGTCTGACTCCCGTTTTCGGTGCCGGAGTGGTCAGCATTTGTGCCGGCGTGATGGGGAAGGAGGCTACTTCGGGAGCTTCTAACGGTGGTGCTATGGAAGGCCTCCGTGTATTTTAAAGGAAGGCCCACGTGTGTAGGAAATGGTGCTGCTTTTAGGTGACTGATATCGAGTCTGTATTTGAGGATGGGCTGGCTCAAGGATAGTCTTTCCTTGGGCTTTTTAAGCAGGGTGTATGAAGAGTGACTTAGTGGGAGTACTGATCTGGTCGTGCTGTCTTCCATTTTTAGAGGAATATAGTTTTTTAGTTTAGGGGCAGTGGTATAGCCATCATGGGCACTCATGAAGCAGAGAAACAATCAGTGGGAATCAGAAGGCCAGACCTGTAGGCTGAGTGACCCAGTTTGAGAAAAGATGAGGCTTATGGACCTTTGTTCTGCTTCTTCCATGAGAACACTTTCAATAAAGTGAGAGGGATTTGTAGCCGACAGCAGCATCCATCTTTATGACACTGTGGTTTGCCTCCCCTGACTGTGATGTCTGTTAACTTCCTGTTTAGAGGCAGTCCGAAAAGGCTCTAAACAGAGGCTGCACTCAGATACTTGTCTAGGAACAGTACTGACCAGGTACCCTGATCAGCGGTTCAAGTCTAAGTTTTGGCAGTAACTTTTACTGCTGTGTTTAGCATAAGACCACGGGTGTGGGGAGAGAAGATGTGAAAGATTTTTTTGAACCTCATAGTCTTAAAGTATATTCAAAAGCCTGTGTGCTATCCCTCTTTCTCTCCGTCTTTTTTTTTTTTTCTTGGACAAATGTTTCCAATAATCCCCCCCACACTCCCCCAACCACCCACCCCTCACACACCACCTCCTTCTTCTTTTTTCTGTCTGGGCTTGGCCAGACCTTCAGGTTGGATTTTGGTTACAGAACAGCAGCGTGGGGGGGGGGGGGGGGAAGGGTGTCAGTGTGTCATTAATAGTATCCTGATCATATGCTGGCACCTCTGGATTCATCCTAGCTTTAAGCAGTATGTTGTATGTAAACCAGGCCTCTTGCTTCAATTTACTGTTCCTTATCTTCCACACCTACTGAGCTGGAGGGACATAGGTGGGGAACATCAGTTGTGTGCTGTCCTAATTTCTAGACTCAAGTATAGTCCATGTCAGTCAACCCATTGGGATAAGCATGTTCACAGGCAGACACTCTGCACTCAGAATACTTATGTTGTTTGGCTCGTCGAGAAAAGCCAAACCAGCTTGGATTGATTAAAACAACTGCTAGAGAAACTGTAAGATTTTTTTAAAAGATATTATTTATTTCTTCATGAGAGTCAGAGAGAGAGACACACACATAGGCAGAAGGAGAAGCAGACTCTGTGCAGGGAGCCCGATGTGGGACTCGATCCCGGGACCCTGGGATCACACCCTGGGCCAAAGGCAGGCGCTAAACTGCTGAGCCATCCTGGCGTCCCAGAAACTGTAAGATTTGAGCCTTAACTAGGTCCTTAACTAGGACCAAGGAATTGTTTTCTCCAGACCTTTTACAGTTCTGAAAAACTCTGAAGTAGTTTGGAGGGGAGGAGGGAAGAAAAGACACACCCAGATTGACTATAAATCTAGCCCTGGTGTAAAACTGTCCACTTCTTGCTCAGGAAAAATCTAACCTATCAGAGGATGCCACACAAAGTTGCAGTTCCCTTGCATTGGTTAAGCTTGAGGAAAGATACATAAGGAAGTTCAGTTTTTGTTGAAAAGGTGTGCCTTTTAGGGGGAAATCTTCTATTAGCTGTATTGTGTGGTTTAGCCTCGGTATCCCAGTGATATTTTCTGTAGGTATTGGTTAGCGATTTTGGTGGCTTCAGAGTCCTTGAAGTAGAGACAAGCCTGTATTTGTGTAATAATGATGAAAGCATTGAAGAATAGATCTGATTTGAAATGCTCCATCCTCATGTTCCATTTCTTACTTTCTTATGGATATTTAAAATATTCCTATGTAGTTTTGAATTCATTCAATAGGAAAGGAGTGACCCAGGGTCATTAAAAAGCTTAACTTGTCTACTTCTTAGATGGTATGTCCCTCAAAATCCTCTGATCTTTGTCATTGCCTTAAGTTGCCATTAACTGGCAAGAACCTATCAAGAGTTGTGAGTTATAGTACCAAAAGCAACAGATGAATAAGAACACATATTTTGTTGCTTTTGAAGTATGAAACTGGTCAAATCCAGTCCTGAAATAGTAATTGCAGAAAGTTCTTTGACAATGTATAAGCTTAATTGTTATTAGTACTAACCAGTAAAGTATTAACAAAAATGACAATACTTTGACATTCCTGAGCCATTCTCTTCTTGCGTTTCACATTTGAATGGTATACATTTTAAAATAATTCAGGTTACCATTACTTGAAACCTGAAAGTCTTGCTTTAAACCACCTGATCATAGCTTTCTTGATCTTGTTTCATTTTGGGGGAAGTGTTTTTTTTTTTTTTTTTTTTAAGATTTTATTTATTTATTCATGAGAGAGAGAGAGAGGCAGAGACACAGGCAGAGGGAGAAGGAGGCTCCATGCAGGAAGCCCAAAATGGGACTTGATCCGGGGTCTCCAGGATTACATCCTGGGCTGAAGGTGGCGCTAAACCGCTGAGCCACCTGGGGTGCCCAAGGCTCCTCATTTTTATATCCCCATTTCTCTCAGTACAAATCTGTTCTGACAGTGACCTGTAAGGTCTTTAATGATCTGCAGTTGTCCCCCCTTCTCTGTTGATCTGTTACCTTCCTCTTGCTCACTCCATCCCAGCCACCTTGACTTATTACTTAAATACATCAGTCACACTATCTTAGGATCTTTGCATTAGCTATTCCCTCTAGTGGAAAATAGCTAGTTTTTCCTACAGAGATGATACAAATGACTAATTTCCTCACCTTCAAGTCTTTGCTTACATATGTCACTTTTTCAGTGAGATCTCTTAAAATTGTACCTTCAGTTCCCCCCATTTCTCACTCCTGATTTTTTCCATGCTCTATTTTCTTTTTTTCCCCAGTGCTTATTACTTTATAACATTTGTTATATTTCTTGTCTTTTTAAAAACTTTAGTGAACAGATAGCACATTAGTTTCACAGGTAGAGTTAAATAATTCATCAGTTGTGTATAACACCCAGTGCTCATGACATCACGTGCCCTCCTTAATTGCCTGTCACCTAGTTTACCCCCTCCCCCCATCCTCCTCCCCTCCAGCGACCCTCAGTTTGTTTCAAAGATTTAAGAATTTTTTTAAAGATTTTATTTATTTATTCATGAGAGACACAGAGAGGCAGAGACAGGAGGAGCAGGCTCCATGCAGGAAGCCCAATGCGGGACTCCATCCCAGGAATCCAGGATCACGCCCGGCTCCAAAGGCAGATGCTCAACCCCTGGGTCACCCAGGCATCCCGAGTTAAGAATTTCTTTTGGTTTGTCTTCCTCTGATTATTTCCCATTCCGTTTTCCTTCCCTTCCCATATGATCCTCTGCCCTGTTTCTTATATTCCACATATGAGTGAAGCCATATAATTGTCTTTATCTGGTTCACTTTTATTGCCTTTTTAAAAAAGTTTATTTAAGTAATCTCTACACCCAACATGGGGCTCGAACTCACCACTCTGAGACCAAGAGTTGCATGCTTCTCCAACTGGGCCAGCCAGGCAACCCCTCCCCTGCTTTTTTTTTTTTTTTTTTTTTAACATTTATTGCATATTGCTTCCCCTCCTATGATACAAGGTCCATAAAAGCATGGATTTATTTTGGTGTTTTAACATCTAATATGGTACTTGGTACCTAGTTAATAAATATTTGTTGATCAAATAAGAATAATAACTGTTTTCTTAATCTCATTGTTTATTACAAAAGTACGAAATGTGATTAGCATAATATGGGATTTTAAAGTGTGAACTTTGAAGCGTCATACAAATAATGTTGATAAAATTATTGCCTTCCCATTGAAATGGTAAATAACACTTGATTATTCAGAAAAATCTTCTGTGTACTCAACATTGATTATCACATCTCTCCTGAACTCCCAAGTTCTTGCTTCTGGTTTTCTACTGTGTGCTGAACATAGCCACCTGTGTTCCATTGGTACCTCACACTTAGCGTTTTCATCATCAGCCTCCCTTCTCTGATTCATGGAGTCACCTAACCCAGAGGTGGGAGCATCGTCGTCCGTTCTCTCTTATCCATTACTTTCTTTTTTCCTTTTTTTTAAAAAAGATCTTATTTATTCATGAGACACAGAGAGGTAGGCTCCCTGCAAGGAGCCCATGTAGGACTCATCCCAGGATTGGCATCACAACCTGAGACGAAGGCAGATGCTTAACCACTGAGCCACCCAGGTGTCCCTCTTATCCATTACTTTCTAAATATTTCTGAACCACTACTTCTTTCTCTGTCTCCATTGCTGGTCTCCTGCTTCAGGCCTGCAACTCTTATTTGGGAGATTGCCAGGATATCTTATAGTTCTCTTTGTTTTTAATTTTGTTGCCTTTTAAACTCTCAATCTTATTGTCTTCAAAATGGTCTGACATAGAGATCTGATTATTCTCTTGGTCTTTCTCAAAAGTATTCAATAATTTCCAGTTGTATAAAGATAAATTTTATTTATTTTTTTTTATTTATTATTTATGATAGTCACACACAGAGAGAGAGAGAGAGAGAGAGAGGCAGAGACACAGGCAGAGGGAGAAGTAGGCTCCATGCACTGGGAGCCTGACGTGGGACTCGATCCCGGGTCTCCAGGATCGCGCCCTGGGCCAAAGGTAGGCGCCAAACCGCTGCGCCACCCAGGGATCCCTAAAGATAAGTTTTAAACTTTGCATTGTGTTCAGGCCCTGTAATCTTGGCCTTTGCTTTTCTATCCAGCCTTACATTTCTCCCTTATAGCTTATACATGAGCAGATAAAGTTCTAGTTCCTAGATCAGTTTCCATGTCTCCTTTCAAATATTACTTTCTGGGAAACCTTCCCCTGACTTTCCCAGAGAGACTTACATTTGCTTTATTCTTTGATCTCACTCTATAAATGCTATTTGTCTCCCCCCCCCCCATGGTCTGTAAACATCCTGAAAAATACATTTTTTTATTGTTGTGTCTCCAGTGCCTAGGATGGTACTCATCATTTGAAAGATAGTAAAGATAGGAATATGAGAAAATATCGCATACATTTAGAAGGCACCTCTTTTGTTATGTTCTGGGGGCAGAAGAACAAAGTCGGAGTCCTTATACTGCCATTTATTGTCTGTGTGACCTTGGTTTAGTCCTTTGAAGTCTTCAAGCCATAGTTCCCTCACCTTAGAAATGGGTATCAACAGCTGCCTTATCTCTTTGGTTAGGTTTAGGTTCCTGTGTCAGTCAAATGAGATTATACATAAAGGTGCTTTATAAACTGTAAGGAACTGTACAATCATTAATTATTATGTGCTGACACAAGCTGAGCTTTCCTCACAACTCCTTTTTTCTTTTTCATATTGAAATGAGGCTTATTTTTTAAATCATTGAAACCATAAATAATACTCTTCAGCATGTATTCTGTTCATAGCCATTTTCATCAGTATGTGTGATGTACCCCTGAATATCACCTTAAATGGGGAGGATTTAAAGGCTTTCCCAGTATCTCAGTGGATAAAAAAGGTTGCAAAATCCTGGGAAGTTACTCTTCTCGAGGAATGTTTCAGTCATGAGTTCTGTAATTTTTTTCTCAGGTTTTTTTCCTCAGATTTTATTTATTTGAGAGAGAGCAGGTGGGGAGAGGAGCAGAGGGAGAAGGAGAAGCAGGCTCCCCGATGGTCAAGGAGCCCTATATGTGGTTCAATCTCAGAACGCTGAAACCATGAACTGAGCCCAGAGCAGATACTCAACCCACTGATCCAGGTACCCCTCTCAGTATTTTTGGATTGCATTTTTGCAACTTTCAGAACCTAAAATGAATTTTTATTTCTTGGTTTTAAAGATTTATTTATTTATTTGAGAGGAGAGAGTGTTTGCGTATGTGCATGTGCACAAGCAGGAGGGCCAGAGGGAGAGAGAAATTCGAGCACTCTGTGCTGAGCACAGAGCCCAATGTAGGGCTTGATCTCACGACCCTGAGATCATGACCTATGATCACCACCTGAGCCGAAACCAGGAGTTGGATGCTTAACTGACTGCACTGACCAGGCACCTCTCAAAAGGAATTTTTTTTTAAGATTTTATTTATTTATTCGTGAGAGACCCAGAGAGAGAGAGAGACAGAAACATAGAGGGAGAAACAGGCTCCATGCAGGAAGCCTGATACGGAACTCTGTCCCCGAGACCCTGGGATCATGCCCTGAGCAAAGGCAGACACTCAACCGCTGAGCCACCCAGGCATCCCTCAAAAGGAGTTTTTTTTAATTTAAACTAATTTTTTGAGGACTTTCTTTGTGTAAGGCTTTGTACTACCTTGATTCTTAAGGTAACTGTACAGATGAGAAAGCCCAATTCCCAGAGACATTGTCATTTTGCTAGAATCTAGTATTTGAACAACTCTGCTTGATCTCAAAGGTTGTGATCTTAACATCCTCCTAACTTTCCTTTTTTTTTTTTTTTTAATTTTTATTTATTTATGATAGTCACAAAGAGAAAGAGAGAGGCAGAGACATAGGCGGAGGGAGAAGCAGGCTCCATGCACCGGGAGCCCAATATGGGATTCGATCCCGGGTCTCCAGGATCGCGCCCTGGGCCAAAGGCAGGCGCCAAACCGCTGCGCCACCCAGGGATCCCCCTCCTAACTTTCCTCATAGAGTTTTGTTTTGCCCTAAAAAAAACAAAAACAAAAAATAGAATAGTAATAATAAGTATTATGTGAAAAAATTATGTGGTCTTTTTTTTTTTAAGTTATGTGGTCAAATAGTGTTTTGAAAAATAAAATTCTGGGATAAATTATGTTAAGGCACATTTCTTTATTGGCATGACTTCTCAGAGCCTTGCATGTTTAAGTATACATTGTACATTGGGAGAGGTAAAAGAATGGCTAAAGTATGCAGAGGTCCTCAAAATTATTTGACTGTGAAAGAGCTTCTTAAAGTATTGGTGATCTCCGTGCTCTGAGAATACTGCACTTTGTTATTCTGCTTTCCTCTTTGAGTTAAAAGTTTTTTAAGGGTTGTTACTGTGGAATGAGGGAATTGATTGCTTTTGTGTGCTAGTTTTCCAAAGAACTAGAATGGTGGCATTAATAAGCTAGATATGTTTTGGAAACTTCACTGGTATGATGGCTGCCATTTTCCCCTCATGAATCTTCCAAGGCAAATGGCACAGCTCATGCAACTTGGCTCCTACTTTCAATGAATTCCCAAGAGGATAACTGAGCTTCTGTCCCCTCCATCTTTAATCTAATGTGCCAGAAGCTGGAGAGTGCAATTTTGTAAGTGAATAGAAACCTTTGAGCCTAGAGCAAGAAGCTCTTCCTTTCTGTGAAGATGTTAGCATAGCACTACAGAATCTGTAAAGCCCACCATCGGACTGTGAGGCACACAGAAGGACTTTTGGTTTTTGGTCTTTTTAAGATGATATGTTGATCTTGAAATTAAAAATAAAACAGGGCACCCCCGGTGGCGCAGTGGTTTAGCGCCGCCTGCAGCCCAGGGCGTGGTCCTGGAGACCCTGGATCGAGTCCCACATCAGGCTCCCTGCATGGAGCCTGCTTCTCCCTCTGCCTGTGTCTCTGCCTCTTTCTCTGTGTCTGTCTCTATGAATAAATAAATAAAATCTTAAAAATAAATAAATAAATAAAAATAAAACAAAAGTTGGAGAAATTTGTCCTTATATCTTTTAAAAGTATAAAGGTTACCTGAATGGTATTCATCCCTGAATTTGAAACTTTTATCTCAGAGTTTGAGCTACCTGTGAAAATATTGAAAATGTGGGGTGACTGGGTGGCTGAGTCTCTTTTATTATTATTATTATTATTATTAAAGATTTTATTTATTCGCGAGAGACAGAGAGAGAGAGAGAGAGGCAGAGACACAGGCAGAGGGAGAAGCAGGCTCCATGCAAGGAGCCCGACATGGGACTTGATCCTGGGTCCCCAGGATCAGGCCCTGGGCTGAAGGTGGCGCTAAACCACTAAGCCACCCGGGCTTCCCCTCAGTCTGTTAAGCATCTTAAGCTCTGGTCAGGATCCTGGGGTCCTGGGATTGAGCCCCACATCATCGGGCTCCCTACTCAGTGGGGAGTGTGCTTCTCCCTCTCCCCCTGCCTGCCACTATCCTGTTTGTACTCATAAAAAAGGAGGTGGGAGAAAGTATTGAAAATGTTTCCTGAATAGGATAACATTTTTTGGAGGGAGGGGCAGTTTTCTAATCATCCTTTAACATTTATTTGGCTAGATTGATGTATTGTTATTAAAAAGATTGAAGTAATTGATCTTGTATATTCCTACTGCCCTGGACAGGTTGTCTACAAAGACCCTATATTAGCTTCTATGAAAATTTGATGTGAGTAGCTTACCACTCTTGCCATATACTAGATTTTGGCTAATAATAAGTGTCCATGCATAAATTAGTAGTTACTCTGATGCCATTCTTTTCTTATTTTATAATCCAGGTAGTAAAGAATGCTCAGTTTCTCAGCTGAATGCATTATAAATTTGAAAGTTTTGGTTTTTTGGAGTATTTTAAATCCAGGTATTTTGTGCCAAATGAGTGGAAACTAGAATATAGGTGTCTTATTGCATTAAGATTTAATATTAAATTTTCATTAGCCTTCATTTTTAACTCTTTACCTTCTGCTTGGAGAGCTATTTCCCATCTAAATTGTATAATGCATTGATATTGAACTGAGAGGTTTCAAGGAATATGGGTGACTGGAAAAAGATTTTTTTATTAAAATTGTGTTTTGCAGTGATAGAAACATCTTAAAAATAACAAGTGCATCTTTGAAAAACCATGAGGATTCAAGAGAATAAAATCTTTCTAGCCTAAGTAAGGGTATCAAATTTCTTTCATCTAGTGATTTACTACAGATCTTATTTAGGTACCATTTGTTTTGAGCTGGGTTTCCTTTTTTTTTTTTTTTTTTTTTCAAGATTTTATTTATTAGAGTGCAAGCATGCCGGAGCAGAGGGAGGGGCAGAGGGAGAGGGAGAAGCAGACTCCCTACTGAGAAGGGAGCCCAAGACCTGAGCAGAAGGCAGACTCTTAACTGGCTGAGCCACCCAGGCACTCCTGGTTAGGAGCCAGTTTGATTGTTGTATGACTGTTGCGTATCGAGGCCTTGATATCTATCTGGTATTAAATTTTAAGTTCTGAATTTTGTCAAATAAGGAGTAGTGAATGTCACAGAAGAGTATTACCAAGGTTAGAACCTGGACAGTCTTCATTCCAAATTAAACCTTGTATTTTGGCTGGGTCAATACCTGATAATATTCATAGGAGAGAGTAAATTATAATATGGTAAATAAAATTCTATCAAAAATATATTTTTTAAAGATTTTATTTATTTATTCATGAGAGAGACAGAGAGAGAGAGGCAGAGATACAGGTGAGGGAGGAGCAGGCTCCATGCAGGGAGCCCGATATGGGACTTGATCCGGGACTCCGGGATCATGCCCTGAGCCAAAGGCAGATGCTCAACTGCTGAGCCACTCAGGCGTCCCTCAAAAATAAAATTTTAAATCTTCTGTAGTTATGTGATTTTCTGTATATGGTTGAGTTGAGGGTGTGGAAAAAACTGTATAAGGAGTACTGCTATAGATCAAAGCATTATTATAGAAGGACAGTGAGATTTTTTTACTCTTTTTTTTTTTTTTAAGATTTTATTTATTTATTCATGAGAATACACAGAAAGAGAGAGGGGCAGAGACACAGGCAGAGGGAGAAGCAGGCTCCATGCAGGGAGCCCGACATGGGACTCTATCCCGGGTCTCCAGGATCATGCCCTGGGCCGAAGGCGGCACTAAACTGCTGAGCCACCCGGGCTGCCCTTTTGTTTGGTTTTCAGTCATGTTGTATAGCTTTATAAATTTTTTTTTTAAGATTTTATTTATTGACTCATGAGAGACACAGAGAGAGGGGCACAGACACAGGCAGAGGGAGAAGCAGGCTTCACGCTCGAGATCAGGTCTCCAGGATCACGCCCTGGGGGCGCTAAACCACTGAGCCACCCAGGCTGTTAATTAACTAAAGAATCCTTTGGAAGTTGTCGTTTTAGTTTTGTTGTTACTGGGACTGCTTAGCCCACCTCAGTGTGCTGCCTAGACTGTGCTATGTTAGCTTTTGGTTGCTAGTCTGAAAAGCTTTGGTGTGGTTCCCACTCCCCCCCCGCCCCCCCAAGCCTCCCCACCTCTGAACCAGCCATTCTCAGTGTGATACATAAATTGAATTCTATTGTCTGGATATGAAAGAATAGTCTAGTATTGCTACTATTCTTGGTGGATATTTTTCACTTAATTATTTGAAAGTTTTCCTTCCTTGGTTAAACTAGAATATCTTTTGGTCACCGTAATGACTAAAAGTATAGGTCTGTAGTCAAAGTCCTGGTTCAAATTTATACTCAACCACTTAACTTGTAAGACTTAACTTTTCTTAACTTTTCTGTGCCTTGCAGAGAGTAATTATTCAGTAAATGTTAGACATCCTTTTAAAAGATAATGGTAAATTTAGCACATAGTTTGTGGTCAGATATACATAAACTTACCATTTTAACCATTTTTAAGTATACAGTTCAGTGGCATTACTGTATACATTGTAATGTATATTATATCCATACTGTATATAAATGTGTATATTTCTCATTGTTGTGCAACTATCACCACTACTCATCTCCAGAACTTTTTCATCTTCCCAAACTGAAACTCTATACCTGTTAAAAAAATAGGGACACCTTGGTGGCTCAGTCAGGTGTCTGATTCTTTTTTGTTTGTTTGTTTTTTAGATTTTATTTATTTATCTATTCATGAGAGACAGAGAGAGGCAGAGATACAGGGAGAGGGAGAAGCAGGCTCCATGCAGGGAGCCTGACGTGGGATTTGATCCTGGGTCTCCAGGACCACGCCTTAGGCCAAAGGCAGCGGTATAAACCACTGAGCCACCCGGGCTGCCCTAGGTGTCTGATCTCGACTTTGGTTCCAGTCTTGAACTCAGGGTGTTGAATTCAAACCCCACATTGACTTCCACGCTGGGTGTGGAGCCTACTTCAAACAAACAAACCAATTCTGCTATCCCTCCCCACCCCACCCTCATCCCCTTGCCACCATTCTACTCTCTGTCTATATGGTTGACTACTTTAGGTACCTCATATAAGTGAAATCATACAATATTTGTCCTTTTATGTCTGGCTCATTTCATTTAGCATAAAGTTTTCAAGATTCATCCATATTTTGTAGGGTGTTATAATTTCCTTGCTTGGGCTCCTGGGTGGCTCAGTCGGTTTGAGCATCTGCCTATGGCTCAGGTCATGATCCTGGAGTCCTGGGATGAAGCCCCTGCTCAAGGGGGAGTCTGCTTCTCTCCTCTGCTCCTCACCCTACTTGTCCTTTTCTTCTCTCTCAAATAAACAAAATAAAAAAAAAAAGTTTTAAGTTATTTACTTAAAAATTTAAAAAAATATTTATTCATGAGAGACAGAGAGGCAGAGACCTAGGCAGAGGGAGAAGCAGGCTCCCCTAGGACTTGATCCCAGGAGTCCGGGATCACCACCTGAGCCAAAGGCAGGTGCTCAACCACTGAGCCACCCAGGTGCCCCATTTATTTATTTTTTAAAGTAATCTCTACAGCCAACGTGGAACTCGGTGATCAACTCCAAGATCAAGAGTCACAAGCTCTTCTGAATAGGCCACCCAGAATTTCATTTAAGGCTGAATAATAACCCATTTTATGTATATACCACATTTTATCTTTTTTCCTTTTTTTAACCACATTTTTCTTTTATTCTGCCGATGGGTACTTAGGCTGTTCCTACATTTTGGGTGTTGTGTATAATGCTGCTATGAACATTAGTATACATATATCTGTTTAAGTCTTTGCTTTCATTTCTTTTGGGTATATACCCAGAGTTGGAATTGCTGGATCACGTGACAATTCTGTGTTTCATTTTTCAAGGAACCACCACCATACTGGTTTCTACAGTGACTGTACCATTTACATTCCTATCAGCAATACACAAGGAGTCCAGCTTCTGTACATCCTTACCAGTACTTTATTTTCTCTTTGTTTTTATAAAAGCCATCCAAATTGGTGTGAAGTGGTACCTCATGATGATTTGGATTATATTTCTCTAATGATGAGTGTGGTTGAACATTTTTTCATGTGTTTATTGGTCATTTGTATATCTTTTTTAGAAAAATATATTCAAGTCCATGCCCAGTTTCTTTGTACATTTAATTTTAAGTAATCTCTACACCCAACATGGGGCTCAAACTCATGACCCCAAGATCAAGAATCTCACTCTCTTCTGACCGAGCCAGCTGGGAGGAGCCCCCCTCCATCCATTTTTTTTTTTCTCTATCCATTTTTTAATTGGTTTGTTTTTTTTGTTGTTGAGTGGCAGGAGTTCATATATGTTCTGGATATTTATTGATTCTTTATCAGATGTATAATTTGTAAATATTTTCTCCCATTTTGTGGGTTGCCTTTTTTACTTTGTTGATAGTGTTCATTGATGCACAGAAGTTTTAATTTATTTTAAGATTTTATTTATTTGAAAGAGACCGCAAGACAGAGCGAGTGAGTACAAGGGGGGGCAAGGGCAGAGGGAGAGGAAGAAGCAGACTCCCTGCTGAGCAGGGAGCCTGATGTGAGGCTCCATCCCAGGACTCTGAGATCATGACCTGAGCTGAAGGCAGATGCTTTATGGACTGAGCCACCTTGGCACCCTGCACAGAAGTTTTTATTTTTATTTTTTAAGATTTTATTTACTTCTTCATGAGAGACACAGAGAGACACAGAGGGAGAAGCAGGCTCCATGCAAAGAGCCAGACATGGGACTCAATCCCGGGTCTCCAAGATCATGCCCTGGGCCGAAGGCAAGCGTTAAATGGCTGAGCCACCCAGGCTGCCCAGAAGTGTTTTTTTTTTTTTTAATAAATTAATTTTTATTGGTGTTCAATTTACCAACATACAGAAAAACACCCAGTGCTCATCCCATCAAGTGTCCCCCTCAGTGCCCGTCACCCATTCCCCCCCACCCCCCGCCCTCCTCCCCTGCCCAGAAGTTTTTAATTTTAATAAGATCCAGTTTATTATTTCTTGTGTTGCCTGTATTTTTGGTATCATATTCAAGGAATTATTGGGGCACCTGGCTGGCTCAGTTAGTAGAGCATGGGACTCCTGATCTTGGGATTTTAAGTTTCAGCCCCATGTTGGGGTAGAGATTACTTAAAAGCAAAATCTTTTAGGGGCACCTGGGTGGTTCACTTAGTTGAGCATCTGACTTTGGCTCAGGTCATGATCCCAGAGTCCTGGGATCAAGCTGGCATGGGTTCTCTGCTCAGTAGGGAGTCTGCTTCTCCCTTTCCCTCTGCTCCTCTCCCCACTCATGTTCATTTTCTCTCTCTCTCTCTCTCTCTGAAATAAACAAATAAAATGTTTTAAAAATATATATAGGGGAGCCTGGGTGGTATAGTCGGTTGTGTGGCTTACTCTTGGTTTCATGAAGCTCAGGGTCATGGGGTCAAGCCCTATAACTGGCTCTGCACTCCGCAGGCAGTCTGCATGAGATCTCTCTCTCCCTCTGCCCCTCCCCCTGCTCTCACTTGCATGTGTGCATTCTCTTTCACTCTAAGAATAGATAAAATCTTTAAAAAGAATAAAATAAAATCTTTAAAAAGAAGAAAAAATTGTTGCCAAGTCCAAAGTCCTAAAGCTTTTACCCCCACGTTATTTTCTAAGTGTTTTATTGTTTTAGTTCTTGTATTTAGGTCTCTGATCCATTTTTTTTAAAGATTTTATTTATTTGATAGAACACAAGCAGAGGGAGTGGCAGAGGGAGAGGGAGAAGCAGACTCCCCACTGAGCAGGGAACCTGATGTGGGATTCTATCCCAGGACCCCGGGATCACGACAAGAGCTGAAGGCAGTGCCCCAGATCTTTGATCCATTTTGAGTTAATTTTTGTATATGCTGTAAGGGTCCCACATCATTCTTTTGCATGTGGATATCCTATTTTTCCAGGAGGTTTTGAAGTAAGGAAGTATGATTCCTCTATCTGTTCTTTTTCCAGACTGTTTTGGCCATTTGGGATCCCTATGAATTTTAGGCTAGGTTTTTTTCTGTTCACATGCTTTTTTTATATTGGACCAAACAATATAAAACTAAACTGAATGGGACCGTGTTATTACAATATGGCAGCTGATTCCTGTCAGTGAGTTTTTAATTGACTTTTAACTCCTTGGATCACAATATTTTAAAGCATAGTCTTTTATGGTATTAGAAGCCAGGTTCCTCCAAATACCTTTGCTCTTATAGTGAATTATTTTGTTATGGTTGGAACAGTATGTTTATTTTTATTTTTTAAGATATTTTATTTGTTTGATAGAGCCTGCGCATGAGCAGTGGGGAGGGAGAAGCAAGCTCCCCACTGAACAGGGAGACCAGTGTGGGGCCCAATTCCAGGATCCTGAGATCATGACTTAAGCCAAAGAGAGACATTTAACCAACTGAGCCACCCAGCCTCCCCGGAAATGGTTTGTTTATTTTTAAAAGTTTAGTTCCAGGAGGTCCCTGGGTGGCTCAGCAGTTTAGCGCAGCGTACGGTCCTGGGATCAAGTCCCACATCAGGCTCCCTGCATGGAGCCTGCTTCTCCCTCTGTCTGTGTCTCTGCCTCTCTCTTTCTGCATCTCTCTCATGAATAAATAAATAAATAAAACCTTTAAAAATTTTTTAAAAAATATTTATTCATTCATTCATTCAGAGAGAGAGGTGAAAGTTTTTCATCAGTGTTTTTTACCTGCTAATTTTTAAGATTATTTTTTAAAGATTTTGTTTATTCATGAGAGAGACAGAGAGAGGCAGAGATATAGGCAGAGGGAGAAGCAGGCAGGACTCTCAGTCACTGGACTAGGATCACCCCCTGAGCTGAAGGCAGATGTTCAACCACTGAGCCACCCAGGCATCCCATTACCTGCCTAGTTTTAAAGTCCATCATTGTTATTACCCCTTTTTTTGGTCATTTGAGAATTTTTTTTTACATATTTACAAATATAAATTTATATTTAGTTTTTTTAGCTTTCCTTTTTTTAAAAACAAAGATAGAATAGTTTTCCACATCTTGCTTTTTTTTGTGTAATATGAACTCTTTCAAATCTGTACATAGAGAATTACTCTTGAAGCATTTTTTTTCTTAAAGTTTTATCTGTTTACATGAGAAAAAGCTGGTACATATAGTGGGGAGGGGCAGAGGAAGAGAATCCTCAAGCAGACTCCCTGCTGAGTGCAGAGCCTAGGAGGCACAGTGCGCCAGATCCTGTGACCCACAGGATCATAACCTGAGCAGAAACCCAAGAGTGTTAGTGTTCAGTGCTCAACCAACTGAGCCACTCATACACACCTCTTTAAATGAAAATGTTAAGGGTGGAATGTTTTCATGGATATGAGAACTTGATTGGGAAAGAATATAGGCTTATGGCTGTGTACCTTTCCTATTGCCTATAAGTCTTGTTCTTTTTTTTTTTTTTTTTTTTTTTTTTTTAGTTTTTATTTATTTATTCATGAGAGAGAGAGAGAGGCAGAGACACAGGCAGAGGGAGAAGCAGGCTCCATGCAGGGAGCCTGACGTGGGACTCCATTCCAGGTCTCCAGGATCAGGCCCTGGGCTGAAGGCGGTGCTAAACCGCTGAGCCACCCGGGCTGCTCCAAGTCTTGTTTAATGATTTTTATTGCTATTATTGTCTTAGCATTGAATATACATAATTTGCATACTACTAGATTATTAAAACTTAATTTAGGAGGAGCACCTGGCTGGCTCAGTTGGTAGAGCATGAAACTCTTGATCTCAGGGCTGTGCGTTTGAGCCCTGCGTTGAGTGTAGAGATTACTTAAAAAGAAAATCTTTTAAGGAATCCAACAACTTAATTTAGGAATGTTGACTACCTAGTTCATGAAATCAGATTATGTCAGAAAATCCAAGGCTCTGATCATTGATATGGGGTTGTTTTTCCAGTCCATGGAGTATAGACCCCATGTGTCTTTATCCTAGATTGATTCAGCCTAGGAAAATGACAGTTAATCACTCTGATAAAGAGAAACCTTGGGAAGAAAGAGGAGGGAAAACTTGGTTTTCTTCTCTTGTTCTGCCTGTCAGAGCTTTGTAACCACTTAAATCCGCTGATTGTGGGGAACTGAAAAGCCCTGACCATTCATGTATTCACAGAATGTTTGCTATGCACCTGCTATGGAAAAGACATATATGTAGGTGTTGTAGAATATATGTAGATTGATGACACAACCTCAGTCTTCTAGAAGATATATAGCCCAGAAGAGAAGACATGTATTAAAATAACTACAGTACTTGATAGTGTGTGTTTATAAATTAACCAACATTTAAAGTCCCTTTGAAGGGGCAGCCTGGGTGGCTCAGCGGTTTAGCGCTTGCCTTTGGCCCAGGGCATGATCTTGGAGTCCCGGGATCGAGTCCCACGTCAGGCTCCCTGCATGGAGCCTGCTTCTCCCTCTGCCTGTGTCTCTGCCTCTTTCTCTCTGGATCTCTCATGAATAAATAAATAAAATATAAAAAAAAATAAAGTCCCTTTGAAGTAAGAACAGTACTTTTATTCAGCCCGTTTTACAACTTAGGTCTAACTGTGAGACAGGCATACCAAATCCTGAAAATTCTACTTCCAGATTCTCTCAATTTCTGTCTATCCCTGTTGCTTTAGTTTTAGCTATTGTGCTTGCTTGCCCCATATTCATTTAATACCTTGGATTTTTTTTGGATATGTTTTTAATGATAACTAACAAACACTACACATTAATTAACTTGTTTAATCCTCATGGTACTCTATTTTTTTTTAAGATTTTATTTATTTATTCATGAGAGACAGAGAGAGAGAGAGAGAGAGGCAGAGACACAGGCAGAGGAAGAAGCAGGCTCCATGCAGGGAGCCTGATATGGGACTCGATCCTGGGTCTCCAGGATCACACCCTGGGCTAAAGGCGGCACTAAACCACTGAGCCACCGGGGCTGCCCCTCTTCATGGTACTCTATTTTTTTTTTTTAATTTTTATTTATTTATGATAGTCACAGAGAGAGAGAGAGAGGCAGAGACACAGGCAGAGGGAGAAGCAGGCTCCATGCACTGGGAGCCTGATGTGGGATTCGATCCCGGGTCTCCAGGATCGCGCCCTGGGCCAAAGGCAGGCGCCAAACCGCTGCGCCACCCAGGGATCCCTCTTCATGGTACTCTAAAGGCAGATGCTGTTACTCTCTTTTACAAATGAAAAAATGAAGTGTGGAGAAGTTTGGTGATTTGCCTAAGGCCACGTAGATCTAAGCACAAGAGCTGGTATGTGGAATCAGAAAGTCTGACTCTTAGGCTCAAACTCCTGAGCTTTGTGCTGTACTCTTATCTGTGGGTGGGTGCACACATACATACATGTTACACACATTTATGTCATTGTTCAGTGTCTAATATTTCATTGTAGGATGTTCCCTCTGAGGAACATCTAAGATGTTTCCAATTTGTGTGTGTGTGTGTGTGTGTGTATATTCTGTCATAACCAAGGTTCCAGTGAAACATCTTACATACATCTTTATATTGTAGTTTATCTGTAAGTAAAATTCCTAGAAATGTAATTACTGAATCAGAGTGTATGCACATTTAAATTTTTGTTAGATATTACATTTTTCTCCAACGTTTGTACCAGTTTATATTCATACCAACAGGCTATGAGAGTTTCTAAAACAACCCAATTTAAATTTGACAGAAGTAGTGTGGTTGGACAGTGACACTGAGAACTGTCTTCAAGTACTTTTGGGAACACTTATGTACCTTATTAGCATTTCTTTTGATGAAAGCAAATAAATGTCTTTGGATTTTGATTATTGGCCATGTAACTGTAGCCATTTGTTGGAAAGAGGACTAGAGGGATCCCTGGGTGGCGCAGCGGTTTAGCGCCTGCCTTTGGCCCAGGGTGCGATCCTGGAGACCCGGGATCGAGTCCCACGTTGGGCTCCCGGTGCATGGAGCCTGCTTCTCCCTCTGCCTGTGTCTCTGCTTCTCTCTCTCTCTCTCTCTGACTATCATAAATAAATAAAAAACTTTTTAAAAAATGCATGCTATTAAAAAAAAAAAGGAAAGAGGACTAGGCATTTTATTTTATTATATATTTTTTTTTATTTTTAATTATTTATTTATTTTTTATTTATGATAGTCACAGAGAGAGAAAGAGAGAGAGGCAGAGACATAGGCAGAGGGAGAAGCAGGCTCCATGCACCGGGAGCCCGATGTGGGATTCGATCCTGGGTCTCCAGGATCGCGCCCTGGGCCAGAGGCAGGCACCAAACCGCTGCACCACCCAGGGATCCCGAGGACTAGGCATTTTAAAAGAAAGATGTTCATGTTTGAAATGTCCCTCAAAACCTCTCAGTTACCAATCTAAATGTAAAAATTTTGATAAATTGGCTTCTTGTCACCACAGTCTTTTAAAATCAGAACTATAGGAGTAAAAAGCATGCACATTTCTCAATTGGCTGCTCACATGGCATCTCCTTACTGGAGTTCTTGTTGAACTCCCAACAGGAGAGGCAGAGAGCCAAACACTACTGTCAGCAGGGTCATACTGTTTCCAGGAGACCGGGATGTTCAGATGTAAGACCAATGCCTTCTACAGCTTAGATTTCCTTTCTGACTAGTTTTCCTGCCCAGTGGGTCACTTGTCTTCCTCATTCTGTTTCTGTGCTTTTAGAGTGAAGGTGGTTTGTTTTATTTAATAGATTTAAATTTTGTTTAGTGAACTTAGAACTTACTAGTAGTAGGCCTTAATAGGGTAGTAGAGGGGTTACCTTTGGTGGTACCTTAGTCCCACTTTCTGAGCCTAATGTCAAGAGTAAAATGAAACAAACTTAGTTTTCATAAACATTCTTAAGGAGTGACAGGAAATTTGAGTAATTCAAGGGCATGAGGTATGTTTGAAGTTACCATCTCTTTTGAGATTAAAAGACCATTGAAGATTTTCATTAATTTATTGTCGGTGATGGTGTTCTTCTGCTTAATTCCTATTGAAGAAATCTTTTTTTTTTTTTTTTAATTTTTTTTAAGTCTTATTTTTAAATCCTTCAGAAGAGCTTGTCTTCTGGGACTGCTGACATCAGTTCTGTCTTTGTCTCTTTCTCACTCTGTTGTTTTAAAGATTTTATTTTTAAGTAATCTGTACATCCAACGTGGGGCTCGAACTCACCACCCTGACATCAAGAGTCACCACTCTACTAACTAAGCCAGCCAGGCACCCCTGATACATTTCCTTAAGTTTGGGATTAGTAAGATCTTTCCTTTTGCTGATAGATCAGAAGATTTGTATCCACTGTTGATCCTGTGTCTTCCTTACTGCCTGAGACTAGTTTTTGGAAATGAGAAGAAACTGGACTCATCACCTGTGTTACCATCACTATTGACCTATTGTCATATAAGTGTCAGTGAAGGCAACTGCAATGGGGTTCTACTTTTAAAGTGTTAACAGTTCTGATATTTGGGGTGAGATTTACTCCTGGAGTTTTATTTTTATTTTTAAACGATTTTTTAAAAATTTATTCATGAAAGACACAGAGAAAGAGAGAGGCAGAGACACAGGCAAAGGGAGAAGCAGGCTCCATGCAGGGAGCCTGACGTGGGACTCGATCCCGGGACTCCAGGATCACACCCTGGGCCGAAGACAGACACTAAACCGCTGAGCCACCCAGGGATTCCCACTCCTGGAGTTTTATTGTATCTCTTTGACCTCAACAAGAAGTATCTGTTTGTTTGTTTTTTTTTATAGATTTGTTTATTTATTTATTTATTTATTCATTCATTCATTCAGAGAGAGAGCGGCAGAGACACAGGCAGAGGGAGAAGCAGGCTCCGTGCAGGCAGCCTGATGCGGGACTCGATCCCTTGTCCCCAGGATCACACCCCTGGCTGCAGGCGGCGCTAAACCTCTGCGCCACCGGGACTGCCCAACAAGAAGTATCTTTAAACAAACCTTAAGAAGAGGGAAAATATTTTCTCTTTCCATTTGCTTAAATTGGTGGCCTTTCCCCCTCCCCCATTCTTCATTTTTTGGATACAATTAGCTTAGGGCTTTTTTTTTTAGATTTTATTTATTCGTGAGAGAGACACAGAGAGAAGCAGACACACACAGAGAGAAGCAGGCTTCCTGTGGGAAGCCTGATGTGGGATTCGATCCCAGGACCCATGACCTGAACTGAAGGCAGAAATCCAACCACTGAGCCACCCAGGTGCCCCTAGCTTAGGGCCACTTTTGAGACTGCACTTGGAAAAAAGAATGAAGAAAAAATGCTCATGTCCCTTCTGTGGAGGGGAAGAATTAATTATGCCTTATCCATGGTTGTGGCCCTGGACTTAGAGCAGTATCTGCCATATGACATGTGATTAATTTGTTGCATGAACAGGAAATAGAACATTTAAATAGTGGCATACTCATAATTGACATTCTATATACTATTTAAAATGAATGAACTAGTTATGTATATAATTTGGATAAATATCAGAGGTAATGTTAAAGAAAAAAGTGAGTTGACATAATATATGTAATATGATCTAATATCGTAAAAACCTTTAAACTTAGAAAACAATACAGTTTTCTTTTAAGATTTTATTTATGGGGATCCCTGGGTGGCGCAGCGGTTTAGCGCCTGCCTTTGGCCCAGGGCGCGATCCTGGAGACCTGGGATCGAATCCCACGTCAGGCTCCCGGTGCATGGAGCCTGCTTCTCCCTCTGCCTATGTCTCTGCCTCTCTCTCTCTCTCTCTCTGTGTGTGTGACTATCATAAATAAATAAAAATTTAAAAAAAAGATTTTATTTATTTATTCATGAGAGACACACAGAGAGGCAGAGACACAGGCAGAGGGAGATGCAGGCTCCATGCAGGGAGTCCGACATGGGACTCCATTCCGGGTCTCCAGGATCACATCCTGGGCGGAAGGTGATGCTCAACCTCTGAGCCACCTGGGCTGCCCGAATTCTTTTTTTTTTTTTTAAGTAATTTCTATATCTAACATTTTTTTTTATTTTTTTTTATTTTTATTTATTTATGATAGTCACACACAGAGAGAGAGAGAGAGAGAGAGAGAGAGGCAGGGACATAGGCAGAGGGAGAAGCAGGCTCCATGCACCGGAAGCCCGACGTGGGATTCGATCCCGGGTCTCCAGGATCGCGCCCTGGGCCAAAGGCAGGCGCCAAACCGCTGCGCCACCCAGGGATCCCTCTATATCTAACATAGGGCTTGAACTCATGACCCTAAGGCCAAGAGTCACAGGCTTCCCTGAGCCAGCCAGGTGCCCTACAACATTTCTTGTATAGTTACAGCTGCACATATAAAGTAAAAGTACTGGGGAGCCTGGGTGACTCAGTCCGTTAAGCGTCTGCCTTCTGCTCAGGTCACAATCCCTGGGTCCTCGGATCAAGCCCCACATTGAACTCCCTGCTCAGCAGGAAGGCTGCTTCTCCCTCTCCGTCTGCCCTTCCCTTATGCCTCCCCCCAGTGCACATGCACACATACTCTCTCTCAAATAAATAAATCTTTTTGAATAAAAAGTAAAAGTACTAAGAATAAGCATGGAAGTGATAAACACCAAATTCAGTATAGTGGTTACCTGTGAGGAAAAGAGAGAGGGAAATAGTATTGGAATAGTTACTCAGCTTCAGTTTTATTGTAAGGTTTTATTTCTTGAGTGATAAGTAAATGATTGTTAAAATATTGTCTATACTGTTTGAAATTTGAAATGTTTAGTAAAAACAAATGAACACATATAGATCAGGGGTCAGCAAACTAAGGGCTAGTAAATTTTGCTTCTAGCCCATGAGCTAAGAATTATGAATGGTTTTACAGTTTAAAATGGTTGAAAAGAGGGGACACCTAGGTAGCTCAGCAGTTGAGCATCTGCCTTTGTCTCAGGGCTTGATCCCAGTCTGGGATCAGCTCCCTGTGAGGAGCCTGCTTCTCCCTCTGCATCTGCCTCTGTCTCTCTTTCTGTGTCTCATGAATAAATAAATAAAATATATATTTTTTAACTAGTTGAAAGAGTCAAAAGGATGTTTCACTATATGGAAAAATAATACAAATTTCACATTTTGGTGGCTATAAATAAAGTTTCTTTGGGGAAAAAAAAGTCACGCTTTTTACATATTGCACATGGCTGCTTTCACGCTGCTCCAATGTCAGTGGTCACAACAAAGATAATGCCCCCAAAGACTAAAGTAGTTACTATCTGGCCTTATACAGAAAAGGCCAGTTCATGGTGTAAAGTCCTGCCCTACATTGATGGTGGTATAACTAGGCAGATGAGCTGTTACTTAGTAAACATTTGTAATAAGTTTGAGGTAGTTATTCCCAAATTGTATTTTTTGAAAGGGTGTTTTGTTCAGAGGAAAATCAGCCAGTCAGAAATCAACTTTCATGGAAGTTTTAAAATGGCTACTCAGTGGGTTAAGCATCCAACTCTTGATTTTGGCTCAGGTCGTGACCTCAGGGTCATGAGATCGAGTCTCCCAGCAGGTTCCATGCTAAGTATGGAGCGTACTTAAGATTCTCTATCTCCCTTAGCCCGCTGCCTGCCAGTGCAAGCTTGTGTGCCTGTGCACCCTCTTTTTCATAAATAAATAAATAAATAAATAAAAATAAATAAATAAATAAACCAACCAACCAACCAACCATCAATCAATCTTTAAAAAATAATGGTACTAAAATGACTATCCAGAAATAATCTCATTTTGTTGGGTGAGTTAAAATCTAATGCAGTCTCCCCTTGACTCTCTCTTTGATTGTTATTAAAGTTCCTAATTCTAGTTTCATATTGGATATTTGACAGTTTTAAATACCTACCAGAGCCGAATGATTTGGGATTGGTATTTTGGTAGTTTATTATTTCTCCTTTCCAACAACTTTGAGCAAATCAGCAGCATTTTAGAGGAATGTGATATTTAAATATGCAAACATACAAAGTCAGTTAAGTAAGGGCAGCTTTTTCAGCAGCCCTTTTAGTTTTAAGATGTATTAAACTCTGGCCAAGTGTTTAACCTTGGGAACTTAACACTATATAGCGGAAGTGGTGGTCTGAATCCATGTTGGTATTTTTTTAAAGACGTAATACTGGGTCCCTATAGAAGAAATTTTTAAGCAGACTTCCACTTCAGAACAACATGATATAATTTCAATTAATTGTAGAAAAATGTTGACTTATTCAGTATTTCCTTGAGAAGTACTAATCTTTCCCTTGCAGTCCATTAGGTAGTCTGAAACAGCACCATATGTCAAGTTAGTACTATTTTCAGGTGAGTGTCTTTTGTTCACAGTCTCTCCAAGCTGCATGAGATTATTCTGTTTCCATCATAATAGAAGAAATGGAAAAGACAAAATTGGATGATTTGAGTGCTCTTCATCTTTTCTTCCTTAAAAAAGAATTTTGTTGTGTGTGTGTGTGGTTTTCTTTTAAGATTTTATTTATTTATTCATGAGAAACACACACACAGAGAGGCAGAGACACAGGCAGAGGGAGAAGCAGGCTCCCCGCAAGGAGCCTGATGCAGATCTCAATCCTGGACCCCGGGATCACACCTTGAGGATCACATCTTAAGGCAGAGGCAGACACCTATCTGCAGAGCCACCCAAGCGCTTCTTTTTTTTTTTTTTTTTTTTAAGATTTTATTTATTTATCTGAGAGAGGGATCCCTGGGTGGCGCAGCGGTTTGGTGCCTGCCTTTGGCCCAGGGCACGATCCTGGAGACCCGGGATCGAATCCCACATCGGGCTCCCGGTGCATGGAGCCTGCTTCTCCCTCTGCCTGTGTCTCTGCCTCTCTCTCTCTCTCTCTCTCTGTGTGACTATCAAAAAAAAAAAAAAAAAAAATTATCTGAGAGAGAGGGAGAGCACGTGTGTGCATGAGCAGGAGGAGGGACAGAGGGAGAAGCAGACTTCTCCCTGAGCAGGAAACCCAACTAGGAGCTCGAACCCAGGACTCCAGGATCATGACTTGAGCCGAAGGCAGCCTCTTAAATGACTGAGCCACCCACACACTCCCAAAAAGTGTTTTAAGAGATATTTATTTTAGTTTGCAAAGCCAAAGCCACAGTGTTTAATTAACTGAAATTATTTGCTTTATCAATTTCTCTTATTAAAAGATCCTTCCAAAAAATAAAAAGTAAGTAAAAATAAAAGATCCTTCCAAAAGGGGTCTTAATAAAGTTGTAATATAAAAATATAAAAAGCAGTGAAACATAAAATGTTTAGTCTGATGACTTTTATTTTTCTCCAAGAAGCTGGGGATGTATATGTAGAATGAAGGAGGATGATCTTCTAAACTCCTCTGTAGTTAATATTTGAGTCAACAGTGGGAATTGCTTTCTTGGTCTGAAAATTTTCCTGTCTGCAGAAAAGACCACAAGCCATTCTGTTTTTATGGTCCTTCCTACTCTCCTTTTTGATTCAGATTATCCCCTTATTTGTCCTAAGTGGAGTAGAGAATCCAGTTCTTGTTGAGTGGTGTTTTTGCTTTGGGAATAGGCAACTGTCGTGATATTAGGAGCCAGTATGTTTCATGCCTGATCTTGTGTAGACCTCTTTAATGCTATTTAGAGATTTTCTTGTTAGGGATTTTTGAAGAGCTGCTCTATTCGTTTTTCTTTTTTAAAAAGATTTTATTTATTTGAGAGAGAAAAAGAGAGCATGAAGGAGGGGGGAGGGAAGGACAGAGGAAGAGGGAGAGGGAGAAGGAGACTCCCCACTGAGCATGGACCCTGATGCAGGACTGTCTCAGGACCCTGAGATCATGACTTGAACCAAAAGGGAGACATGTAATCAACTGAGCTACCCAGCACCCCTTGAGGAGCCTTTCTTAACTACCAAAGTCAAAGGTAGGAAAGTCTCAGTGAATAGGATACATGACCTCTGACCCTCAGATACAATAATCAACCTTAGAAAACTTTTTTTTTTTTTCTTTAGGGCAGCCTGAGTGGCTCAGCTGTTTAGCGCCACCTTCAGCCCAGAGCATGATCCTGGGGACCCGGGATTGAGTTCCGCATCAGGCTCTCTGCATGGAGCCTGCTTCTCCCTCTGCCTGTGTCTCTGCCTTTCTCTCTCTTTGTGTGTCTCATGAATAAATAAATAAAATCTTTCAAAAAAAACACAAAAACCTTTTTTTTTTTTAAGATTTGTTTATTTTAGAGAGCAAGGACACGTTGTGGGAGGGCAGGGGGAGAGGGATAAGCCAACTCCATGCTGAGTGCAGAGCCCAACTCAGGGCTTGATCTCTTGACCCCTGAGATCATGATCTGAGCTGAAATCAAAGAGTTGGGATGCTTCAACCAACTGAGCCAGCCAGGCACCCCTTCTTAGGAAAGAAGGAATTGGCAACTTTTGCTGCATGGCTAAAGGAAAGACGTAGATACTGTCACCTATCTTGACATTAAGTATAAATCATTGCACCGTCAAGAAGCATTTATTGGGGTTTAGTGGGAATGCCTGGGTGGCTCAGCGGTTGAGCATCTGCCTTTGGCTCAGGTCATGATCCTGGGACCAGGGATCGATTCCCACATTCGGCTCCCTGCAAGGAGCCTGCTTCTCCCTCTGCCTGTGTCTGTGCCTCTCTCTGTGTCTCTCATGAAAAAATAAAATCTTTTTTTTTTAAAGATTATTTATTCATTCATAGAGACAGAGAAAGAGAGAGAGGCAGAGATACAGGCACCATGCAGAGAGCCTGATGTGGGACTTGATCCAGGGTCTCCAGGATCATGCCCTGGGCTGGAGGCAGCGCTAAACCGCTGCGCCACCAGGGCTGCCTAAATAAAATCTTTTTAAAAAATGAAGCATTTAGTGACTTATCTTTCTGCCCCTCAGTTGTCTTGTTCTATACCTCTTGCACCTGATTTCTAGCAGCATTGAGGCAAAGAAATACTACCAGTCTCTTGTTTATCAGTTTCTGTTTTGTTGTGTTTTTTGGCGAACTTTCTCTTCTCCTCCTCGGTATAATATACATACAGATGAAGCTTCATAAGGTGACCCCCTAGATGGAGATAGATGATTACCTCTACCCAGAAACCTTTTCCTTGCTCCCTCCTAGTCCTTATCCTTCCTTCCTCACCCCCACAGATAACCACTGTTCTGACTTCCTCTGCTAGCATTGTTCAGCTGTGGGGTAGAGACTGTTGGTAATAATACAGACCTCCTGAGGGTAAAATGCTGTTGGTGGTGTTGAATATAATGGTTTTCAGCAGGGAGGATTTAGCCCCCCAGGGGCATTTGGCTATGTATGGGGGTACTCTTGGTTCTCAGAATTAGAGGTGGTGGTGCTACTGGCATCTGGAATATAGAGACTGGAGGTGCTGCTAAGTACCCACAAGGCACAGGACAGCTTCCCACAATGAAGAATCATTTGGCTCAAAGTGTCCATGGTATTGAGGTTGAGAAACCCTGTTCTGAGAGCTAGGACCTACTGGCAGTGATACATTCAGTTGTTGAAAACCTATTCTGGGGGCGCCTGGGCCGCTCAGTTGGTTGAGCATCTCACTTTTGGTTTTGGCTCAGGTCAAGATCCCAGGATCATGAGATCAAATCCAGAGTCAGGCTCTGTTCTCAGTAGGGAATCTGCTTGAGGACTATCTCTCTGCCTCTCCCTCTGCCTACCACTCCCCTCGCCTGTGCTCTCGCTCACAGTCATTCTCTATCTCTCTCAAGTAAATAAATAAAATCTTAAAAAAAAAAAAGAAGAAGAAGAAGAAGAGGAGGAGGAGGAGGAGGAGGAAGAAAAAAAGCTGGGGGCGCCTGGGTGGCTTGGTTGGTTAAGCCTCTGCTTTCAGCTCAGGTCATGATCCTGGGGTTCTGGGATCAAGCCTCACACCAGGCTCTCTGCTCAGCAGGGAGTCTGCTTCTCTGCTTCTCTCCCTCTGCCTTGCTGCTCTGTGTCAAATAAATAAAATCTTAAAAAAAAAACTTAATAAAATATCAGTATTTTTTTAAATAAAACATTCTCCTTTTGAAACTTTTGTCATTAATCAAAAATCTTTATGGGAAAAATTGTTATTTATGGGGAACTCTTAAGGGTAAACTTTTTTTAATTTAATTTATTTTTTTTTAAATTTTATTTATTTATTTATTTATGATAGTCACAGAGAGAGAGAGAGAGGCAGAGACACAGGCAGAGGGAGAAGCAGGCTCCATGCACGGGGAGCCCGACGCGGGATTCGATCCCGGGTCTCCAGGATCGCGCCCTGGGCCAAAGGCAGGCGCCAAACCGCTGCGCCATCCAGGGATCCCTTTTTTTTTTATTTTTTAAAGATTTATTTATTAGAACATGCATGCAGAAGGCGAGAGAGAATCTCCAGGAGACTCTGGCCTGAGCCCAATGCAGGGCTTGATCTCATGACCCTGAGATCATGACCTGAGCCTAAACCAAAAATCCCAAAGCTTAACTGACTGAGCCACCCAGGCACCTTAGGGCAAACTTCTAAAGGTGAATACTTACTGCCTGATAAAATGATAAACCTCTTTCTTGATCACTTGAGTTACCAGGTCCTACCAACTGTCCCCTCCCAGATCTTTGTCCCTGAAGAAAAGCCTGTTAACACTGATAGGCAAATCATAGCTAATAGTCTGCTAGAAGTTCTCTCTAGGTAAAATCTAAACCAGGCAAGTTTTCCCTTGTGGACAGTGTTTAGGTATAGTTTCTTTTTTTTTTTTTTTTTAATTTTTATTTATTTATGATAGTCACACAGAGAGAGAGAGAGGCAGACACAGGCAGAGGGAGAAGCAGGCTCCATGCACCGGGAGCCTGATATGGGATTTGATCCCGGGTCTCCAGGATCGCGCCCTGGGCCAAAGGCAGGAGCTAAACCGCTGCGCCACCCAGGGATCCCTAGGTATAGTTTCATAGTACTTAAATCCACTCCTGCAGGAATATGTTCTTGTCTCATTTCAGTAAGGAAGATTCTTTGCATGTATACTGGATGAAATATACATCTAATCCTGGGCCTATTTTTACGTCCAGATTCTTATTTTTACATATTGCTGTATAAGAGTGATGAATGTTCAGAATGTGCATTGGAGTCCTGCATTGGGCTCCCCGCGAGGAGCCTGCTTCTCCCTCTGCCTGTGTCTCTGCCTCTTTCTGTATCTCTCATGAATAAATAAATATCTTTTTAAAAAGTGCCCATTGGAATATTTCATCCATCAATTTTGATTTTAAACTTTAAAAAAAATTTTTTTTAAAGATTTATTTATTTATTTGAGAGAAAGCAAGAGAGCAAAGCAAGGGGAGGGGCAGAGAGAGGAGAGCAGACTCCTTGCTGAGCAGGAAGCCTGAAGAACAGGGCTTGATCCCAGGACCCTGTGATCATGACCTAAAAAAAAAAAAAAAAAGATTTGGGACACCTCTGCCTATGTCACAGCCTCTCTTTCTGTGTCTCTCATGAATAAATAAATAAAATTCTTAAAATTTATTCGTTTATTCATTCATTCATTTATTTATTTGTCAGAGAGCAAGATAGAGCACAAGCATTGGAGAGTGGCAGAGAGAGAAGCAGATTCCCTGCTGAGCCGGGAGCCTGACCAGGGTTCTATCCTAGGACTCCAGAATCATGACCGAAGCCTAAGTCAGCTGCTCAACCAACTGAGCCATCCAGGCACCCCAGTTTTAAAATTCTTGACCATTTACAAGTTAATTGCATAAACAGATATGTTTTAGTGAAATCCTGTGTAGTATTACAGTTCTAGTTGAGTAATGCTTCTTTGACTCTGAAAGACCCCCTTTAACTTACCAGTATATTTAGTATTTGGTTAGCTAAATTATTTCTTTCTGTATCTCTCTTCTTTAGCCAATAGGGTATCTTTGCTAGTATTCTGTGTACTATGATAGTCTTGTTTCTTATATTCCTGTGGAGTTTTACTGGTAGGTTATGCCCCTTCTGGCTGGGTCTGAGAACTCTGTCCCTTCCTTTCATTATGCATATACGTCTTTTAGAAATTATCTTAAGTTCAATCAGTATTTTTTTTTAAGATTTTATTTATTTATTCAGGAGAGACACAGAAAGAGAGAGGGGGGCAGAGACACAGGCAGAGGGAGAAGCAGGCTCCATGCAGGGAACCCAATGCAGGACTTGATCCCTGGTCTCCAGGATCATGCCCTGGGCCAAAGTCAGGCACTAAACTGCTGAGCCACCCAGGGATCACCAGTATGTTTATTTTTAAAGTTTATTTATTCTTTGGTTAGGTAGTATATGCTCATGATGCAGTATTCATAGTTGGAAAAAGGACTGCAGTAAAAAAGTACGTCTCCTTCTGTGGAGGTTGAACTTACCTGTTTCTTGGTATCTTTCTACAGATAAGGTAGACATTATAAACCTAAAAAGACTTTTGTCAAATAAATAATATAAAGACTTTTGTCTTTCTCTTTTTAACCTTTTTATTCTGAAGAATTTAAAATATACACCCAAATAAGGAGATATAAAGTCATTAGTTTACATGTACTCAGTACTGAACTGTAAAAATAGCAACATTTTGCCATTCTTTACAGTTAATTTCAATGTTGAACATATAGAAAAAATATTTTGAAGATATGTAAAATTTAATAATATGAAAGTTTATTTAAAAAAATTTTTTTAAGATTTTATTTATTTACCCATGAGAGACACACACACACACACAGAGAGGCAGAGACACAGGCAGAGGGAGAAACAGGCTCCATGCCAGGAGCCTGATGTGGGACTCGACCCTGGGTCCCCAGGATCAGGCCCTGGGCTGCAGGCGGCGCTAAACGGCTGAGCCACCGGGGCTGCCCTAAATTTGATAACACATAGACTGTTTTCTCTTTCCTCATCTTTGTTTTTATATTGACTTCCATTTTTTTTTTCATATAATATGGGGAGATAATTTTGTGGTTGTCCTCAAATTCTGGTAACCGATGCCTCATCAGTCTATCAAGATTATCATAGAAATCTGAATGAAGTGCATTCTCAGCTTGCTCAGTCAGGACAGGAGGATGACCAGGATCCATCTCTGATCATCAGTAGATAGTTAGATCATCTTCTAGCATAGCCTATTGATCATAGGAATCCAGTGTGGTAATAATTGAAAAGTGGAAGATAGGTTAAGAAGATTGTGGAAGTTACTATGTAGCTGTAATTTATTTTCTTATTTAAGTTTCTTTTTTTTTTTTTTTTTTCTTTCCTGTTTGGAGACTCTTAAAGTCAGAGATTGAGTGGAACATTAGCTTTTAGAGGGTGGGTGGGTTTTGGTTTTGGGGGGCAGTTTGTGACTTCAAAGAATGATAAAGATAAGATCAGGGGATCCCTGGGTGGCTCAGCAGTTTAGTGCCTGCCTTTGGCCCAGGGCGCGATCCTGGAGTCCCAGGATCAAGTCCCGTATCAGGCTCCCGGCATGGAGCCTACTTCTCCCTTTCCCTGTGTCTCCGCGCCTCTCTCTCTTTCTGTCTATAATGAATGAATAAATAAAAAAATCTTAAAAAAAAAAAAAAAGATAAGATCAGTGTTCACAGTGAAAGCGAAAGATAAGAAGTTTAATGGAGAGTAAAATATCTGAAGCTCTAAGTGAAGCTCTTTCTCTTCTGGGAGCCTCTACCCTTGGAAAGGTAGAGGCAGGGAAGACACTGGGTGGAAATTAGTAAGAAAAAAGCCAGGTCAAAAGTAGAATCTAGGGCAGCCCTGGTGGCGTAAGCAGTTTGGCGTTGCCTGCAGCCCAGGGCGTGATCCTGGAGACCCGGGATCAAGTCCCTGCATGGAGCCTGCTTCTCCCTCTGCCTGTGTCTCTGCCTCTCTCTCTCTGTGTATCTCTCATGAATAAATAAATAAAAATCTTAAAAAAAAAAAAAAAAGTAGAATCTAGGGACACCTGGGTGGCTCAGTGGTTGAGCATCTATCTGTCTTTGGCTCGGGTCGTGATACCTGGGTCTTGGGATTGAGTCCCTCATTGGACTACCCACAGGGAATCTGCTTCTCCCTCTGCCTGTGTCCCTGCCTCTCTCCCTGTGTCTTTCATGAATAATAATTTTTAAAAAATAGAATCTAAGTGCTTAGAAAATCTGTGGCAGGGACGCCTGGATGGCTCAGTGGTTGGGCGTCTGCCTTCCACTCGGGTTGTGATCCTGGGATCCAGAATCGAATCCTGCATTGGCCTCCCTGTGGGGAGCCTGCTTCTCCTTCTGCCTGTGTCTCTGCCTCTCTCTCTCTCAGCCTGTGTCTCTCATGAATAAATAAATGAATCTTTAAAAAATAGTCTGTGGCCAAACAACATTACTGAGACAATTGGGGTACCTGAGTAGCTCAGTTGGTTAGGCAGCTGCCTTTGGCTCAGGTCATGGTCTCAGGGTCATGGTCTCAGGGTCCTGGGATTGAGCCCTGTATCAGGCTCTCTGCTCAATGGGGAGTCGGCTTCTCCCTCTCCTCTCCCACTCCACTCCCTCTGTGCATGCAGATGCACCGTGTCAAATAAAATCTTTTAAAAGACTATTAAATCATGACTTTTTTCTAATTTCTCTGTGGTACTTTTTTAAAAAAAGATTTTATTTATTTATTTATTTTGGGAGAGGGAGAAGGAAAGATAGCAGGAATGGTGGGGGAGGGGCAGACTGAGAGGGAGCCTGATGTGGGGGCTGATTCCAGGACCCTGAGATCATGACCTGAGCTGAAGGCAGACACTTAACCAGCTGAGCCACCCAGGTGCTCCTTCTCTGGGGCACTTAGTTTCATGACAAGTATTAGTACATTAAGCTGAGTTTTTTGTTGTCAGATAAATTCATTATTCTAATAGTTTTTTGGTGGTGTCTTTAGGGTGTTCACTGTATAGCATTATGTCATCTTCAAATAGTGAAAGTTTTACTTCTTCTAATTTGGATGTCTTTTGTTTCTTTTTCTTGCCTAATTGCTGTGTCTAGGACTTCCAATAGTATGTTGAATAAAAGTGGTAAGAGTAGACATTCTTGTACTGTTCCTCTTCTTTGAGGAGAAGCTTTTAGCTTTTCACCAATGAACATGATGTAAGCTGTAGGTTTGTATATATGGTTCTTACTATGTTGAAGTGTGTCCCTCCTAAACGGCTTTGTTAAGATTTTTTAAACACATTTTGGGGGTAGCCCCGGTGGCGCAGCGGTTTAGCGCCGCCTGCAGCCCAGGGTGTGATCCTGGAGACCCTGGATCGAGACCCACGTCAGGCTCTCTGCATGGAGCCTGCTTCTCCCTCTGCCTGTGTCTCTGCCTCTCTCTCTCTGTCTCTATGAGTAAATAAATAAAATCTTATAAATAAATAAATAAATAAAATAAACACATTTTGTTTATTTGAGAGAGAGAGCAAAAGCAGGAAGAAGGCAGAAGGAAAGAGAGAAGCAGGCTTCCCACTGAGCAGGAAGCCCAGTATGGGCTCTATCCCATGACCCTGGGATCATGATCTGAGCTGAAGGCAGATGTTTAACCAACTGAGTCACCCAAATAACCCAAGATTTTTTAAAAGTAATCTCTACACCCAATGTGAGGTTCAAACTCACAACCCCAAGATCAGGAGTCACATACTGTACCAATTGAACCAGCCAGGCACCCAAGATTTTTTTTTTTTAAGATTTTATTTATTTATTTATGAGAGACATACAGAGAAAGAGAGGCAGATACACAGGCAGAGGGAGAAGCAGGCTCCATGCAGGGAGCCCGATCCCAGGTCTCCAGGATCACACCCTGGGCTGAAGGTGGTGCTAAACCACTGAGCCACCCGGGCTACCCTAAGTTTTTTTGTTTTTGTTTTTGTTTTTGTTTTTGTTTTTTTTAGCATAAATGGTTGTTGAATTTTGTCAAATGTTTTTTCTGTGTCTATTGAGACAATCGTATGGTTTTTTTTTTTTTTTTTTTTTTTTTTTAATCGTATGGTTTTTATCCTTCATTTTGTTAATATGGTGTGTCATGTTGGTTTATAGAAGTTGAACTATCCCTCCATCTCTGGAATAAATCCCACTTGATCACATATGAACCTTCTTACCGTATTGTGAATTTGATTTGCTAATATTTTGTTGAGGATTTTTGCATCTATATTCATCAGGAATTTTGTCCTGTAAATTTTGTGTATGTATGATACCTTTGGTTTTCATATAAGAGTAATGCTGGGCAGCCCGGGTGTCTCAGCGGTTTAGCGCCGCCTTCAGTCCAGGGCATGATCCCGGAGACCCAGGGTCGAGTCCCACGTCCGCCTCCCTGCATGGAGCCTGCTTCTCCCTCTGCCTGTGTCTCTGCCTCTCTCAATCTCTCTCTGTGTCTCTATGAATAAATAAATAAAATCTTTTTTTTTTTTTTTAAAGAGTAATGCTGACATAAACTGAGTTTGGAGGTGCTCATTTCTCTTCAGTTTTTTGGAGTACTTTGAAAAAGATAGATACTAACTCTTCTTTAAATGTTTGGTAGACAGGGACACCTGGGTGGCTCAGTGGTTGAGCATCTGCCTTCATCTCAGAATGTGTGATCCCAGGGTCCTGGGATCGAGTCCCACATTGGGCTCCCCAGAAAGACCCTGCTTTTCCCACTGCATATGTCTCTGCCCATTCCTTCCTTCCTTCCTTCCTTCTCTTTCTTTCTTTCTTTCTTTCTTTCTTTCTTTCTTTCTTTCTTTCTTTCTTTCAGATTTTTATTTATTTATTGAGACACACACAGAGAGAGAGAGAGAGAGAGAGAGAGAGAGGCAGAGACACAGGCAGAGGGAGAAGCCAGCTCCATGATGGGAGCCTGACGTGGGACTCAATCCGGGTCTCCAGGATCACACCCCTGGCTGCAGGCCCGCTGCACCACCGGGGCTGCCCTCTCTCTGTCTTTCATGAATAAATAACATCTTCCAAAAAATGAAATAAAATAAATGTTTGGTAGACTCACCTATGAAGTCATTGTGTCCTGGACTTTTGTTTTTGGGGGGTTTTTAAATTATTGATTCAGTTTCATTACTTGTAATCGTTCTATTAGATTTTCTGTTTCTTTGTGCTTCAGTCTTGTAAGGTTGTGTGTTTTTAGAAATTTATTCATTTCTTCTAGGTGGTTTTCCAGTTTGTTGGCATATAATTGTCACTTATAACTTTTCTTTCGTTTCTGATTTTATTTCAGCCCTGTCTTTTTCTTAACAAATCTGGCTGGAGGTTTATCAATTTCATTTATCTTTTCAAAGTACCAGAAGTTTACTGTCAAATAAATCTGAACATTTGTGGCTTGCCTGAAAAGAAATTGCCCCTGCAAAGATGCATGGAAGGTACAGATGGAGAGAATGAAAATAATCAGCAGTCAAGTATTAAGAAAGGAGATGTTGGGGGACCTAGGTGGTTCAGTTGGTTCAGTGTCCAACTCTTGGTCTCAGCTCAGGGGTCATGAGTTCAAGCCCCACATTGGGCTCCACACTGGGCATTGAGCCTACTTTAAAAAAAAAATAAGAATGAGAGGCAATGGGGGGTCCAGTTGGTTAAGCATCTTGCCTTGATTTGAGCTCAGATCATGATCCTTGGGGTCATGAGTGTGAGCTCCACGTCAGCAGGAAGTCTGCTTCTCTCTCTCTCTCTTTTTTTTTTAAATTATTATTATTTTTTTATGATAGTCATACAGAGAGAGAGAGGCAGAGACACAGGCAGAAGGAGAAGCAGGCTCCATGCACCGAGAGCCCGACGTGGGATTCAGTCCCGGGTCTCCAGGATCGCACCCTGGGCCAAAGACAGGCGTCAAACCACTGCGCCACCCAGGGATCCCCCTCTCTCTCTTTCCTTCCCTCCCTTCCTCCCTCTCTCCGCCTGTATTTCTGCTTGCACACGTGTGTACTCTCTCTCTAAAATAAATAAATAATCTTTACAAATAAATAAAATATTAAAAAAAAAAAAGAAATCAACTGGTTTCAGGCCTGGTCACTGAGAATCAGTAGCATGCTGTTGATATTTGCAGTTTGTGAATCAACTTGTAGAAGTTTTTATGACCTTTGCAGCAATCCTACTTCCTGTAAACCAATAGTGAACACATTAAGGAATCCTGCTTTGAGAAAAACAGTACTCCTTAATTCAAATGCTATGTCAGGACAGGGATTTTTTTCTCCTTTCCTCTTCTACCTGTGTAAGATCTGGTCTGTATTCTGCTTTATAAGGCAGTATCCTTAGTCTTTACTTGGTTTTAGCCAAAATTTTAGTAAGTACATTCTCCCAATTAGTGGTAGACATTTCAGTATCAATCACTTGATCAATCACTAATTTATAACTCCCAAGTAATTGAAGACTGACTTTTTCCTCCTTTAAATAAGACATAATTCTGTTTTTTTTTTTTTTAAAGATTTTATTTATCTGAGAGAGAGCACTCATGTCCATGTGCACAAGTGGAGGAGTGGCAGAGGGAGAAGGAGAAGCAGACCCTTTGCCGAGCAGGGAGCCTGACACGATACTCCATCCCAGGACCCTGAGATCATGACCTGAGCCAAAGCCAGATGCTTAACCACCTGAGCCATCCCGGCGCTCTGGAATTATTCTGTTTTAGCTAATGAGTACAAATCGCCGATTTCTAGAGACTAAAACCAGTACATAATTTTGGAAGTAATTCCCAATTTGTGTATTAAGCTTTGCAATACACAGTTTTTGTGTGATGGGTTTTTGTTTTTGTGTTTTTTTGTAGTACTGCTTGATTATATCGTATACCATCTTTTTTTTATTTTTTTTAAAGATTTTATTATTTATTCATGAGAGACACACAGAGAGAGAGGCAGAGACACAGGTAGAGGGAGAAGCAGGCTCCATGCAGGGGGCTCGACGTGGGACTCAATCCTGGGTCTCCAGAATCACACCCTGGGCTGAAGGTGGTGCTAAACCGCTGAGCTACCCGGGCTGCCCATATTATATCATCTTTAAATAATGTGGAGAGGAACTCCCATCTTCTAAGAATTAACTTCTCCTGGAACACCTGGGTGGCTCAGCAGTTGGGCATCTTCCTTCTGCTCAGGGTGTAATCCCGGAGTCCCGTGATTGGAATCGAGTCCCACACTGGGCTCCCTGCATGGAGCCCTTTTCTCCCTCTGCCTTATGTCTCTGCATCTCTCTCTCTGACTCTCATGAATAAATAAATAAAATTTAAAAAATATATATTTTGACTAAGTGAGCTTTTCTACATTTAATGAAAAAAGTAAATCGTATTGATCATATGAATGGAATTCTGCTGTTCTGTGATCTAATTTAATGTTGTTGTAATAGTAATTTTGAAACATCGTGAGCTGATTTATCCAAATAGACTAAAAACAGCCATAGGGAGTTTGCAGAGGACTAACAGCTGGATAAACTTCAGCTTGTTTTTCTTGGACACCAGTAGACAGCTTGTGAATTTTACACAAAATTTTAAAGTTGGTTTGTTAAAAAATAAATTTTTATTTTTCAGCCTTAACAGTGGTTGATTTTGATCCTCTTGATCTTTGAGCCCAAGCATTTGTGTTAAGATCGGCACAAAAGGGACACCTGGGTGGCACAGTGGTTGAGTGTCTGCCATTGACTCAGGGTGTGATCCTGGAGTCCCGGGGTTAAGTCCCGCACCGGGCTTCCCACACAGAGCCTGCTTCTCCCTCTGCCTGTGTCTCTGCCTCTCTCTCTGTGTGTGTCTCATGAATAAATAAATGAAATCTTAAAAAAAAAAAAAAAAAAAGATTGGCACAAAAAATTTAGCAGGTTATTATAAAACTTGTGAAGAGCAAAGATGGGGACTATATAATTTTTGCAAATTTGTTCCTGTTGTTGGTGAGGGTATTTTTTATGTGCTTGCTTGTACAAAGTTAATACTTCCTTCAAGCTTTTAGTTGTATTCAATTTGAAATTTTGTTTCCTAAGTCTGGACAAGAATTGCTTTTTCTCTTATCATGGTTACCCTTTATGAATTGATCTTCCTGGTCATTTATCTGTCAGATCTCCTTTGTGCATATCCAGATTGTATGTCTTTATCAGCCTTTCCAAAGAAGTCCTGGATCAAGTCTTCTGTGAGTGGAAATCATACATGCCTGCCAAAGAGTTTGTATTTGTTGTTTTATTTATTTATTCATGAGAGACACATAGAGGCAGAGGACACAGTTAGAGGGAGAATCAGGCTCCCCACCGGGAGCCTGCTTCAGGACTCGATCCCAAGACCCTGGGATCAAGACCCAAGCCGAAGGCAGACGCTCAACCACTGAGCCACCCAGGTGTCCCAAGAGTTTGTATTTTTTACCTCAGTTGTATTTGGCTAATATTTTCTTTAATCCTGTGGCTTAGAATAGATATTGGTGAGGCACACATAGTGAACTGCTCTCTTGAGTTTTGACCAAGAGATGCTCAAGTCATTGTGGTACAACAGAGTGAGTATAGGCTCTGGGGCCAGCATCTTCTGTTGTTAGCTAAATGAATGACTTCATTCAGATTTCTTAATTTCACCAAATTAATTTCCGTATCTGTAAAATAGGAAAAGGATTCTATCTTCTTGGTTTGTTATGTGGGTGAAATAAATATTTAGTATATTAAAATGCTCAGTGAATGTTAGATAGTTTCTTTCTCTGAAAGAATTTAATGTTCTTCAGAGCATCACAATTTGGATAACAGTAACCAAGAAGTATCTTAAAATGTACAGTTTTCAGCTTACACAATAAGTACTTTTGATTTTGGATGATTATGATTCAGCTTAAAAGATCCGAGTTGGGGGATCCCTGGGTGGCGCAGCGGTTTGGCGCCTGCCTTTGGCCCAGGGCGCGATCCTGGAGGCCCGGGATCGAATCCCACGTCGGGCTCCCTGTGCGTGGGGCCTGCTTCTCCCTCTGCCTGTGTCTCTGCCTCTCTCTCTCTGTGACTATCATAAATGAATAAAAATTTTAAAAAAACATTTAAAAAAGTTGGTAATTTGAAAAGATTAATTAGATAGACAATCTTTCTAAAAAAAAAAAAAAAAAAATGATCCGAGTTGTTGGCTGCCACATTGTTGTTAATTTTCCAGGACCCTGAAGAAAAATACCTGTTGGTTTGAAAGCATCTCTGGTACCTCTGGACTGCTAAGCAGTGTAGTATACAGAGGAAGTACTGTAGTAAACAGTATATACTGCCTCAGCCTGTGTAATGTTGGAGAATTTAACCGTGTAGTTAATGGTAATCACTGTTGACTGGTTGTATCTAAGCCTTTTATATAATCTCAAAGACTGGTAGAAATTGACCAGTGTTTAAATGTAGCTAAATGTGTTCAGTGGATTTACATGAGCATGATATCTGAGTGATTTTTAAACAATACGGTCTTCCCTGCCCTGATTAAACATGGAACCTAGTGAGCTTCAGTTTGAAATTCGTAGTTGGTCTCTTGTGGAAATGTATTGAATAAGAGGCGAGTGAATTATTTTCTTGGCTCTGTTTTTCACAGATGGAATGATTTCCCTTATCTTCTAAAATAAAGCAGTACCTAGATCTGGGGACCTCTGATAGGCTTCTATTAAGTACATCTTATTGTGACTAAGATGTCACAACATCATCCACTTGAAGCTTAGCTTGGAGAAGATGCAGGGTTTTCATTTGTAGTTTGTAAGTTATTGAATGCCTTTTGCCAGTGGCCAATACTGCCTGTTTCAGATTTAGCTCAGTATTTGTTTTTTTGTAGTTGAGATTAATATTAGATTGCTCAGGAAGACGTTTATTTGCAAACTAAAATCTTTGGGTAGGGTGTAGATTATTTTTCTCTATTCTCTAGACTCTAGAAGCTTTAATATTTGAAAAAATAAGGGTTTTGTGAGAGATTCTGATGGAGTCAGTACAATTATGATTTGAATTTTGGAGGCCCAGTTGAGGCAGGTGTTTGGGGGCACCTGGGTGGCTCAGTGGTTGAGCGTCTGCATTTGGCTCAGGTCGTGATCCCAGGGTCCTGGGATCGAGTCCTGCATTGGGCTCCCCACAGGGAGCCTGCTTCTCCCTCTGCCTGTGTCTCTGCCTCTCTCTCTGACTCTCATGAATGAATGAATGAATGAATGAATGAATGAATGAATAAATAAAATCTTTTTTTTAAAAAAAGGTGTTTGTAGTGGTATATTGATGGGAGAGATCAGCTGAAAAATAAGGACTCGCCTCTTGTTATTCCTTGTCACAGTTCATAAAGAACTTTTTCCTTAAACAAAGATCCTAGAGTAAGGATCCTCCAGCCAGTAAATCTCCAAAACAATTATTACTGCTTTACCTCCTTTTTTGTTTGCTTGGATTACTTCCCCACCACTTCTGACCCCTTGTGAGTACCTTTGAGAAATGAAAACTCCCTATAAAGTAACTGAAGATCATTGCTCTGAAACAGAAAAAGGAAAATTAATCAGGAGAAAATTTCGGACATGTCTAGAGTCTTGATCAGTCTGTAGAATGACATAGGATGGTGTGGTAAATGCTACTTGGTAAGTGAGAGGTTTGCTGGAATGTGAAAAGGAATGAGTATTCTGGCTGGGACACAGGAACTTGGAATGATACTGCAACCATACTATGGCTAGGCCTAAACCATTATATATTTTTTTAATTGTGGTAAAATATGCCTATCAAGGGCCTAACCCAGGTTTATGGAGTGTACATACACTGTTGTGACTACTCCCTCGGAAACCTTGCTGTAATTTGTGTTAGATGTGGCTTCAACTGCCCTGAGTGCTACAAATTGATAGACTAAATCAGTATCTACTTGTGGGACAGCTCCAGAACAGATCTTTAATGAACACATCTACTGTTTTATTGATGTCTATTCCCTAACACTATCAGTAAGGGATGAAGACAAGGAGCTTGGTTGGCAGTGTCGCCTTTTTTATTTTTATTTTATTTTTTTGTAATTTTGTAGTATGTTAGTATTGATGCTGTGATTTCCTGTCCTGGATGTTGGCTTTGGAAACTAAACAGTTAAAGCATCATGATTTGAGAGGAAACTAGCTCTCATGAATGAAGGCAAAGTTTGGCACTAGGCCAGAATAATGGGGGGGGATAGTTAGGGTGGGGAGATTAACTGACTTTTGTACCACAAATGACATTTTAAAAAATTAAGAGATAATTCCATGTCCTGAGGTTATAAACCGGCTACAACTGGTTTTTCTCCCCCCCTCCTGCCCCCGCTAGGCATCATGGGTAAAAGTAAGCATCCCCCTGTTTCTTTTGTTTAATGTAACAGTACGCCATGTGATTGGCAGGGCAGTGCCCGCTTGGAGACCGGGTTTATGCAGGTCTCTCAAGGGGGCTGGCACGTATGGGGTCGTCCCTGTGCTATAGAAAAAGCCTCTCACGATAGAAAAGAGAAAGGGAACCTTTCCCCACCTCCTCCCCACAAAAAAACCCCCAAAAAACAAAAACCTAAACCCATCTTTTATTCATTCTTTTCCTCCTTTTTCTGCCCTCCCTCCCCCCACCCCCTTCTTGTCTCCAGTTCTCCTGGCAGCTAGAGGAGGGAGCAGAAAAATGTATACCTGTAAGTACTTTTAACTGTCTTGCTCCCCCCTCCCTTTTTTCTTTTTCTAAAAGCAGAAACTCAGAATTGCTCTGAGTTCTTCACAGCCTTTTCCTGCCTATGTGTAGAAGGTGATATGCTGAGGTTTCTAATGGGATTGAAGTAATAAATACTGTTGCTTTTTAAAATTTGTTGTGGAGTAATCGTTTCTCATACAAAGCTCCTTTCGGTTTGGATCCTCAGTCCTGCTTCATCCTTTTGCTGTAATGGTCTCTCGCTTCTAGTTTTCTTGGAGCTGAAGCTATAAGAAGAATGTTATGCTAAGATTTTCTTTTGCTTTCTTTTTTAAAAAATTTCTTTTGTCTGTAGCAATGATGGTTCTAGCTTCCCCTTACCCTCACTTACCCCCCCTTTTCCATGTCAGCTCCAACCCTGCTCTGTGAATGGAGTCAGCCAGCTGACTGAGTGCTGGCATTACGCCAGGGGCTGCAAAGCAGTGAGAATATGCGCGCGCTCGCGTGTATGAGTGTATACTGAACACAAAGGGAAAGGCCTGCAGTCTAGGAAATCACAGGCTATTATATAAGGAAGTCTGCGTCATCTCTGCTTACTTGGGCTGATGGACAAGGAAAAGGGCAAGGTTTAGAGCAAGAAAAAGACCCGCTTGATACACATACACTCTCTCTCTCTTACATTTTTCCTTCCTGTCTTTAAAAAAAAAAAAAATTGGTATTTTTGTTGTAGCAGAATGAGAAGGAACATCTCTGTCCAGGTGACAGTAACTGTGTTCCTAGTGGAACTTGTAACTCTTCTAGGTGGTGAAGCTGTTTGTTCCTCATCTTTTTTTCCTGCCCCCATTTAGAGGTGTGCCAGTTTGAGGCTTCGGGTCCTTAGAAGGGAATTGCTGCCTGGATTTAACAGCTGTAATTTAAGATCCACCCCCACCAGACTGTTTTTAATCATTCAAGATTGCGGAGGGTACAGGAGTTGATGGCCAAGGTGGTGCTCTTAAGGAGAAGCAAAAAAGCCAGATAATAGAGCAAATAATATCTGCTAACTACTCCTTTGGGTCCCCCTCCCCTTTTCCTTGTCTTTATTTCTTGTTGTTGTTCTATTTAGTGTATTATAAAAATGCAGTGTTCTCCCCTGCCATCTGCTACAGAGTTAGAGTTGTACAAAAGGAAAGTCACCACATGGAAAGAAGGAAAAATAGAGATCCAAGCTCCCAAACGCTGCAAGTGTTGCAATTTGGAGATTCATTTTGGAATGATTGTATCTTCCATTGGTTATTAGGAGCTGGACATTTGTTTAGAAATTATATTTCAACTTACTGCCAGTTTACCGTGGCGTCTTTTTTTCTTAATTTGTCTTTATGTGCTTCCTAGGTATGATACGTATATGAAGTGGCTCTTGTGTTAGGAGGAAATGTGAAATAAAGTGTATTAATGAATAAAAGAGGAACATACTGCTACATACTTGTCTGACCTTTCAGAATAATGGTGCTGATAAGCAGTAGTTGGAGCAGTAGGGAACTTTAGGACTACTTTATCCTCTAATAACATTGTCAGGTTGCAGTCTAAAGGAAGCTCCTTAATTCAGTCTTTTTCTTGTAGCCTGTGAATTTGTACTCTTGCCACATATTTACTACCAACAGTCTGAATATGTGTATTTTTCCCTTTGGTATGTGAATTTTGGTGCAAGTGTTAGGAGGTGCTTATGAAGTTATACTTTGTATTAGGACTGTTGGGTGGGGGGATCCCTGGGTGGCTCAGCGGTTTGGCGCCTGCCTTTGGCCCAGGGCGCGATCTGGAGTCCCAGGATCGAGTTCCGAGTCGGGCTCCCAGCATGGGGCCTGCTTCTCCCTCTGCCTGTCTCTCTCTTTCTCTATCATAAATAAACAAACAAACAAACAAATAAATAAATATTTTTTTAAAAAAGGATTGCTGGATGGGGTTTACCAGAGTGGCTGGCCCGGGCTCATTGCCTAGGCTGTCCCTGGTTATTTCCTTACCCCAAGTAGCTGGAGCCACTATTCTTCATTTTCTTTATAAATGAATTAAGGGAGATTATTTCCCAGTCAGTTGAATACTAGAAGATAAAACATTATCAGACCAACCTAGCTCAAACCAGAAACTAAGGATTCATTCTTGAGTTGTGAGATTCCCTAGTTCTTAGAAGTAATAACTACCTTTTTTTAGTTGATGCCATTTTTTTATACAATTACTTGGTAATAATGTTCTTCGTGGGAAGTAGACATTTTACATGTGTGAATTTGTGCTATCAGGTTCTCCTCTTATATTGGTTTCTATTAAATATGAAGAGAAGTGAGGATGTACAGTTTATTTCTCCCCTTACCACCCTCTATGATTTAAGATTCTGTCTGTATTCTGCTGTTTGCTTATTGGATCAATAGATTTCAAAAAAGATCTTTAGCAACCTTTTATTTCTAACTTTTCTCTTGGTGCTTGGAAACAGATTAGTAGGGATAATCTTATGATTAGGTAGTTATAATCAGTGAGGCATAAGTTAACATATTTTATTAATGGACAGACTTTTTTATTTCTTTGCACAGGCCCTAGTTATTGTTTAGGAGTGGCTGAAGAGTCATTTTGAAGGATGCATGAAATCTGTCCTTTGACCACCTTTGTTTCCTTCCTTCTAATATCACTGTTTTAGATGATGATGTCTGGCAGGATTTTCTTTGTATGCCAGAACTTTTGTGCTGATTTATTAGAATATGTATTAGCATAATAATATATTATTATTTTGTGCTGATTTATCATAAGGATTTATTATAAGATGACAGTAGGGGAGGATTGCTTACCTCCTATTCATTAGGTTTTTAAGCAGCACACCCTAAATTGTCACAGTTAAGCATAGAGGCCTTTTGATCCTTGGTGTACATTGCTAAACACTGTGTCACCTAAAACATGGCCACCTAGGTTCTTCCATTTGATGATGTGAGGCCAAGTTTGTGTGGGAAGCTTAGTGAAACAGAAGAGACTTACTAGTAAGAGCAAGTAAACAACAATGGCCTGACTGTTCTTATTTGGAGTAACTGTCTTACCAATTTAGATAAAAAAATCAAGAATGGCAATAAAGATAGATGCCACCTGGACCTGAAGTAAAAAAGACTTATGTGTTTGAATTAGGCTTAGCCCCTTACAGACTTTGAGACCTTCGAAAGTTATGTAGTTTTGTCTGTTTTCTATAAAAGGAGAATTGTTAAATTATTAAAGCCCTTCTATAAAGGACTTAGATCATGTATTGTAAAGCACTTTGGCACCAGGCACTTTAGTACTTAGCCAGTAATAAGAGCTCAGTGCATGTCAGCACCTGTTACTAATATTCTACCTATTGGGTTTGTTTACTGCTGTTTTCACTGGTCCTACTAGTTTCTTTTAATCTATGGCCACCTCCATGTTTTGCTTTTGACATAATCTTTCTACTAAGACTGGCTTTATTGACCTACATGTTGGAAGAGTTTAGATTGGAAGCCTTTAAACTACAGCCAGTGCCTGTTTTTGTAAATAAAGTTTTATTGGAACATAGCCACACCCATTTCCTTACAACAAAAAAACAGGATGGAGTAGATGGTCCACAAAGTCTAAAATATTTTATTATCTGGCCTTTGACAGAAAAAGCTTGCAGACTCCTGGGTTAGATCAAGAATCTTTTTTTCCTAGAAAAATGAGCCAGAAAGGAATTTCTAGAAATCAAAAGAGAGGTAATTAAAATAGACTAAATTTATTTATTAAAGATTTTATTTATTTATTCATGAGAGACACAGAGAGAGAAAGGCAGAGACACAGGCAGAGGGAGGAGTAGGCTTCATGCAGGGAGCCCGATGTGGAACTCGATCCCGGGACTCCAGGATCATGACCTGGGCCAAAGATAGGCACTAAACCACTGAGCCACCCAGGGATCTCCAAAACAGACTAAGTTTAATTGGACCAGAAGGAATGGGTTTTAAGTATGGGATTTTGTAGCTTGGAGAATAGTAGGAAGAAGGTCCTTGACATAGCTAATATGAGTTAAGGTATAGGAAAGTACCCTTTGGAGTTGGTTAGGTGATAATAGTACTTATGTAGTCTATTGAGCCCTTTCATATGGTGGGTATTTAAAGAGAAATACAAGGAAGAAATATTTGCCACCAAGTAGTTTACATTCAGCCTGGAAAACGGGCACCTGGCTAGCTCAGTTGGTGGAGCATGCGACTCTTGATCTCGGGGTTGTGAGTTTGAACCCCACATTGGGCTGGGACACCTGGGTGGCTCAGTGGTTGAGCGTCTGCCTTTGATGCTGGTCGTGATCTCAGGTCCTGGGATCGGGTCCTGCATGCGGCTCCGTGCATGGAGCCTGCTCCTCCCTCTGCCTATGTCTCTGCCTCTATCTCTGTGTCTTTCATGAATAAGTAAATAAAATCTTAAAAGAAAAAAACAACAACCCACATTAGGGGGAGGGATTACATAAATATTTTTTAAAGATTGTTATTTATTCATTAGAGACACAGAGAGAAGCAGAGACATAGGAAGAGAGAGGAGAAGCAGGCTCCAATGCAGAGAGCCCGATGCAGGACTCGATCCTGGGACTCCAGGATCATGCCCTGAGCCAAAGGCAGATGCTCAACCGCTGACCCACCCAGGTGTCCCGAGATTACATTTTTTAAAAACCTAGAAAATAATATGAATTGATAGGTCACTTTATTAAACAAGTGTATTAGTTGGAGTAGGCTGGTAGTTTTCAAAGTGTGGTCTGTGGACTCCTGGGGATTCCTGAGAGTGTTTCAGGGAGTCTTGAGATCAAAACTACTTTATAATAATAGAAAGGTAGAAAGGCTCCCCCCCCCCCCCCCACCTTTTTCACTGTGTCGACATTTACACTGAATCAGATCCAGAAGCAATAGTGAGTAACACTGCTGGTGCCTTAACATCAGAGTAGTGGCACCAAACTATACTAATAGTCATTGTATTCTTCACTGCTTCAGTTTAAACTTGGAGTTAAAAAAACAAACAAAAAGATCCAGTTTCACTTACAAATATTCTGATGAGGGAGTGAAAATGAATTTTGACCTTTCAGAACATGGCTTTTGAATATTTTGTATGATAAAGTGGGAAGTATTCATAAAATGTTTTTGCTACATATTAAGGTACAGTGGTTGTCTCAAGGAAAAGTATGGTTGAGTTGTACGCTAATTAGTTGCTTTCTTTATAGAACACCATTTCTACTTGATGAAAGAATGAATAATTGATTGGCAAACCATGGTGTTTAGATTTGGGAGAACAACTAATTGTATTTGCGCCCATGATAATATTAAAATAAAAAATAGGTATGCCTGGGTGGCTCAGCGGTTGAGTGTCTGCCTTTGGCTCAGGGCGTGATCCCGGTCCTGGAATCAAGTCCCACATTGGGCTCCCTGCATGGAGCCTGCTTCTCCCTCTGCCTGTGTCTCTGCCTCTCTTTCTGTCTCTCATGAATAAAGGAATAAAATATTTTTTAAAATCTTTTTTAAAGGGATCCCTGGGTGGCGCAGCGGTTTGGCGCCTGCCTTTGGCCCAGGGCGCGATCCTGGAGACCCGGGATCGAATCCCACATCGGGCTCCCGGTGCATGGAGCCTGCTTCTCCCTCTGCCTGTGTCTCTGCCTCTCTCTCTCTCTCTCTCTCTCTCTCTCTCTGTGTGTGTGTGACTATCATAAATAAATAAATAAATAATTTAAAAAAATCTTTTTTAAAAAACCAAAAAACAAAGAATAAGATAAACCAGTGGATTTAACAGTGTGAAGAGTTCATTGATAAGTTTCAGATTTCACATTGCAAGTAACCCTTAGAAACTACTATGCTTTTTTTTAAATTGAAGTCAAAGTCATATAACATAGAATTAATCATTTTAGTTTGTATGAGTCAGTAGCATTTAGTACATTTGCAGTGCAACTACCATCTAAATCAAACCCCAAAACAGTTTCATCACCTAAAAAGGAAATCTATACCCTGTAAGCCACCACCAGCCATTTCTCCTTTCCTCAGCATCTGGCAAACACTAATCTCTCTATCTTGATGGATTTCTCTATTGTGGATATTTTATATGCATGGAGTCATATAATATGTGACCTTTTGTGTCTTGCTCCTTTTACTTAGCATGTTTTTGAGGTTCATTCATGTTGTAGCAAGTATTGAACTCACAACCCTAAGATCAAGACCTGAGCTAAGGGACGCCTGTGTAGCTCAGTGGTTGAGCATCAGGGCGTGATCCTAGTATCCCAGGATTGAGTCCCAAATTGGGCTTCCTGCAGGAAGCCTGCTTCCCCCTCTGCCTATGTCTCTGATTCTCTGTATCTCTTGTGAATAAATCAATACAATCTTAAAAAAAAGAAAAAAAGGACTTGAGCTGAGATCAAGTCAGATGCCCAACTGACTGAGCCACCCAGTCACCCCAATAACTTACTCCTTTTTTTTTTTAACTTATTTTTATTTGTAATACTACACTATAGGAATATACCATATTTTGCTTATCCATGCATGAGTGAATGGATATTTGGCTATTGTGAATAGTACTGCTATATACATTTTTGTACAAGTTTTCTTGAATCCCTCTTTTCAGTTCTTTTGGATATTTACCTATAAATGGTGTTCCTAAGTCATATGATAATTGTTTTTGATAATTCTAACTTTCTGAAGAACCACCAAGCCATTTTACAAAGTAGCGGTACCGTTTTACATTCCCATTAGCAATGTACTGTACTAGGATTTCAGTTTATCCACATCTTCACTAACACTTACCTATTTTCTGTCTTTTTTACCATAGTCATCCAAATGGGTGTGAATCAGTATCTTATGGTGGTTTTGATGTGCATTTTTCTAATGACTATAGATGTTGAAAATCGTTTCATGTGCTTATTGGCCATTAATACATCTTCTTGTTCAAGTCCTTTGCCCACATGTATTGAGGGTTTTTTAAAATTAATTTATTTATTAGAGCTAGTGAGCATGTGCATAAGCAGGGGAAAGAGCAGAGGGAGAGGGAAAGAGAAAATCCTCAAGCAGACTCCCTGCTGAGCATGGAGCCCAATGAGGGGCTTGATATCATGACTCGAGCTTGACCAACTGAACCATCCAGGCACCCCTTTATTGAGTTTTGAATATATAAAAAATGAAGATATCCACAATTCTCATTTGAAAAGATGGTTAGACTACCCGTCTCTTGTATCGGTATAAACTCATGAGTTTTAATATATACACACTTACGCACATGTGTGCACATACAGGTAGAGACAAAAATAGATACGGGTGTGTGTGTGCACACATGTACATGTATTTCCTTTTTCTGACTGGACTTGGAAGCAGTGACACCACCATAGTAATGAGCACACTTGACACCAGATCTTGATTTCTTTTTTTTTAATTTATTTTATTTTTATTTATTTATGATAGTCATACAGAGAGAAAGAGAGAGAGGCAGAGACACAGGCAGAGGGAGAAGCAGGCTCCATGCACCGGGAGCCCGATGTGGGATTCGATCCCGGGTCTCCAGGATCGCGCCCTGGGCCAAAGGCAGGCGCCAAACCGCTGCGCCACCCAGGGATCCCCAGATCTTGATTTCTAAATCCCATTCTCCAATAAAAGAAACTAGAATTCCAGGGTAGCAGGGTGGCATGGTTGGTTAAGCATCCAACTCTTGGTTTTGTCTCACGTTGTGTACCTCGGGCATGAGTTTGAGCCTGAGGTCATGAGATCAAGCCCCACATTGGACTCCATGTTCAGGGGATTGGGGGGAGCTGCTTAAAAGACTCTCCCTCTCCTTCTGCCCCTCCTCCTGCTTTCTCATACATGTACCCCCCCCCCAACTAAAAATAAATCCTAAAACAAAAAAACTAGAGTTCCTTGGAGAAATGACTAGGGCAGAGAAAAACATCGTATGGACTTGAACCATCACATAGGTACCAGAAAGTCAGAATGCCCCCCCCCCTTTTTTTTTTGAAAGTAAGCCAACCTAAAGGAACTTCTGACATCTAGATCTGGGACAATTTGAAGAACAAAATAAGCAATGATAGTAATGAGTAATAACTCATGGGATAAAATAAATATCCACAAGTCCATGCTGCTTTTATTTTTTTATTTTTTTGTTTTGTTTTGTTTTTTTTATTTATGATAGTCACAGAGAGAGAGAGAGAGAGAGGCAGAGACACAGGCGGAGGGAGAAGCAGGCTCCATGCACCGGGAGCCTGATGTGGGATTCAATCCCCGGTCTCCAGGATCGCGCCCTGGGCCAAAGGCAGGCGCCAAACCGCTGCGCCACCCAGGGATCCCTCCATGCTGCTTTTAATAAATAGGAGACAGCTGTTTATTACAGGAAAATTCAAATTAATAAATACAGAGAAATGATGAAAATATTAGGCAAATACTAGTAATTGTTGCAGGCAAGAATTGTCTATGAATGCTAAGATTAGAAGTTTGATGCAAAATGATATTTATCATAGCCTCCAAGTGTCTCCTCTTGGTAACTTTTCAATGGAAAAACCTGTCAGACACCACCTAGGTTAAGTAATTACAGTTAACATCATCCTAGTGCCACATAATGACACCATGTACTTCCTGCCAAGATACACTGAGAAGGTTGCAACATCACTTCTGCAGTATTCTTGTCAAAAATCTATAACCTCAATCTAATGAGAAAACATAAGGTAAATCCAAATTTAGGGGAATTTTACAAAAAAACTGACCAGTACTCTTCAAACATATGAAGATGAAGAAAGAGTAAGAAATATCACAGTTTGGAAGGAGGGACCTAGGAGATGTTGCAGGTAAGTGCAGTGAGGGCCTGCAGATTGAACCAGAAGCAGCTGAAGGAGTCCAGCTGTCTGTGAGTAATTAAGCCAGACATTAATGAGATTTTCAACAACAACAAAAAAGAGTAAAATAATGCCACTCTTCTCGCTATATTTTTCTCTTTTGAGGGAAAGTAGTACTTTTTTTTTTTTATAAAGGGTGTGTCATGTTAACTTGGAACATGGGCGTATTTTCTTGATGAATAATGTTTTTAAAATTCTGTTTTAATTTCTGATATGGTGACTATTGATGGCTGTAGCCTATAAAATCTCTGAAGTCCTTGATTTTTACAAGTGTCCTCTTAAAGGGATCCTGAGGCCAAAAAAGTTTTGAGAACCAGGAGTGTGTCTGACAGCTGCAACAAAGATCTAAAAATACAGTGGCTCCAGCAGCTCCCGGTGCCTCAGTGGTTTAGCGCCGCCTTCAGCCCAGGGCCTGATCCTGGAGACCTGGGATCAAGTCCCGCATCGGGCTCCCTATGTGGAGCCTGCTTCTTCCTCTACCTGTTGTGTCTCTGCCTCTCTCCCTCTGTGTCTCTCATGAATAAATAAATAAAATCTTTTTTTTAAAAAAATGGCTCAAACAGGGGCGGCCCCCGGGTGGCTCAGTTTAGCGCCACCTTCGGTCCCGGGCCTGACCCTGCAAACCCGGGATCAGGTCCCACATCGGGCTCCCTGCATGGAGCCTGCTTCTCCCTCTGCCTCTCTCTCTCTGTGTGTGTCTCTCATGAATAAATAAATAAAATCTTTAAAAATAAAAAATGGCTCAAACAATATAGAAAGTATCTCTTTAACGTAATTGCCTAAGGTAGGTGGTTCCTCTTGCTCTCTTGTTATAAGTGACGGTTGAGGAACTCAGTTTCCTTTACATGAACTTTTCTACTGATCCTAGGATAGTAGCTCTCATCCTTTAGTGGACATAGAGAGTCACCTGGAGGGCTGGTTAAAACAATTCCTCATCCCCGTCCCCATCATTTCTGATTAATAGGTGTGGGATGGGGCTTGAAAGTTTTAGAGACACCTAGGTGGCTCAATGGTTGGGCATCTGCCTTCAGCTCGTGGTGTGGTCCTGGAGTCCCAGATTGAGTCCCACATCGGGCTCCCCTTGTGGAGCCTGCTTCTCCTTCTGCCTATGCCTCTACCTCTCTCTCTGTGTATCTCATGAATAAATAAAATCTTTAATAAAGGGGGGGGGATCCCTGGGTGGTTCAGCGGTTTAGCGCCTGCCTTTGGCCCAGGGCACGATCCTGGAGTCCCGGGATCGAGTCCCACGTCAGGCTCCCGTCAGGCTCCCAGCATGGAGCCTGCTTCTCCTTCTGTTTGTGTCTCTGCCTCTTTCTCTCTCTATGTCTTAAATAAATAAATAAATAAATAAATAAATAAATAAATAAATCTTTAAAAAAGAGAAAAGAAAGTTTTATATCCAACAAATTCCCACGGGATGCTAATGCCACTAGTAGGGGTATCAATCTCCAGGGTATTGTCCTTCTCCGTGGGGTTGAAACTGGGATACAGCCAATGGGAAGGGGAAAGAATATAGAAGAGTTTGCCTACCTTTTATAATTCTTAGCCAGGAAGTGGCACACATGACTTCCTTTTTATTCTATTGTAGGAAGTGTAGTGTACCTGAACAGCCATGTGGCCTACTTCTATTACTGTGGGAAAAAGGGAGAAATATTGTTTTTAAAGCTTTTATTTATTTATTCATGAGCGACAGAGAGAGAGAGGCAGAGACACAGGCAGAAGGAGAAGCAGGCTCCATGCAGGGATCCTGACGTGGGACTTGATCCCAGGTCTCCAGGATCACGCCCTCAGCTGAAGGCAGCGCTAAACCGCTGAGCCACCCGGGCTGCCCAGGGAGAAATAATTTTGATGGGCAGTGAGCAACAATATCAAGACATTGGAAGAATAAATACTTGATTAGGCTTAATTAACTAGGGAATGTGTTTTAGGAGGGTGGTATAGACATGTAGAAGTGAGACTGGGGTTTTGTTTATTGTTTTGGTTTTTTTTTTTTTTTTTTTTTTTTTTTTTTTTTTTTTGAAGATTGGGACAGTGTCCTTGGTTAAGAAAGCAGAAGAGAGAAGGCCAGGCAGTAAAAGTAATATTATGTTGCAAGAAGGTTGATCAGATTTATATCAGAACTTGAAATAGCAAAAAGCTGAAAAGCTTAATGGCCTTAAGGTCTTCTCTTTTGGTGATGCTCTGTATCGTTATTTTCCCACTGTAAATCATAATCACAAACACCATTTTAGGGGCCCTTGGTGCTCTGGTTGCTAATTACCCAAATAGTGTTCTTGATCCATAATTTTCCCTAAAGTGACCCCAGAAGTGGAAGTGGCATGTGTATCCATCCACTTACCTCCCTGGCCCATAAACCCAAATGAAAAATGGGAAGCCAAGACTTAACTAACCATCTAGAATAGGTGGGGATATTGTATGGGGTTGAAGCTTCTTGCTTTAGAAATGGGAAGATGTTTATACACAGAATAACCACCAGAAATCTTCATCTAGTGAGGAGGCTGAATAATCCTGAAATAGCAGAAATTAATCAGTTCTGCTCTTGAAATTAGAATTTAAGATTTTATTTATTTATTCATGAGAGAGAGAGAGAGAGAGGCAGGCAGAGACACAGGCAGAGGGAGAAGTAGGCTCCATGCAGGGAGCCTGATGCAGGACTCGATCCCGGGTCTCCAGGATCAGGCCCTGGACTGAAGGTGGCGCTAAACAGCTGAGGCACCCAGGCTGCCCACATATGCTCATTCTTAAGCCCCTTTCCTGTCCCCTGCCAAAAAGCATAAAGGGTCCAGTTATTCTTTTAACAAACAATTATTGAGTGATTTTTTTTTTTTTTATTGAGTGATTTTTAAGTACCAGGAACTTACCTGAGAAGTGGTGGTGTAGCAGTGAAGAAAGTAGACAAGTCCTCACTCCATAGATAAAAATCAGTGGGAGAACGAAACCTACAGTAAGCAAATGCATACCATATCAAACCAAAGTGAAGGGGTGCCTGGCTGGCTCATTTGGAGGAGCACAAAACTCTTGATCTTGAGGTTGTGAGTTTGAGCTCCATGTTGGGTGTGGCGATTACTTAAAAATAGTAACCAAAGTAGAGTTTAAGAGAAAGGATTAATGTACTTTCATTTTTTGGTGTAGATCAATTTAAGTAGTTGGATCTGTGATATTCTCCCTAAGAAGAGCTTAAGACAAATTCTAATTTGGTGTCCTATATGTAATTTTTGCAGCTTTAATTTGGAGAAGTAAGTCTTGGCTCAGCAGGAAATTGATAAACATGAATTCTTTTTTTTTTTTTTTAAAGATTTATTTATTTATTCAGTCAGAGAGAGCGAGAGAGAGGCAGAGACACAGGCAGAGGGAAAAGCAGGCTCCATGCAGGAAGCCCGATGTGGGACTCGATCCCGGGTCTCCAGGATCACACCCCGGGCTACAGGCGACGCTAAACCGCTGCGCCACCAGGGCTGCCCATAAACATGAATTCTACTTTTCTTTGGACCCCAGCTTTTTTCTTTACAGGCTTGATCCTTTTGTAGCAGCTTTAGGGGTGTTTGTAGTAATCTGCCAGCATCTCTATAGTTGTGTCAGGCTGTTTCCTCTGATTGGCCAGATATACTAGTAGTATAATCACTTTAGGGTGTGATATGTTCTATCCTGTACGGACTGTAGGGGGGGGGGTCATCTTTGGTTCTGTATTAGCTAGATCTCCTCCTGATGAGAAATAGTTAATAGGGCACCTGGGTGGCTCAGTGGTTGAGTGTCTGCCTTTGGCTCACATCGTGATCCCAAGGTCTTGGGATAGAGTTCTGCATCGGGCTCCCCACAGGGAGTCTGCTTCTGCCTCTACCTATGTCTTTGCCTCTCTCTGTGTGTCTCTTATGAATTAATAAATAAAAATCTTAAAAAAAAAAAAAAAAGAAAGAAAGAGTTAATAGAACTCAGATACTCACATTGACGCATACTCTTCTGAAGCCCTTGTCCACACCCTGGATTTCCACCAATTGCTGGATTCTAGAGATTGCTACCACTAGGACTGTGTGGAAGCAGTCTCCTAAATGATCCAGGAAAAAAGTACATTTGGAGATAATTTCACTCTTTGTAGCAGGTAAGATGAAACCAGTTATATAGCCATTTTGTTACCCCTTAGGACTCTTACCCCCATTTGAGGAATTTGTTTTGTAGTTTGGTTTATATGTGTGTGAGTTCCTTTAGGGAACTGAAATAGAGAGGTTGCATCTGGGAAAGCACAGAGTTAATTGCTGGGAATATTTGGCAACGGAAGGTACTAGGTAGCTTGGAAGGAGCTCACATGTCTGGTTCACATTTGGGTAGGTTGAAGATGTGCACAACAGGATCATTGCTCTGCAGGACCTGGAAGTGCAGTCTGCTTCCAGTTTGGTGAGAGACAAATGGCCATTCATTGTGCTATACGGTTGCAGGTAGAGGGCATAAGCCCACTAATCTCTGAAACACTGTTGAGATAAAATTTATATGTGTGATTATGTTTGTCCCTTCAAAGTACATGAATTGTCATTGAGAAGCTTTCCTAAGCCTACTCTTTGTGGAATAGATATCTATCTGGGTTACTACTTAAAACATTCTCCCTTCTCTACTGTAACTAATTTAGTACACAGAACTGTGAATACTCCTGAGGGATATTCTGGAAAAATTTTTGTGAGGCCAAAGACTTGTGAGATTTTCCTATGGTTTGTAGATCACTGCTGTTTGTTTCCCTGTCGTGACTACCTCCCAGCTCTTGTTTCCTCAAAGTGCAAGAATGTGGTTACCCTCACAGGCCATGAATTCAGATGCCTCTGGCTTTTACTAGTCTATTGAGTGTTTGAGTGTGGTAAATATGTGGTTTAGGTGGATGCTGCTGTTCTCATATGTTGTACCTATGGAAGATAATAACTGAATAAGTCTTTACTGATAGATAGAACAGTAATTACAGGTGACCACCATGAATGGTACGAAGCTGGCTACATTTGCCTTGCCATCCTTGGTGTGGTGGAAGGGGTGTTGTCCTGGGTACTAGAATTAGATCTAGATTTTGCAAGGGGTGGGTATTTGAGTTTTTTTAAAAGATTTTATCTTTAGGGTACCTGGGTGGCTTTGTCAGTGAAGCATCTGCCTTTGGCTCAGGTCATGATCTCGGGGTCCTTGTATGGAGCCCCACATTGGGCTCCCTACTCAGCGGGGAGTCTGCTTCTCCCTCTACCTCTGCTGCTCCCTCTGTTCATCCTCTCTCTCAAGTTTAAAAAAATACTTTAAAAATTTTTTTACTTTTAAGTAATCTCTATGAACTCAAAACCCCGATATCAAGAGTTAGGTGCTCCACCAACTCGGCCAGCTGGGAGCCCTAAGACCTAGATATTTGTTTTTGTTTTTGTTTAAAAGATTTTATTTATTTATTCATGAGAGACAGACAGAGAAGCAGGCTCCTTCTAGGGAGCCTGATGCGGAACTCGATCCTAGGACCCGTGGATCACAGAGCTGAAGACAGATGATCTACCACTGAGCCACCCAGGTGCCCTAGACCTAGCTTTGCTTTGCTTTGCTTTGCTTTTTTCTTTTCTTTCTTTTCCTTTTCTTTTTTCTTTTCTTTTCTTTCCTTTCTTTTAATATTTTATTCATTTATTCCTGAGATACACAGAGAGAGGCAGAGACAGTAGGCAGAGAGAGAAGCAACCCCATGCAGGGAGCCCTATGTTGGACTCTATATCCCGGAACTCTAGGATCATGCCCTGGGTCGAAGGCAGACACTCAACTGCTGAGCCACCCAGGCATCCCTAGACCTAGGTTTTCATTGTGACTTTCCTATTTATTGTGTGATCTTCGGCAGATTTGTTTAGTCTTCCTGAGTCTCAGTTACCTCATTCATAGGATGATTGGGGATCATACAGACCACACAAGAATGTGCTGAGAATTAAATGAAATAATGTTCTGTGGTTCTTCACTTGGCTGTTGTCCTTCCCCTATTTTGCCTTCCTCTTTGCCCCCAAGCACACCTTGCTACTTTTCTTCCTACTAAAGTGCACTTTCCCCCGACTGTTTTCAGATTTGTGTGATAAATGTATTACCTGAAAATTTGTTTATCTGAGAAGGGGCTCTTCCGAACATGTGTGTATGAAATGTACCTAGCAGATATTCTTCAGAGCATTGTGAGATATGTTAGCCATTCAAAACTAATCTCTCCTTCCACCCATTGTTATTAGTATCCTGGGATAAAACATGAAAAAGATTTTCTTTTTGTTTCTTTTAAGTGTTATTTTATTTTATTTTTAAAAATTTTATTTATTCATTCATGAGAGACACAGAGAGGCAGAGACACAGGCAGAGGTTGAGAAGCAGGCTTCCTGCAGGGATCCCAATGAGGGACTCAATCCCAGGACCCTGGGATCATGACCCGAGACAAAGGCAGACGCTCAATCACTGAGCCATCCAGGCATCCCTTAAGTGTTATTTTATTTATATTCCTACAGAAAGCCTACATTTGTTCTATTTTGCACAGAAAAAAAAAGTTTTATAGATAAATTCTAAGGGAGCTTGAAAAAAATGTGTCTAACTCCTATTCCTTTATTTAATTATATATACCCTGGAAACAGGCTTACTTGCCTGTTTCTTTTGTGAAAGTTTAGGGCAATCATCTCTCTCTTTTTTTTTTTTTTTTAGGTTTTATTTATTTATTTATTAGAGAGAGAGAGAGAGAGAAGGTGTGGGGGACGGAGGGAGGGGAAGAGCACTGGCCAATCCTCGGATCACAACCTGAGCCAAAGGCAGACACTTCACCAACTGAGCTCCTAGGATCCCCTGTGGCAGTCGTTCTTAAAGTGTAATAGAGTGCCTAATAATCACTGGGAAAATGCAGCAGATCTTTTGCTTAAGAAATTCCAGTTTAAAAAAAAAAAAAGAAATACCAGTTTATTACTTGAAAATGGGCCTGCAGAAATGCATTTTAAACAAATATCAGTAGTAATTCTAGTATAGGTAGTCTAAAAACAATACTTAGAGAAACACTGATTTCAGAACACCTTGGTGGCTCAGAGGTTGAGCATCTGCCTTTGGCTCAAGGCATGATCCCAGAGTCCAGGATCAAGTCCCGCATTGGGCTTCCCGCATGGAGCCTGCTTCTCCCTCTGCCTATGTCTGCCTCTCTCTCTCTCTCTCTCTCTCTCTCTTTCTCATGAATAAATAAACAAAATCTTTAAAAAAAAAAATAAATAAACACGATGATGAAATCATCATGTAAAAGAAAGAAAAATGACAAAACTAAACATGTGTTGGGTGCCATCCATGCTCACACCCTGGTCTACATTGTCTTCTGTAGACATATTCTCCAAACATTCTGTGGGAAAGGACCAGTGTTTTGTTTTCTAATACAGCAGGAACCAGTACAGTGAAATGAATTACTAGAAAAAGAGGATTAAAAAGGTATACAAAAGTCCAAGCCCGGTATTTTACTGTTAGAGTGAACAGTCAAAAAAAAAAAAAAAAGACTGTCAAATTAAAAGTTTCTGAATACTCTCAATTTACGCTTATCTTGTTGCAGAGTGGTAACTAGCAGTTCACTGGCCAGCAGCAATCTGTGGACCACACTTTGAATAGTGTTCAGAAATGAAAATGATTTTGTGTTGAAATTCCCCAGAAGTCTGATTTCTTCAACTATAAAATTGGGAGTTTTACTACTTTTGCTTATCTTTTTTTCTTTTTCTTTCTTTTTTTTTTTTTTTTTTTTTTTTTTTTTTTTTTTTTTTGCTACTTTGCTTATCTTATAGGAATCTTAGGACTATATAAAAAATAACATATGTAAAAATACATTATAACCTGGGGTGCCTGGGTGGTACAATTGGTTGAGCATCCAACTCTTGGTTTTGGCTTGGGTCCTGATCTCAGGGTAGTGAGACTGAACCCCGTATTGGGCTCTGCACTGTGTGTGCAGTCTACTTGAGATTCTCTCTCTCCCCCTCTGCCCTTCCCCCCACAACCCCCCCCTCCCCTCCTGAGCTCATGTGCACCCACACAGTCACACAATCTCTCTCTCAAGTAAATAGGGCACCTGTGTGGTTCAGTCAGTGAAGCCTTTGGTTCAGGTCAAGATCTCAGGGTCCTGGGATCCAGCTTCACTAGGGCCCCCTGCTGAGGCATCTGCTTCTCCCTCTCCCTCTGCCCCTCCCCTGGCTCATGTTCTCTTTCTCTATTAAATAAATAAATCTTTATTAAAAATAAAACAGGGCAGGGTAGCCCGGGTAGCTCAGCGGTTTAGCACCGCCTTCAGCCCAGGGCGTGATCCTGGAGACCTGGGATCAAGACCCCCGTCCAGCTCCCTGCATGGATCCTGCTTCTCCCTCTGCCTTTGTTTATCTCCTCTCTCTCTTTCTGTCTCTAATAAATAAATAAATAAATCTTTAAAAAAAATAAAATAAAATAAAACAGGGCAGCCCGGGTGGCTCAGCAGTTTAGTGCCGCCTTTGTGCCCTGGGTGTGATCCTGGAGACCCGGGATTGAGTCCCACGTCGGGCTCCTTCCCTGCACGGAGCCTGCTTCTCCCTCTGCCTGTGTCTCTGCCTCTCTCTCTCTCTCTGTGTGTGTCTCTCATGAATAAATAGTCTTTTTTAAAAAAGAATTTATATAAATAAATAAATAAGAGAATTACATTGCAGACTTAAAAAATTAATGTAAGTTATATTAATCATCACAAACATTTCCTGAACATATCATTGAGCAGGGAGTTTGTCAACAAATAGGGATATAGAGAGATATGGCAAGGAGCTTTCTATTTGGTCATATATCTGCCACTTAAGGTTGGCAACATGCATAGCTGATTAAATTCCAGGTTCATAAAAATGTCTTAGACTTGGACAATCTTGCTCTGAACTCCAGTTGCATGCTTACATTTTTAAAATGTAAAACTTGGTGATTTTTTTTGTAATAACTCTGAAATAAGAATTTTTGAAGGCATATAGTTCTCTAATAGATTGGAAGCATTTTGGAGGGAGGCACCTTTTTGAGTTGAAGTTTCTGGTACTCGCGTGTGGGTCCTTTCCTGTTAATCCTCAAGCAGATTACTCCTCCCAACTAGCTTCCAGTCTCAAGCTTGCCGTCCAACTACACGCCATTTCTCTCCTCTGCCTAGCTTCTCCTCTCAGCGTGTTTGCAAGAGATAGAGATCCTTGAAGCCAGGAATTCATTCAACAAAATAATTTTTGGGTGCCTGTTATGTATAGGTTAGGTGCAAGAGATAAATGGTTCCTGACCTCTGGAATCGTATAATTTTTTAAGGGAAGTGGACAAGTGATTTAGTAATGACACAAGTAGTGATGTGTTCAAAATGTTTTGAGAACCCTGAGGGAAAAAAATACTGCCTGGGAGAATGGAGGAAGCTTTCATAGATAGGATGATTATCTAAATTGACCCTCCTGGGATCCCTGGGTGGCGCAGCGGTTTGGCGCCTGCCTTTGGCCCAGGGCGCGATCCTGGAGACCCGGGATCAAATCCCACATCGGGCTTCTGGTGCATGGAGCCTGCTTCTCCCTCTGCCTGTGTCTCTGCCTCTCTCTCTCTGTGACTATCAAAAATAAATAAAAATTAAAAAAATAAATAAATAAATAAATAAATAAATAAATAGACCCTCCTTGGGACGCCTGGGTGGCTCAGTGGTTGGGCGTCTGCCTTAGGCTTAGGATGTGATCCTGGAGTCTGCATGGAGCCTGCTTCTCCCTCTGCCTACCTCTCTGCCTTCTCTCTGTGTCTTTCATCAATAAATAAATAAAATCTTTGAAAAAATAAATTGACCCTCCATTCATCTTTCACATAGCCAGTAAAGTGATCTCAATAAAAGAAGAAAAGAAAGAAAAGAAAAGAAAGTGTAATCTTACCACGTCAGCCTTAAAATCAAAGACTTCCCATTACCTACAACAACAAACATAGGTCCTTATATCATCTGGTCCCAATTTACCTTTACAATCTTAATCTGTCACTCCTTCGTATTTTATGGGCTACATAAACTATGTATTCTCTCATGCTTCCAAGCTTAACTGTGTGATATTTTCTTTATTTAGTAAACCTTCCAATTCTTTTTTTTTATTATTAGATTTTTTTATTTATTTATTCATGAGAGACACAGAGAAAGAGAGAGGCAGAGACACAGGCAGAGGGAGAAGCAGGCTCCATGCAGGGAGCCCGAGGTGGGACTCGATCCCAGGTCTCCAGGATCACACCCTGGGCTGAAGGTGGTGCTAAACTGCTGAGCCACGTGGGCTGCCCTCTTCCAACTCTTTAAACACTATACAAAGATGTTTCTTTTATGAATAGGGTGACAGTGTGCACATGTTTGCATGGAACAGTACCATTTATACCTGTTGTCCCCTCATAGTGATAAAAGCATCCCTTTTGGGATCCCTGGGTGGCGCAGCGGTTTAGCGCCTGCCTTTGGCCCAGGGCGCGATCCTGGAGACCCGGGATCGAATCCCACGTCGGGCTCCCGGTGCATGGAGCCTGCTTCTCCCTCTGCCTGTGTCTCTGCCTCTCTCTCTCTCTCTCTCTCTCTCTCTCTCTCTTTCTCTCTCTCTCTCTCTCTCTGTGTGACTATCATAAATAAATAAATAAAAATTAAAAAAAAAAAGGCATCCCTTTTCCCTTTGATAGTGTCTCAGTGTGGAGGGTCAATTTAGGTGCCTTAGATACTGAAACCACAAGATCGTTTAAAATATATGCTGATAGATAGATAGATAGATAGATAGATAGATAGATAGATAGATAGATAGATAAAGTATTTGCTGTAGATGAGAGAAAAGATGATACTGTAAAGAATGGCAGGAAAGTTGGAAAGAATGGAGAGGCTCCAGAAATATTTAAATCTTTGGTAATATTTAGACTTGTGGGGGAAAGTCACTGTGCTTCCAGGACAGCTGCTCCTGGCTTTCCTCCTACCTATCAGACCACTCCCCATCTTACTTGCTAGGTGTTCTCCTCAGTTCATAAATGCTGGACTCTTCTGTTTGCTCTCACTGTTTCAAAGTGATTTTGTTTTACCCCCATGACTTTACACTCTGTATATTTAGGGTTCTTGAACTTGTATCTTCACCCTAAACATTTTCTCTTAGCTCTAGCTTGTGTCTCAGGATTTCAGGGTTATTATGTCAGAGCTACACTTTTCATTTTTCACTCCACATATACTGTTATTCACCATTTTCATGGAAGGCATCATCATTCACTCATTTGTAGAGATAAAAGACCTGGAATTATCCTTGGCTATTCTTTTTCTCATATTTCACATCCAGAATATCAGTATTTCTCTTGTTCCTTCTTTCATGATGTAAATCCTGATTCAAGGCCATACCTGATTCGGTCCCTAGATTACCTCTCCTGCCTCATTTCCTACCACTCTCTCAGATATGGCATTTCATCTACACCTTTAAAAAAACAAAAACAAAAAAAACTGTTTCTTGCATATATTAAGTAAGTACCTGTCTCAAGCAGCATTCTTGCTGTTTCCTGTACTTGTTACATTCTCTCTCAGATACATGCCAACCTCACTTCCTCACTTCCTCACTTCAGGACTTTGCTCAAATGTTCATTCTTTCCTTAGATGGGACTTTCCTGACTGTGCTGTAAAGGTATCTCTCCCCTCCCCAACTCCCCCCAGTCTAGTGCTCCCTAATCTGTTTTCATGCTTAACCCTTTTAAAGTACTTATCCCTATTTTACATACGTATGTTTTATTTATTTACTGTTTTCTCTTTCCCATTAGAAAGTTAAACCCAGGAGGATAGAGACTTTGTTCAACATTGCATCTTCAGTGCCTAGAATATGTTAATAATAAACAGTAGGCATTTCCTAAATACTGGATTTCATAGAATCTAAGGAGTTTCCATGCTGTCTAGGCGTGCCCAATACCTCCAACTGTTCACCAACCTGGAAGCTCCTGCACCCCACATTTTTAGATTTTATGGAGGCTTCTTCACATAGGCATGATGGATCATTAACTCCATTTCTAGCCCCTCTCCCCTGTCTGGAGGGTGTGGGGGGGGAGTGAAAATTTCAAGCTTCTAATCAGGGCTTGGTCTTACCCGTGACCAGCCCCGACCTGGGAGCCATCCAAGTGCCCACCCAGATTCGCCTCATTAGAACAAAAGATGCTCCTAGTGTTCTTATCACGTAGGAAATTATAAGAGTTTTAGCAGCTCTGTGCCAATAACCGGGGGCAGAGACCGACATATATATTTTCTGTTATCTCACACAAGCCCAACAGTAACCATATCCATAGTTCAGGAGGGCCACCTGCACTTCACCTTAATATTGCTGCTCAGTTGAGTGTCACTGTGTGTATTCTGCCACATTACTTTTCTATAATTCTATATGGTAGACTTAAAGGCCTTTTCTTTTTTAGGCCTCTTTTTGAAAAAGGAGTCTGTTCTGCCCCACCCCTTCAGTTAAAACAATCTTAAAAACTTTTCAATTTCTAAGAAAATTCAAGATGTTTAAATATATATATATATATGTATATATATATACACACACACACAAGAATGAACACTTTTGTAACTATCATCAGTTAACAGTACACATTTTGCCACATTTGCTTCATTGGTATGTTGCATATGTGTAGTTTTTCTGAAACATTTCAAAGTAAGTTTTAGACTTCTAAATACTTAGATTTGCTGTGTTAGGCAGAATAATGCCCCTTTCCCCAAGATAGCCACTTTCTAATTACTAGAACCTGTGATTATGTTCCAGTTTCCTGGTAAAGGGCAATTAAGAGTAGGTTGCTAATCATCTGATCTTAAAATAGGGATATTAGTCTGGATTATTGAGGTAGGCCCAGCGTGATCCCAAGGGATCCTTAGCATGGAAAAAGAAGAGAGTCAGAAAGATGACAACTTGAGGAGGCCCAATATTGATGGCTTTGAAGATGGAGAAATGACCATGAGCCAGGGGAAGCAGGCAGTATCTAGTTGGAAAAAGGCAAGATAGTGAATTTTCCTTTAGAGATTCCAGAAGGAATGTAGACCACCTACCTACCAATGCCCTAAATTTAGCCCAGCAATACTCATTTCAAATTTCTGACTTCTAGACTCTAGGATAATAAATTTGTACTATTGAAACCACTAATTTTGTAGTAATTTCTTACAACAGCCATAGAAAACTTACATAGTTGCTTCTCTAAAAAAATAAAAACAATTTCCTGTTCAACTGCAATACCTTTTTTCATATCAACTTTTGAAGAGACCAGTCTCCATTTGCAACATCTTCCACATTTTAGGTTGTCAAATTGTTTCCATATGGTATCATTTAGCTTGCTTTCTGATTCTCTGTATTTCCTGTAAACTAGACTTCCTTGTGAAGGTTACATGTTTTTGGCAAAAATAGTTCATTGGAGATACTGTGTGCTTCATACTGTACCATATCAGGCAAATCATATCTAATAGTCTCACTGTTTGCACTGCCAAATTTGATCCCTGTGTTGAGGGTGACAGCAAGATCTCTCCATTGTGAAAGTATGTTTTTCCCTTTACACTTAGAAGTCTGTGGAATTACTTTGTTTATTGAAGCTGGGAGGCTTATCTGCTCTGAAAAGATACTAAAGTAGTTATAAATATAAAATTTACACTTTCAGATCATCATTTTTTGACTTGAGTATGGCAGATCATATAACCTTAAAATCCTTTTGTTTTGTTTTGTTTTTTGTTGTTGTTGTTTTTAGATTTTATTTATTTATTCATGAGAGACACAGAGAGAGAGGCAGAGACACAGGCAGAGGGAGAAGCAGGCTCCCTGCAGAGAGCCCAATGTGGGACTTGGTCTCAGGATCACGCCCTGGGCCACTTGCGCTAAACCGCTAAACCGCTGAGCCACCAGAGCTGCCCTTAAAATCCTTTGTAATTCCATTACAAAACAACTAGTAATGGTAGATAAAATATAACAAACTTTTTTTTTTTAACTTCCTTTCAAATGCATAACTGAGGGACGCCTAGGTAGTTCAAGGGTTCAGCAGTTGAGCATCTGCCTTGGCTCAGGGCATGATCCCAGTTCAGGGATCAAGACCCACATCAGGATCCCTGTAAGGAGCCTGCTTCTCCCTCTGCTTGTGTCTCTGCCTCTCTCTGTATCTCATAAATAAATAAATAAAATCTTTTTTTTTTTAAAAAGTTCTTGGGCAGCCTGGATGACTCAGTGGTTTAGCGCCGCCTTAGGCCCAGGGTGTGATCCTGGAGACCAGGGATCAAGTCCCACATCGGGCTCCCTGCGTGGAGCCTGCTTCTCCCTCTGCCTATGTCTCTGCCTCTATCTCTCTCTCTGTGTGTCTCTCATGAATAAATAAATAAAATCTTTTAAAAAATAAATAAAAAATTAAAAAGTTCTTACCACAAAAAAAAAAAAACTGTATGGGGACCAATAGTATGACTTACTGTGGTCATTATTTTGCAATATGTACAAATGTCAAATCATCATGTATATTTGAGACTAATATGCTACATGTCAATTATACCTCAAATGAAAAAAAAAAAAAAGCAAGCATAAATGGTCCTGAATGTAGGATGAGAACCCAGATACATGAAGTCCTAAAGCCCAAGTGAAGAAAGCACTTAAGGAAAGAATATGGAGAGTGCCTGGGTGGCTTCAGTTGGCCAATAAGCATCCAGCTCTTGGTTTTGGCTCAGGTCATGATCTCAGGGTTGTGCGATTGAGCTCTGTGTCAGGCTCCATGCTGGACATGGAATCTGCTTGAGATTCTCCTTCTTCCCCCCCACCCCCAACTTAGGTGTGTGCTCTCTCTCTCTGTCTCTAAAAAAAAATACAAAAAATGAGGAAGAATTACTGATTTGGCTGAAAGCTCAAGTAAAATGAGGATTGATTTTTTTTTTTTAAGTTTAGGAGAAAATTTGATTTGGCAGCATCAAGTTAGTTAGTGACTTGGAAAAGACAGTTTCTTCATCGATGGGAACAAAATCTGAACTGAGCAGTTTCAAGAGAAAGTGGAGACCATAAAGAATACTTTTGAGGGATTTTGCTATAGACTATACAGGGAAATGGGGCAGTAAATAGAATAGGATAAGAGGTCATGAGAAAGTTTTTATACCAACTAGGTATGAAGATAGAATGATTCTCAACACTGGCTGAATAATGGAAACTACTAGGGCATTCATTAAAGTGCAGACACTTTTTTTTTTTAAAGATTGTATTTATTTATTCATCACACACACACACACACACACACACACACACAGGCAGAGACACAGGCCAGAGGGAGAAGCAGGCTCCATGCAGGGAGCCCGATGTGGGACTCGATTCCGGGTCTCCAGGATCAGGCTCTGGGCTGAAGACGGCGCTAAACCACTGAGCCACCAGGGCTGCCCCAAAGTGCAGACACTTGAATCCCCTGGCAGACCAATTAAATCAGAATCTTGGGACGCCTGGATGGCTCAGCGGTTGAGCCATCTGCCTTCGGCTCGGGTCCTGATCCCGTGATCTGGGATCGAGTCCCACATCAGGCTCCTTACAGGAAGCCTGTTTTTCCCTCTGCCTGTGTCTCTGGCTCTCTCTGTGTGTGTCTCATAAATAAATAAATAAAATATTTATAAATAAATAAATAAATAATCAGAATCTTTAGGAATGAGTGGTACTCCTGGTATCAGTTTGCTTTTTTAGTGTTGGGTTGTTTTGTTGGGTTTTGTTTTTGTTTTTGTTTTTGTTTTTTTTAACAGTTTCTCAGATGATTCTAATGTGTACCAAACAAAGTTGATGTGTTCTGCAGTAGATCAGTGAAATTAAGAACTTAGAAGATCTGTTTGTTAAACAGCATATTCAGCATAGCTAAAGAGAGAATGAGGAGCAACAGGAAGAAATTACACAGAATACAACGTAGAGATAGAAAGAAATGGAAAATACGACAAAAAGATTGAGACCTGGAGAACAGAGTAAGATGGCACAAGATATATCTCATAGAGGTTCTAGGATAGAGAAGAATGAGATGGTAATAATGTTCTTCCAGATTGCTGAAGATACCAATCTTCTACTTTAGGAAAAAATAGCTAATCCTGAAAGGAACAATAAAATACTTTAGGAAAAAGTTCTGTTAAAGTAAAAATACTTTAGGAAAAAACAGCTAATCCTGAAAGGAACAATAAAACTAAACATATTAGAACACATTAGTGATACTGAATCTTGTAAAACATCAAAGACAATTCATGAAAGCAGTCAAGGAGGAAAAAACATTACCACAAAGGAATGAAAATTAGACTTCAAACATCACAACAAGAAAATGCCAGCAAAGTAATATTTTCAAAGTATAGAGAAAAGATAAGTGAATTAGAACTCTATGCTCATTCTAGAGTGAGAATGAAGTAAACATTTTCAAGAAGACTTGAATGTGTTTAGCAGCTTAGGTATTCTAACAGAACTATAAACGGTATGTATCAGGAGAAAAGAATTTGAATCCACGAAGATTGGCAGGACAAAAAAATTTGTGGTTAAATCTAAGGTAGCTTTCACTGTATATAACACACTAATTAACAATGACTAATTTGAGGGGTTCCTGAGTGGCTCAGTTGGTTAAGCTTCCCACTCTTGATTTCAGCTCAGATCTGACCTCAGGGCCATGAGATCAATCCCTGTGTCAGGCTCCCTGCTCAGCAGAGTATGCTTGAGGTGTTCTCCCTCTTCCTCTGCCCTTGCCCCCACATATGCTTGCACTGTCTCTCACTCCCACTCTCCCTTCCTCCCTCAAATAAATAAAATCTTTTTTTTTTTAAGATTTTATTTATTTATTCATGAGACACACAGAGAGAGGCAGAGACACAGGCAGAGGAATAAGGCTCCATGCAGGGAGCCCGATGCAGGACCCAATCCCGGGACTCCAGGATCATGCGCTGAGCCACCCAGGTGTCCCTAATCTTTTTTATGACTAATTTGATAGAAGCTAAAAAACAAAATGGGATTGAAATAAAATAGGAAAATGAATAAAGAAAATTTATCAGTCCAGTCAAAAGAAGGCATAAAAGACCAAAAAAGAAGCACAGAATAAGCAAGGTAGTAGAATGAAGATGGTAGAAATAAAACAAAATATATGAGTAATCATAATAAATATAAACGGACTAAACTAACCATCTAAAGGAACATTATCAGGTTGAATGGAAAGACAAATTCAGGTAAGTACTGTTAAAAAGGGGCACAGAAGTTTTTTGGTTTTGTTTTTGTTTTAATTGGGACGCCTAGGTGGCTCAGTGGTTGAGCATCTGCCTTCAGCTTGGGGCCTGATCCCGGGGTCCCGGGATTGAGTCCCACATTGGGATATAGGTAAATATAAAAGATAAGTAAATATAAATTGTAAAGGAGAACACTGGTAGATGAAATTTCAAATGACTAAAAAGATCTTTATTTTACCTTAGTGTTTTTTTTTTTCCCTTAAGAATTTTATTTATTCATGAGAGACAGAGAGAGGCAGAGACATAGCCAGAGTGAGAAGCAGGCTCCCTGTGGGGTAGCCCAATGTAGGACTCCATCCCAGGACCCTGGGATCACAACCTGAGCCAAAAGCAGACGCTCAACCACTGAGCCACCAGGCGTCCCAGTGTAAAAAATTTTGCGTGTAAAATGTTTTCCGTTCTCTTGGGTATATACCTAGCAATGGAGTTGGTGGATGGTCATATAGTACCTCTGTGTTTAAGTTTGTGAGGAACTACCAAGCTCTTTTCCAAGGTGATTGCAGTATTTTACATTGCCACCAGCAGCATGTGAAGATTCCAGTTTCTTTTTTTTTTTTTAATTTTTTTTTTTAGATTCCAGTTTCTCTACGGGCTCAACACTTACTGTGTTTTTTGTAACAGGTATCTCTCTGCAGCTCTCACCTCTGTAGTACTCTGTCCTTTCACTGTACGTCCTTTCCATCTCTTCAGCTCACAAGTTTGCCTAGCTCTGCCTCAGTTCCCCCTGCCCATACCATGTCCTAGAAACTCTCTCAAGACAATAAATGAGGGCAGTTGATGAGCTCACCTTCTTTCCTCTTCCTTTGGGAACACTGCCTTTGTTGCCTGATGTCCAGTGTCTTAAAAACCTCATTTCTTGTATTTTGCCTAAAGGGGTTGTTACTTCACAACACATAGAGATCCCTGGGTGGCGCAGAGGTTTAGCGCCTGCCTTTGGCCCAGGGCATGATCCTGGAGACCCGGGATCGAATCCCACGTCGGGTTCCCGGTGCATGGAGCCTGCTTCTCCATCTGCCTATGTCTCTGCCTCTCTCTCTCTCTCTCTCTATCATAAATAAATAAAAATTTTTAAAAAGGGGGGGGTTGTTACTTCAGATGAGAGGGTAAGTCTGACCCATGTTAACACCATCTTGGCCAGAAGTGGACTTTGCAGCGTTAAACAACAAACTGATGCCTAATATTGAACTGGAGAATGAATTCCTAAATTACATATTTTTGCAGTGGACTTCTTTTTCTTTTTTTAAGATTTTATTTATTTATTTATTCATGAGAGACACAGAGAGAGGCAGAGACACAGGCAGAAGGAAGAGAAGCAGGCTCCATGCAGGAGCCTGATGCGGGACTCGATCCGAGAACTCCAAGATCTCACATCTTGAGCCGAAGGCGGATGCTCAACCACTGAGCCGAGCCACCCAGGCGTCTCTAGATTTTAAATATTTTTTAAAATGTTGAACATTGAAAGGCAAATGAAAAAGGGTATGTACAAGAACTACTTTTAAAATTAATTTATGGGGATCCCTGGGCGGCTCAGTGGTTTAGCACCTGCCTTCAGCCCGGGACGTGATCCTGGAATTCCCGTGATCGATTTCCACATTGGGCTCCCTGCATGGAGCCTGCTTCTCCCTCTGCCTGTGTTGTGTCTCTGCCTCTCTCTCTCTCTCTCTCTCTCTCTCTCTCTCTCTCGAATAAATAAGTAAAATCTTTTTAAAAATAATAATAAATTTTTAAAAACTAATTTATAAAAATACACAAACTATATTATTTAAATATAGATATATGCAGTAATCAAAAAATATGCATGGAAATGATAAATCCATCATAATAATGCCTTTCTTTGGGGAGAGAAGGAGATAGGTAGGGAATGGTTTGGGGATGCAGTTAATGCAAGGTGCTTCAGCTGTATCTGTAGTGTTTAATTTCACTAATAAATTACGAAGCCACATATATGACAGATGACCAGGGTCTAAATATGTGAAGAACTGTCTAAACAGTAAAAAACAGTCCAGTTAGAAAATGGCCAGAAGACATGAACAGAAGATTTTCACAAAAGAGGATTTACAGATGGCAAATAAGCACACAGAAAGATATTCAGGATCATTAGCCATTAGGGAAATGCAAATGAAAACTATAGTGAAGAAGCACTACACACCTCAGAATGGCCTAAATAAAAAATAATGACCCCATCAGATGCCAGTGAGGTTATGAAGAAACTGGACTTCTCAAACATTGCTTATGTGCATATATGACAGTACAACTACACTGGGAAACAGATTGGTGGTTTCTTATAAAACTAAACATTAATTTGCTGTATTACTCAGCAGTTACTCTTTTAAGCATTTATCGCAGAGAAATGAAAACTTATGTTTCTGCAGGAATTTATATATGAATGTTCATAACAGCTTTATTTGTTATGGCAAAAAATAAAACAAAATCAAAATTAGAATCAACTCAGTTGTCCTTCAGCAGTTGAAAAAATAGGGTACACTCATACCATGGTCTACTACTTGGCAATAAAATGGAACAGACTATTGGTGCATGCAACAACTTGGATGAATCTCAAGGGAATTATATTAAAAGCCATTTTTTAAAAAGCTAACCCTTGGGCACTTGGGTGGCTCAGTGGTTGAGCATCTGCCTTTGGCTCAGGGCATGTGTATATGTGTGTGTCTGTGTGTGTGTCTCATGAATAAATAAAATCTTTAAAAAAACAAAAGTATCAGAATTTATAAGAAGAGTATATTTTGTATATTTATATGAATATATATCTTACACATCTGTATTATATAGTATATATACACATACATATATATACATATATACATGTGTGTGTGTGTGTAGGATGTAGAGCTTACTTAAAAAACAAAAAAACTCACACCCAACATGGGGCTCAAACTCATAGCCCAAAGATCAAGAGTTGCATGCTTCTCCAACTGAGCCAGCCAGGCTCCCCAAAACAACTTACTTTTTATGTGTTAAATAATCTTCAACAAAGGAAAGAATATCCAATGGAGAAAGACAATCTCAGCAAATGGAAAGTTGGACAGCCACTTGCAGAAGAATGAAACTGGACCATTTCCTCATACCATACACAAAAATTAACTCAAAGTGACTGAAAGACTAAATGTGAGACAGGAATCCATCAAACTCCTGGAGGAGAACATAGGCAGCAAATTCTGACCTCGGCCATAGCAACTTCTTGCTAGACACATCTCCAAAGGCAAGAGAAACAAAGGCAAAATGACCTATTGGGACTTCATCAAGATAAAAACCTCCTGCACAGGAAGGAAACAAAACTGAAAGCCAGGCACACCTGGGTGGCTCAGTGGTTAAGCATCTGCCTTTGGCTCAGGGCATGATCCTGGGGTCCTGGGATTGAGTCCTGCATTGGGCTCCCCTCAAGGAGCCTGCTTATCCCACTGCCTCTGTCTCTGCCTCTCTTTCCATGTGTCTCATGAATGGATAAATCTCTAAAAAAATAAAATAAAAGGCAACTACAGAATGGGAGGAGATACTTGTAAATGTCTTTATTTTTTTATTTTTTTATATATATATTTTTAATAAACTCTTTAACAACTTTTTTGTTGTTGTTGTTGTTTATTTATGACAGTCACACACAGAGAGAGAGGCAGGAGACACAGGCAGAGGGAGAAGCAGGCTCCACGCACCGAGAGCCCAACGTGGGATTCGATCCCAGGTCTCCAGGATCGCGCCCTGGGCCAAAGGCAGGCGCTAAACCGCTGCGCCACCCAGGGATCCCGTAAATGTCTTTTTAGATAAAGGGCCAATATTCTCCATCTATAAAGAACTAACCAAATTCAACACCCCCAAACCAAATAATTCAGTCAAGAAATGGGCAGAAGAAATGAACAGACATTTCTCCAGAGACGACATACAAATGGCCAACAGATGTGAAAAGATGTTCAACATCTCTGATCATTAGGGAAATACAAATCAAAATCATGATGAGGGTGCCTAGGTGGCTCAGTTGGTGAAACATCTGCCTTCAGCTCAGGTCATGATCTCAGGGTCCTGGGATGGAGCCCCACATCAGGCTCCCTGCTCAGTGGAGAGTCTGCTTCTCTCCCTCCCCCCTGCTCATGTTCTCTCTCTCACCCTCTCTCAAATAAAAGTAAAACCACAATGAGATACCACCTCACACCAGTCAGAATGGCTAAAATGAACAAGTCCGGAAACAACAGATGTCAGCGAGGATGTGGGGAAAGGGGAACCTCTTACACTGCTGGTGGGAATGCAAGCTGGTGCAGCTGCTCTGGAAAACAGTATGGAGGTTCCTCAAAAAGTTAAAAATAGAGCTACCCTACGACCCAGCAATTGAACTTCTGGGTACTTATCCATAGGATACTAAAATGCTGATTCAGCCTTCTGAATCACCTACACCCCAGTGTTTATAACAGCAATGTCCACAGTAACCAAACTGTGGAAAGAGCCCAGATGTCCGTTGAAGGATGAATGGATCAAGAAGATGTGGTATATATACAACAATATTACTCAGCCATCAGAAAGAATAAAATCTTGCCCTTTGCAAGGACATGATTGGAACTAGAGGGAAGTCAATCAGAGAAAGACAAATGCTACATGATTTCAATCATATGTAGAATTTAAGAAAACATGAACATAGGGAAATGGAAGGAAAAATGAAGTAAGATAAAAACAGGGTGGCAAAGCTGTAAGTCTCAACTATAGAGAACAACTTTGAGGGTACTGGAGGGGGGGTGGGGGGGGGGGAGGAGGCATGGGCTAGATGGCTGATGGGTATTAAGGAGAGCACTTACTATGATGAGCACTCGGTGTAGTGTATAAGTGATGAATCCCTGAATTCTAGTCCTGAAACCAATACTACACTACATGTTAACTAACTTGAATTTAATTTTTTTTAATTTAATTTTTTAAAAAGAAATACCGTTTAGCTTTCATATAACAATAGGCTTAAATTTCATTGTTTTTGAATTCTTTTTTTTCTTCTCCTTCTCTCCCCCTCTTCCCCTCCCCTCCCCTCCCCTCCTCTCCTCTCCTCTCCTCTCCTCTCCTCTCCCCTCCCCTCCCCTCCTCTCCTCTCCTCTCCTCTCCTCTCCCCTCCCCTCCCCTCCTCCCCTCCCTCCCCTCCCCTCCTCTCCTCTCCTCTCCTCTCCTCTCCTCTCCTCTCCTCTCCTCTCCTCTCCTCTCCTCTCCTCTCCTCTCTCCTCCCCTCCCCTCCCTCCTCTCCTCTCCCCTCCCCTCCCCTCCTCTCCTCTCCTCTCCTCTCCTCTCCTCTCCCCTCCTCTCCTCTCCTCTCCTCTCCTCTCCTCTCCTCTCCTCTCCTCTCCTCTCCTCTCCTCTCCTCTCCTCTCCCCTCCTCTCCCCTCCTCTCCTCTCCTCTCCTCTCCTCTCCTCTCCTCTCCTCTCCTCTCCTCTCCTCTCCCCTCCCCTCCCCTCCCCTCCCCTCCCCTCCCCTCCCCTCCCCTCCCCTCCCCTCCCCTCCCCTCCCCTCCCCTCCCCTCCCCTCCCCTCCCCTCCCCTCCCCTCCCCTCCCCTCCCCTCCCCTCCCCTCCCCTCCCCTCCCCTCCCCTCCCCTCCCCTCCCCTCTCCTCTCCTCTCCTCTCCTCTCCTCTGCTAAGCCCCCAAGTGCCCCCCAAAATTTTGACTTTCTAATTTAACTAACAATTAAAATTTTTCTATTAGTCCTCTGATTTTCTATTAGTCCTCTGATGTGATTAAGTGGGAAAGCACATGTAAAGGGCCTTGTACATTGCATGGTGAAAAACAGGCATTCAATAGATGTTAATTTAAAAAAAAATAGATGTTAATTTAGTTTGCTCATCCTCTCCATCCCTCCATCTTCTCTCTCAGGATCCTCTTAAGTCTTTGCTGCAGATCTAGATTTTGGTTTGGGGGTTTCCTAGGGGATTCAGGCGGTGAAGCGTCTGCCCTTGGCTCAAGTCATGATCCCAGGGCCCTGGGATGGAGCCCCACGTTGGGCTCCCTGCTCAGCAGGGAATCTGCTTCTCCCTCCGCCTTTGCCTTTGCATGCGTGCTTGCATGCACACTCTCTCTCTCTAATACATAAATAAAATCTTTAGATTTTGGTTTGGAGTTAACAGTGAAACAAAAACTTGACAAGCATGGGTGTAGAGCTGTGTTACCATCTGGCTATCCTTGTTTTTTACAACAGTCAACAGCAGATTTAAAGCTGGGCATTTTTCTGCTGTAATTGTTGGACATAATTAACTGTTCTCTTTGTGGAACTCCCCTTTAGTTTGTTGGTATGTCCTGTTTTCCTAGTTTTCCCCCAGCTCGCTGGCCATTTTTTAGTTTCCTCTGACCAGCCAACCCTTAAATGTAGGTATTGCCCAAGGTTCTGTGTGTGACCCTCTTTTCTTGTGACTGTATATTTTTTCTGGACAGTTTCACTTACTGCACATACATTACTTCCATTACCTCCTCTACTTGTTCAAATATTTATCTCCAGCTCTGGCCTGAGCAATGGCTCTTTAGTTTGTTTGCCATGGTATCCACCTGTTTATTAAATATGCCCACCTTGATTTCATATTGGCACTTCTGACAGCTTTCCATTAAGATATTTTCAGTTTAGGTAACAGAAAACCTAGCTCATACTGGATTAAACATTAAGGGAATTTTTGGCCCGTGTAACTGGAATCCAGAAACTAGCTTCAGGGCAGTTTGGTGTGTGGCACAGCTATATGATTTGCTCCCATCCCAGTGTTCTGTGCAGTGTCTACTTTATCTGCAGGCTGCCTGCCTTCCCTCATGGTCACAAGATGGCTGCCAGCAACAGCATGCCAGGACTGCATATTTTCATATTCACATTCAGAGGAAGAGAACATAGAACTGGATAGGACCTGGTAACCGAGATTTAAAAGTCAGGAAGGTCAGGGATAATCTCCCAGGTTTCTAGCTTTTTTGCCTGTGGTTGAATTCTGTTCTCTTCATTGAAATATAAGGAAGAGGGGATCCCTGGGTGGCGCAGCGGTTTGGCGCCTGCCTTTGGCCCAGGGCGCGATCCTGAGACCCGGGATCGAATCCCACGTCGGTTCCCGGTGCATGGAGCCTGCTTCTCCATCTGCCTATGTCTCTGCCTCTCTCTCTCTCTCTCTCTATCATAAATAAATAAAAATTTTTAAAAAGGGGGGGGTTGTTACTTCAGATGAGAGGGTAAGTCTGACCCATGTTAACACCATCTTGGCCAGAAGTGGACTTTGCAGCGTTAAACAACAAACTGATGCCTAATATTGAACTGGAGAATGAATTCCTAAATTACATATTTTTGCAGTGGACTTCTTTTTCTTTTTTTAAGATTTTATTTATTTATTTATTCATGAGAGACACAGAGAGAGGCAGAGACACAGGCAGAAGGAAGAGAAGCAGGCTCCATGCAGGAGCCTGATGCGGGACTCGATCCGAGAACTCCAAGATCTCACATCTTGAGCCGAAGGCGGATGCTCAACCACTGAGCCGAGCCACCCAGGCGTCTCTAGATTTTAAATATTTTTTAAAATGTTGAACATTGAAAGGCAAATGAAAAAGGGTATGTACAAGAACTACTTTTAAAATTAATTTATGGGGATCCCTGGGCGGCTCAGTGGTTTAGCACCTGCCTTCAGCCCGGGACGTGATCCTGGAATTCCCGTGATCGATTTCCACATTGGGCTCCCTGCATGGAGCCTGCTTCTCCCTCTGCCTGTGTTGTGTCTCTGCCTCTCTCTCTCTCTCTCTCTCTCTCTCTCTCTCTCGAATAAATAAGTAAAATCTTTTTAAAAATAATAATAAATTTTTAAAAACTAATTTATAAAAATACACAAACTATATTATTTAAATATAGATATATGCAGTAATCAAAAAATATGCATGGAAATGATAAATCCATCATAATAATGCCTTTCTTTGGGGAGAGAAGGAGATAGGTAGGGAATGGTTTGGGGATGCAGTTAATGCAAGGTGCTTCAGCTGTATCTGTAGTGTTTAATTTCACTAATAAATTACGAAGCCACATATATGACAGATGACCAGGGTCTAAATATGTGAAGAACTGTCTAAACAGTAAAAAACAGTCCAGTTAGAAAATGGCCAGAAGACATGAACAGAAGATTTTCACAAAAGAGGATTTACAGATGGCAAATAAGCACACAGAAAGATATTCAGGATCATTAGCCATTAGGGAAATGCAAATGAAAACTATAGTGAAGAAGCACTACACACCTCAGAATGGCCTAAATAAAAAATAATGACCCCATCAGATGCCAGTGAGGTTATGAAGAAACTGGACTTCTCAAACATTGCTTATGTGCATATATGACAGTACAACTACACTGGGAAACAGATTGGTGGTTTCTTATAAAACTAAACATTAATTTGCTGTATTACTCAGCAGTTACTCTTTTAAGCATTTATCGCAGAGAAATGAAAACTTATGTTTCTGCAGGAATTTATATATGAATGTTCATAACAGCTTTATTTGTTATGGCAAAAAATAAAACAAAATCAAAATTAGAATCAACTCAGTTGTCCTTCAGCAGTTGAAAAAATAGGGTACACTCATACCATGGTCTACTACTTGGCAATAAAATGGAACAGACTATTGGTGCATGCAACAACTTGGATGAATCTCAAGGGAATTATATTAAAAGCCATTTTTTAAAAAGCTAACCCTTGGGCACTTGGGTGGCTCAGTGGTTGAGCATCTGCCTTTGGCTCAGGGCATGTGTATATGTGTGTGTCTGTGTGTGTGTCTCATGAATAAATAAAATCTTTAAAAAAACAAAAGTATCAGAATTTATAAGAAGAGTATATTTTGTATATTTATATGAATATATATCTTACACATCTGTATTATATAGTATATATACACATACATATATATACATATATACATGTGTGTGTGTGTGTAGGATGTAGAGCTTACTTAAAAAACAAAAAAACTCACACCCAACATGGGGCTCAAACTCATAGCCCAAAGATCAAGAGTTGCATGCTTCTCCAACTGAGCCAGCCAGGCTCCCCAAAACAACTTACTTTTTATGTGTTAAATAATCTTCAACAAAGGAAAGAATATCCAATGGAGAAAGACAATCTCAGCAAATGGAAAGTTGGACAGCCACTTGCAGAAGAATGAAACTGGACCATTTCCTCATACCATACACAAAAATTAACTCAAAGTGACTGAAAGACTAAATGTGAGACAGGAATCCATCAAACTCCTGGAGGAGAACATAGGCAGCAAATTCTGACCTCGGCCATAGCAACTTCTTGCTAG